>NC_040043.1:39487619-39846124 GCF_003713205.1 Coffea eugenioides
AATGATATTTTAGAGGTGCCTGCAAAATTTCAGATCAATCGGAGTAGCGTAGCTTGAGAAAAGATGGAATTACCCTTGCTGCCCTGGTTTTACCCGGATTTGGGAATTGCTTCTATAATTGGTTATTTTGGCTAGGAATGCTTCCGAATTGGTTGTTGAGGTCTTCTGATGAAATGTATCCCTTTTCTTAGCTTTCAGATGGTTTTAGAATTTCTGAATTTGGACTTAGGTAGGCTGATTTATGATGTTTGCACTAGAATGCGTTCTGTGAATCTATTTTTGCGGTTCTGGTGTGGTAGATTGCATTTTTGACCTAGTTACACTCGAAACTGGGTTGAGTGACCTTCTGTAATATTGTATTCCTATTTCTTAGCTTTGAAACGGTGGGTCTTGGACCTTCATCCGATAATCGTAGTGCCATTGGTACCAAAACCGCATAATGACGTCAAAAAACTGTTTTTTTCCGGGTTAACACTTACTCCATTTCCGGATTTTTTCTGGTTTCCTCTAATGCTTGTGTATGCTTATGGAACCCTATTTTGGTAATCTTTGGCATTGGTTTATGACTCGTTATCGAGTCTCATTGTACTTGTTTGCATATTTTAGGGCGTGACGGTGGTTCACGACGCTCCTTTGACGGAGGTGCATGAAATATCATTTTCAAGCTTGGTGAGTGTACTACTCACTTTTGTGTTACTATATGGCATTGATACTTGAACTTGATGAGTTAAATGTTATTGCACCATCGATATTGATTGAAGTGAGGGTGTACTTTATCACTCTCACTTATTTCTCATGTTATTGGAATGTTACATGAAATGAAAAGTACTTGACTTGGTGTCGTTTGGACGAGTATGCAACGACCGTGATTGTTACCATTGAGCTCAACTCCATTGGTAGTTGATTGAATCGAGCTGGCGAGGGATTGGGTTTTGACATGTCGGTTACTATTCATGGCCGACTCCGGTTTTGTTTTTTTTATTTTGACATTTTGACTCGTTTACGCGCGTTTGTAAGTCCCGGAACGCTTTAAATCGCTCTAAACTGAACCGTTAGTCCTGGCGAGAGTTGGGCAGGCTGTCCGCCGAACCCTTTGGCTCGTCTTAGGGTGAGGTAGGGCTGTCACAGGTGGTTTCAGAGCCTGCTTCGCGCGGTCTCTGCGCGGAGTGAGCCTGGACTGAGTGGTGAATAGGTATGAAGGATTAAGTGCTCGTTCGAGCATAAGCTATGAATTGTGAACGTTATAGGCCTTAAATGTTTCGTGTGATATTTGAGGAACATAGATAGGTACGTCAGGGAGGAATTTCGATTGCAGATAGTTTTCTCTTGGGACTGGCCAACTCGAGATGTGAATTGTCTTCTTTCGGATTCTTGTGCCCGAGTACGCTAGAGTTGAGGCGTTTTGGGAACCTGAATAGGTATTGTTTGGCCAGAATGATTTCAAGAGGTCAATGGACATCTAGTTGGATAGAAAGTACCTGAGAGACCGGACGGGGTTATTTTAACTGGGTATAGGACGATATATCTCTTGTCTTTTGCTTCGCCCGTATATTGTTACTGCATGCCGTCGGTTCGTGTATTGGTGTATATGAATCATTGCCTGCTTTGATACGTATTTGTGTCGTTGATCATTTGTTTCCCTGATATGTATGTGGTGTATTATGTGTGTATATGCTTATTTGGGTATTTGGTGCCTTAAATTTTGTTATTTTAGTCACCTTATTGTGTTCATTCATGAAATTACTTTTTGGGGGGGAAAAGAAAAGAAAAGAGAGAAAAAAATATATATATATATATAGATATATCATATGAAAAGAAGATGTAGTCGTGGTCATGGTCGTGGCCGTGGAACTGAGCGAGGCCAAGAGTCAAGAGGAGAAAAGGAAACAACCGCTGAACAAAGACAAGGACCGAGAGTGTCACATGTACTTAAGAATTTATTATGACCCATTGATTCACCTGGCTGGCTATCATTTGAGTTCCAGCGACTCCGGGAGATGGCACATTGGGTTGATATATATAAAGAAATCGCGGTTCTTCGAGACGAAATAGAGGTCCAAAGGAGACTAGCCGAATACTGGGAAGGGCGATGGAAGCACGAGTATTCAGAAAAGATTGAGCTTTTGCACCAGAACTTAGAGCTAAAAAGGAAATACGAAGGGATTTCTGAGGAGGCCTTAGCAATGGCACAAAGCACTCCTGCTATGGGGGTTTCAGAGGAAGCTCAAAGGACAGGAATTGTAAGACCACAAATGAAGATCTTCTATGCACAGAAAAAGGGTAAAGCTCTTGAAAATCAAAGGCCAGAACAGGGTGAGCGAGATAGGCCATTTGCTAAGAGGGGTCGTGGAGTGGGTGGTGTGAAAATTTTGGAGGCACTTAGGGAAGATACTCTGGAAGGACCATTGAGAGGTACCTCACAAGGAGATCAAACCTCTACCCCTCTCCCATTTTGTGACTATTGTAGAAAATCCAATCATTTTGAAGTGAATTGTTGGAAAAGGTGGGGGAGATGTCTGTGCTGTGGGAGCGCCGAGCATCGAATTGCTCATTGCCCGATTAAAGCGCGTGAAAAGAAAGGAGCCCAGCAACCAACCAAGACCGACCCTGGACCGTCAAGTGGAGAAGGGACTGGCATGAAGAACCTCGTTTCTTCTGACTCTGAAGACGGAGAAGGTAGGCCATTGGTTACTTTAAATTTTGAAGGTAAAATTTCGAGGACGAAATTTCTTAAGGGGGAGAGAGTGTGAGGAGCCGAAAAATTTCTAGGCTTTATTTTATTTAATTGCACACTTTTATACCTTTTCTTGATTAGAAATTCCCCAGATAATTCTATTGAGTAAATATAGTTTTTAGATGATTTTTCTGGTATTGAATAGGTTTTGAGAAATTAAGAACATATATCGGACGTGGGACCCACTAGTGCGGAAAGTTCGGAAAAATTCGGCCAATTAGGTTAAGTTTGGGATACTAGGATTTAATTACTAGGTGTTAGGAGATAATTAGGGGTTACCTAAATGGATTAATATTGGCGAAATAAAAGGATATAGATAAACCTAAAAGGTGCTAGGTGGCGCGATTTGATTGGAGGGTGGACTTGGACGAATTTCTTTTACCTTTACTAAACTTGAATTTTAACCAATTTGAGCTTCATTTGTCATCCTCTTGGCCGAGCTCTTCAAGGGAAAAAAGAAGGAAAAGCTTCAACCTTCAACTTCCATTTCTTGCACAAATCTTGCAATCCAACCGATTAATCTTGAGATTACTCCATAAAAACCCTTAAGTGAGTGGTTGTGAGGTGATTAGTGGAGTTACTTGGAAAGCTAAGAGGACTAGTTGCTCTCTTTCTTGTCTTCCTAAGGTGAGTGGTGAAGGATCCCTTTCCTCCCTCTAAGGATGCTTAAATCATGATTGGTAGTAGTAGAAGATGCACTTTTATGATTTATATCTTGAGTTTTGGTTGAATTGATGAAGTTTTATAATTTTTGGGGATTTTTCTGTTTTCATATGAATATGATTATGTGGTCATGTATGATGATTGGAAATGGTATTTAAAGAAGCTAGAAGGTGGAAAAGGTGGTAAATTGCAAGCAATTTCTGTTTTGGAAGAAAAATTGAAAATTTAGGGTTCTTGGAATTACATTCTGCCCGGTTTTGTAGCTCATAGTTAGAGGCCGAATTGGCCTTGGGTTAAAACATGAAAGTTGTAGGGAATGATATTTTAGAGGTGCCTGCAAAATTTCAGATCAATCGGAGTAGCGTAGCTTGAGAAAAGATGGAATTACCCTTGCTGCCCTGGTTTTACCCGGATTTGGGAATTGCTTCTATAATTGGTTATTTTGGCTAGGAATGCTTCCGAATTGGTTGTTGAGGTCTTCTGATGAAATGTATCCCTATTTCTTAGCTTTCAGATGGTTTTAGAATTTCTGAATTTGGACTTAGGTAGGCTGATTTATGATGTTTGCACTAGAATGCGTTCTGTGAATCTATTTTTGCGGTTCTGGTGTGGTAGATTGCATTTTTGACCTAGTTACACTCGAAACTGGGTTGAGTGACCTTCTGTAATATTGTATTCCTATTTCTTAGCTTTGAAACGGTGGGTCTTGGACCTTCATCCGATAATCGTAGTGCCATTGGTACCAAAACCGCATAATGACGTCAAAAAACTGTTTTTTTCCGGGTTAACACTTACTCCATTTCCGGATTTTTTCTGGTTTCCTCTAATGCTTGTGTATGCTTATGGAACCCTATTTTGGTAATCTTTGGCATTGGTTTATGACTCGTTATCGAGTCTCATTGTACTTGTTTGCATATTTTAGGGCGTGACGGTGGTTCACGACGCTCCTTTGACGGAGGTGCATGAAATATCATTTTCAAGCTTGGTGAGTGTACTACTCACTTTTGTGTTACTATATGGCATTGATACTTGAACTTGATGAGTTAAATGTTATTGCACCATCGATATTGATTGAAGTGAGGGTGTACTTTATCACTCTCACTTATTTCTCATGTTATTGGAATGTTACATGAAATGAAAAGTACTTGACTTGGTGTCGTTTGGACGAGTATGCAACGACCGTGATTGTTACCATTGAGCTCAACTCCATTGGTAGTTGATTGAATCGAGCTGGCGAGGGATTGGGTTTTGACATGTCGGTTACTATTCATGGCCGACTCCGGTTTTGTTTTTTTTATTTTGACATTTTGACTCGTTTACGCGCGTTTGTAAGTCCCGGAACGCTTTAAATCGCTCTAAACTGAACCGTTAGTCCTGGCGAGAGTTGGGCAGGCTGTCCGCCGAACCCTTTGGCTCGTCTTAGGGTGAGGTAGGGCTGTCACAGGTGGTTTCAGAGCCTGCTTCGCGCGGTCTCTGCGCGGAGTGAGCCTGGACTGAGTGGTGAATAGGTATGAAGGATTAAGTGCTCGTTCGAGCATAAGCTATGAATTGTGAACGTTATAGGCCTTAAATGTTTCGTGTGATATTTGAGGAACATAGATAGGTACGTCAGGGAGGAATTTCGATTGCAGATAGTTTTCTCTTGGGACTGGCCAACTCGAGATGTGAATTGTCTTCTTTCGGATTCTTGTGCCCGAGTACGCTAGAGTTGAGGCGTTTTGGGAACCTGAATAG
This sequence comes from Coffea eugenioides, assembly GCF_003713205.1. Lineage (NCBI taxonomy): Eukaryota > Viridiplantae > Streptophyta > Magnoliopsida > Gentianales > Rubiaceae > Coffea > Coffea eugenioides. The sequence goes on from NC_040043.1 coordinate 39,492,751, forward strand.
GTATTGTTTGGCCAGAATGATTTCAAGAGGTCAATGGACATCTAGTTGGATAGAAAGTACCTGAGAGACCGGACGGGGTTATTTTAACTGGGTATAGGACGATATATCTCTTGTCTTTTGCTTCGCCCGTATATTGTTATTGCATGCCGTCGGTTCGTGTATTGGTGTATATGAATCATTGCCTGCTTTGATACGTATTTGTGTCGTTGATCATTTGTTTCCCTGATATGTATGTGGTGTATTATGTGTGTATATGCTTATTTGGGTATTTGGTGCCTTAAATTTTGTTATTTTAGTCACCTTATTGTGTTCATTCATGAAATTACTTTTTGGGGGGGAAAAGAAAAGAAAAGAGAGAAAAAAAATATATATATATATAGATATATCATATGAAAAGAAGATGTAGTCGTGGTCATGGTCGTGGCCGTGGAACTGAGCGAGGCCAAGAGTCAAGAGGAGAAAAGGAAACAACCGCTGAACAAAGACAAGGACCGAGAGTGTCACATGTACTTAAGAATTTATTATGACCCATTGATTCACCTGGCTGGCTATCATTTGAGTTCCAGCGACTCCGGGAGATGGCACATTGGGTTGATATATATAAAGAAATCGCGGTTCTTCGAGACGAAATAGAGGTCCAAAGGAGACTAGCCGAATACTGGGAAGGGCGATGGAAGCACGAGTATTCAGAAAAGATTGAGCTTTTGCACCAGAACTTAGAGCTAAAAAGGAAATACGAAGGGATTTCTGAGGAGGCCTTAGCAATGGCACAAAGCACTCCTGCTATGGGGGTTTCAGAGGAAGCTCAAAGGACAGGAATTGTAAGACCACAAATGAAGATCTTCTATGCACAGAAAAAGGGTAAAGCTCTTGAAAATCAAAGGCCAGAACAGGGTGAGCGAGATAGGCCATTTGCTAAGAGGGGTCGTGGAGTGGGTGGTGTGAAAATTTTGGAGGCACTTAGGGAAGATACTCTGGAAGGACCATTGAGAGGTACCTCACAAGGAGATCAAACCTCTACCCCTCTCCCATTTTGTGACTATTGTAGAAAATCCAATCATTTTGAAGTGAATTGTTGGAAAAGGTGGGGGAGATGTCTGTGCTGTGGGAGCGCCGAGCATCGAATTGCTCATTGCCCGATTAAAGCGCGTGAAAAGAAAGGAGCCCAGCAACCAACCAAGACCGACCCTGGACCGTCAAGTGGAGAAGGGACTGGCATGAAGAACCTCGTTTCTTCTGACTCTGAAGACGGAGAAGGTACAGGCCATTGGTTACTTTAAATTTTGAAGGTAAAATTTCGAGGACGAAATTTCTTAAGGGGGAGAGAGTGTGAGGAGCCGAAAAATTTCTAGGCTTTATTTTATTTAATTGCACACTTTTATACCTTTTCTTGATTAGAAATTCCCCAGATAATTCTATTGAGTAAATATAGTTTTTAGATGATTTTTCTGGTATTGAATAGGTTTTGAGAAATTAAGAACATATATCGGACGTGGGACCCACTAGTGCGGAAAGTTCGGAAAAATTCGGCCAATTAGGTTAAGTTTGGGATACTAGGATTTAATTACTAGGTGTTAGGAGATAATTAGGGGTTACCTAAATGGATTAATATTGGCGAAATAAAAGGATATAGATAAACCTAAAAGGTGCTAGGTGGCGCGATTTGATTGGAGGGTGGACTTGGACGAATTTCTTTTACCTTTACTAAACTTGAATTTTAACCAATTTGAGCTTCATTTGTCATCCTCTTGGCCGAGCTCTTCAAGGGAAAAAAGAAGGAAAAGCTTCAACCTTCAACTTCCATTTCTTGCACAAATCTTGCAATCCAACCGATTAATCTTGAGATTACTCCATAAAAACCCTTAAGTGAGTGGTTGTGAGGTGATTAGTGGAGTTACTTGGAAAGCTAAGAGGACTAGTTGCTCTCTTTCTTGTCTTCCTAAGGTGAGTGGTGAAGGATCCCTTTCCTCCCTCTAAGGATGCTTAAATCATGATTGGTAGTAGTAGAAGATGCACTTTTATGATTTATATCTTGAGTTTTGGTTGAATTGATGAAGTTTTATAATTTTTGGGGATTTTTCTGTTTTCATATGAATATGATTATGTGGTCATGTATGATGATTGGAAATGGTATTTAAAGAAGCTAGAAGGTGGAAAAGGTGGTAAATTGCAAGCAATTTCTGTTTTGGAAGAAAAATTGAAAATTTAGGGTTCTTGGAATTACATTCTGCCCGGTTTTGTAGCTCATAGTTAGAGGCCGAATTGGCCTTGGGTTAAAACATGAAAGTTGTAGGGAATGATATTTTAGAGGTGCCTGCAAAATTTCAGATCAATCGGAGTAGCGTAGCTTGAGAAAAGATGGAATTACCCTTGCTGCCCTGGTTTTACCCGGATTTGGGAATTGCTTCTATAATTGGTTATTTTGGCTAGGAATGCTTCCGAATTGGTTGTTGAGGTCTTCTGATGAAATGTATCCCTATTTCTTAGCTTTCAGATGGTTTTAGAATTTCTGAATTTGGACTTAGGTAGGCTGATTTATGATGTTTGCACTAGAATGCGTTCTGTGAATCTATTTTTGCGGTTCTGGTGTGGTAGATTGCATTTTTGACCTAGTTACACTCGAAACTGGGTTGAGTGACCTTCTGTAATATTGTATTCCTATTTCTTAGCTTTGAAACGGTGGGTCTTGGACCTTCATCCGATAATCGTAGTGCCATTGGTACCAAAACCGCATAATGACGTCAAAAAACTGTTTTTTTCCGGGTTAACACTTACTCCATTTCCGGATTTTTTCTGGTTTCCTCTAATGCTTGTGTATGCTTATGGAACCCTATTTTGGTAATCTTTGGCATTGGTTTATGACTCGTTATCGAGTCTCATTGCACTTGTTTGCATATTTTAGGGCGTGACGGTGGTTCACGACGCTCCTTTGACGGAGGTGCATGAAATATCATTTTCAAGCTTGGTGAGTGTACTACTCACTTTTGTGTTACTATATGGCATTGATACTTGAACTTGATGAGTTAAATGTTATTGCACCATCGATATTGATTGAAGTGAGGGTGTACTTTATCACTCTCACTTATTTCTCATGTTATTGGAATGTTACATGAAATGAAAAGTACTTGACTTGGTGTCGTTTGGACGAGTATGCAACGACCGTGATTGTTACCATTGAGCTCAACTCCATTGGTAGTTGATTGAATCGAGCTGGCGAGGGATTGGGTTTTGACATGTCGGTTACTATTCATGGCCGACTCCGGTTTTGTTTTTTTTATTTTGACATTTTGACTCGTTTACGCGCGTTTGTAAGTCCCGGAACGCTTTAAATCGCTCTAAACTGAACCGTTAGTCCTGGCGAGAGTTGGGCAGGCTGTCCGCCGAACCCTTTGGCTCGTCTTAGGGTGAGGTAGGGCTGTCACAGGTGGTTTCAGAGCCTGCTTCGCGCGGTCTCTGCGCGGAGTGAGCCTGGACTGAGTGGTGAATAGGTATGAAGGATTAAGTGCTCGTTCGAGCATAAGCTATGAATTGTGAACGTTATAGGCCTTAAATGTTTCGTGTGATATTTGAGGAACATAGATAGGTACGTCAGGGAGGAATTTCGATTGCAGATAGTTTTCTCTTGGGACTGGCCAACTCGAGATGTGAATTGTCTTCTTTCGGATTCTTGTGCCCGAGTACGCTAGAGTTGAGGCGTTTTGGGAACCTGAATAGGTATTGTTTGGCCAGAATGATTTCAAGAGGTCAATGGACATCTAGTTGGATAGAAAGTACCTGAGAGACCGGACGGGGTTATTTTAACTGGGTATAGGACGATATATCTCTTGTCTTTTGCTTCGCCCGTATATTGTTACTGCATGCCGTCGGTTTGTGTATTGGTGTATATGAATCATTGCCTGCTTTGATACGTATTTGTGTCGTTGATCATTTGTTTCCCTGATATGTATGTGGTGTATTATGTGTGTATATGCTTATTTGGGTATTTGGTGCCTTAAATTTTGTTATTTTAGTCACCTTATTGTGTTCATTCATGAAATTACTTTTTGGGGGGGAAAAGAAAAGAAAAGAGAGAAAATATATATATATATATATATAGATATATCATATGAAAAGAAGATGTAGTCGTGGTCATGGTCGTGGCCGTGGAACTGAGCGAGGCCAAGAGTCAAGAGGAGAAAAGGAAACAACCGCTGAACAAAGACAAGGACCGAGAGTGTCACATGTACTTAAGAATTTATTATGACCCATTGATTCACCTGGCTGGCTATCATTTGAGTTCCAGCGACTCCGGGAGATGGCACATTGGGTTGATATATATAAAGAAATCGCGGTTCTTCGAGACGAAATAGAGGTCCAAAGGAGACTAGCCGAATACTGGGAAGGGCGATGGAAGCACGAGTATTCAGAAAAGATTGAGCTTTTGCACCAGAACTTAGAGCTAAAAAGGAAATACGAAGGGATTTCTGAGGAGGCCTTAGCAATGGCACAAAGCACTCCTGCTATGGGGGTTTCAGAGGAAGCTCAAAGGACAGGAATTGTAAGACCACAAATGAAGATCTTCTATGCACAGAAAAAGGGTAAAGCTCTTGAAAATCAAAGGCCAGAACAGGGTGAGCGAGATAGGCCATTTGCTAAGAGGGGTCGTGGAGTGGGTGGTGTGAAAATTTTGGAGGCACTTAGGGAAGATACTCTGGAAGGACCATTGAGAGGTACCTCACAAGGAGATCAAACCTCTACCCCTCTCCCATTTTGTGACTATTGTAGAAAATTCAATCATTTTGAAGTGAATTGTTGGAAAAGGGGGGGGAGATGTCTGTGCTGTGGGAGCGCCGAGCATCGAATTGCTCATTGCCCGATTAAAGCGCGTGAAAAGAAAGGAGCCCAGCAACCAACCAAGACCGACCCTGGACCGTCAAGTGGAGAAGGGACTGGCATGAAGAACCTCGTTTCTTCTGACTCTGAAGACGGAGAAGGTACAGGCCATTGGTTACTTTAAATTTTGAAGGTAAAATTTCGAGGACGAAATTTCTTAAGGGGGAGAGAGTGTGAGGAGCCGAAAAATTTCTAGGCTTTATTTTATTTAATTGCACACTTTTATACCTTTTCTTGATTAGAAATTCCCCAGATAATTCTATTGAGTAAATATAGTTTTTAGATGATTTTTCTGGTATTGAATAGGTTTTGAGAAATTAAGAACATATATCGGACGTGGGACCCACTAGTGCGGAAAGTTCGGAAAAATTCGGCCAATTAGGTTAAGTTTGGGATACTAGGATTTAATTACTAGGTGTTAGGAGATAATTAGGGGTTACCTAAATGGATTAATATTGGCGAAATAAAAGGATATAGATAAACCTAAAAGGTGCTAGGTGGCGCGATTTGATTGGAGGGTGGACTTGGACGAATTTCTTTTACCTTTACTAAACTTGAATTTTAACCAATTTGAGCTTCATTTGTCATCCTCTTGGCCGAGCTCTTCAAGGGAAAAAAGAAGGAAAAGCTTCAACCTTCAACTTCCATTTCTTGCACAAATCTTGCAATCCAACCGATTAATCTTGAGATTACTCCATAAAAACCCTTAAGTGAGTGGTTGTGAGGTGATTAGTGGAGTTACTTGGAAAGCTAAGAGGACTAGTTGCTCTCTTTCTTGTCTTCCTAAGGTGAGTGGTGAAGGATCCCTTTCCTCCCTCTAAGGATGCTTAAATCATGATTGGTAGTAGCAGAAGATGCACTTTTATGATTTATATCTTGAGTTTTGGTTGAATTGATGAAGTTTTATAATTTTTGGGGATTTTTCTGTTTTCATATGAATATGATTATGTGGTCATGTATGATGATTGGAAATGGTATTTAAAGAAGCTAGAAGGTGGAAAAGGTGGTAAATTGCAAGCAATTTCTGTTTTGGAAGAAAAATTGAAAATTTAGGGTTCTTGGAATTACATTCTGCCCGGTTTTGTAGCTCATAGTTAGAGGCCGAATTGGCCTTGGGTTAAAACATGAAAGTTGTAGGGAATGATATTTTAGAGGTGCCTGCAAAATTTCAGATCAATCGGAGTAGCGTAGCTTGAGAAAAGATGGAATTACCCTTGCTGCCCTGGTTTTACCCGGATTTGGGAATTGCTTCTATAATTGGTTATTTTGGCTAGGAATGCTTCCGAATTGGTTGTTGAGGTCTTCTGATGAAATGTATCCCTATTTCTTAGCTTTCAGATGGTTTTAGAATTTCTGAATTTGGACTTAGGTAGGCTGATTTATGATGTTTGCACTAGAATGCGTTCTGTGAATCTATTTTTGCGGTTCTGGTGTGGTAGATTGCATTTTTGACCTAGTTACACTCGAAACTGGGTTGAGTGACCTTCTGTAATATTGTATTCCTATTTCTTAGCTTTGAAACGGTGGGTCTTGGACCTTCATCCGATAATCGTAGTGCCATTGGTACCAAAACCGCATAATGACGTCAAAAAACTATTTTTTTCCGGGTTAACACTTACTCCATTTCCGGATTTTTTCTGGTTTCCTCTAATGCTTGTGTATGCTTATGGAACCCTATTTTGGTAATCTTTGGCATTGGTTTATGACTCGTTATCGAGTCTCATTGTACTTGTTTGCATATTTTAGGGCGTGACGGTGGTTCACGACGCTCCTTTGACGGAGGTGCATGAAATATCATTTTCAAGCTTGGTGAGTGTACTACTCACTTTTGTGTTACTATATGGCATTGATACTTGAACTTGATGAGTTAAATGTTATTGCACCATCGATATTGATTGAAGTGAGGGTGTATTTTATCACTCTCACTTATTTCTCATGTTATTGGAATGTTACATGAAATGAAAAGTACTTGACTTGGTGTCGTTTGGACGAGTATGCAACGACCGTGATTCTTACCATTGAGCTCAACTCCATTGGTGGTTGATTGAATCGAGCTGGCGAGGGATTGGGTTTTGACATGTCGGTTACTATTCATGGCCGACTCCGGTTTTGTTTTTTTTATTTTGACATTTTGACTCGTTTACGCGCGTTTGTAAGTCTCGGAACACTTTAAATCGCTCTAAACTGAACCGTTAGTCCTGGCGAGAGTTGGGCAGGCTGTCCGCCGAACCCTTTGGCTCGTCTTAGGGTGAGGTAGGGCTGTCACAGGTGGTTTCAGAGCCTGCTTCGCGCGGTCTCTGCGCGGAGTGAGCCTGGACTGAGTGGTGAATAGGTATGAAGGATTAAGTGCTCGTTCGAGCATAAGCTATGAATTGTGAACGTTATAGGCCTTAAATGTTTCGTGTGATATTTGAGGAACATAGATAGGTACGTCAGGGAGGAATTTCGATTGCAGATAGTTTTCTCTTGGGACTGGCCAACTCGAGATGTGAATTGTCTTCTTTCGGATTCTTGTGCCCGAGTACGCTAGAGTTGAGGCGTTTTGGGAACCTGAATAGGTATTGTTTGGCCAGAATGATTTCAAGAGGTCAATGGACATCTAGTTGGATAGAAAGTACCTGAGAGACCGGACGGGGTTATTTTAACTGGGTATAGGACGATATATCTCTTGTCTTTTGCTTCGCCCGTATATTGTTACTGCATGCCGTCGGTTCGTGTATTGGTGTATATGAATCATTGCCTGCTTTGATACGTATTTGTGTCGTTGATCATTTGTTTCCCTGATATGTATGTGGTGTATTATGTGTGTATATGCTTATTTGGGTATTTGGTGCCTTAAATTTTGTTATTTTAGTCACCTTATTGTGTTCATTCATGAAATTACTTTTTGGGGGGGAAAAGAAAAGAAAAGAGAGAAAAAAAAAATATATATATATATAGATATATCATATGAAAAGAAGATGTAGTCGTGGTCATGGTCGTGGCCGTGGAACTGAGCGAGGCCAAGAGTCAAGAGGAGAAAAGGAAACAACCGCTGAACAAAGACAAGGACCGAGAGTGTCACATGTACTTAAGAATTTATTATGACCCATTGATTCACCTGGCTGGCTATCATTTGAGTTCCAGCGACTCCGGGAGATGGCACATTGGGTTGATATATATAAAGAAATCGCGGTTCTTCGAGACGAAATAGAGGTCCAAAGGAGACTAGCCGAATACTGGGAAGGGCGATGGAAGCACGAGTATTCAGAAAAGATTGAGCTTTTGCACCAGAACTTAGAGCTAAAAAGGAAATACGAAGGGATTTCTGAGGAGGCCTTAGCAATGGCACAAAGCACTCCTGCTATGGGGGTTTCAGAGGAAGCTCAAAGGACAGGAATTGTAAGACCACAAATGAAGATCTTCTATGCACAGAAAAAGGGTAAAGCTCTTGAAAATCAAAGGCCAGAACAGGGTGAGCGAGATAGGCCATTTGCTAAGAGGGGTCGTGGAGTGGGTGGTGTGAAAATTTTGGAGGCACTTAGGGAAGATACTCTGGAAGGACCATTGAGAGGTACCTCACAAGGAGATCAAACCTCTACCCCTCTCCCATTTTGTGACTATTGTAGAAAATCCAATCATTTTGAAGTGAATTGTTGGAAAAGGTGGGGGAGATGTCTGTGCTGTGGGAGCGCCGAGCATCGAATTGCTCATTGCCCGATTAAAGCGCGTGAAAAGAAAGGAGCCCAGCAACCAACCAAGACCGACCCTGGACCGTCAAGTGGAGAAGGGACTGGCATGAAGAACCTCGTTTCTTCTGACTCTGAAGACGGAGAAGGTACAGGCCATTGGTTACTTTAAATTTTGAAGGTAAAATTTCGAGGACGAAATTTCTTAAGGGGGAGAGAGTGTGAGGAGCCGAAAAATTTCTAGGCTTTATTTTATTTAATTGCACACTTTTATACCTTTTCTTGATTAGAAATTCCCCAGATAATTCTATTGAGTAAATATAGTTTTTAGATGATTTTTCTGGTATTGAATAGGTTTTGAGAAATTAAGAACATATATCGGACGTGGGACCCACTAGTGCGGAAAGTTCGGAAAAATTCGGCCAATTAGGTTAAGTTTGGGATACTAGGATTTAATTACTAGGTGTTAGGAGATAATTAGGGGTTACCTAAATGGATTAATATTGGCGAAATAAAAGGATATAGATAAACCTAAAAGGTGCTAGGTGGCGCGATTTGATTGGAGGGTGGACTTGGACGAATTTCTTTTACCTTTACTAAACTTGAATTTTAACCAATTTGAGCTTCATTTGTCATCCTCTTGGCCGAGCTCTTCAAGGGAAAAAAGAAGGAAAAGCTTCAACCTTCAACTTCCATTTCTTGCACAAATCTTGCAATCCAACCGATTAATCTTGAGATTACTCCATAAAAACCCTTAAGTGAGTGGTTGTGAGGTGATTAGTGGAGTTACTTGGAAAGCTAAGAGGACTAGTTGCTCTCTTTCTTGTCTTCCTAAGGTGAGTGGTGAAGGATCCCTTTCCTCCCTCTAAGGATGCTTAAATCATGATTGGTAGTAGTAGAAGATGCACTTTTATGATTTATATCTTGAGTTTTGGTTGAATTGATGAAGTTTTATAATTTTTGTGGATTTTTCTGTTTTCATATGAATATGATTATGTGGTCATGTATGATGATTGGAAATGGTATTTAAAGAAGCTAGAAGGTGGAAAAGGTGGTAAATTGCAAGCAATTTCTGTTTTGGAAGAAAAATTGAAAATTTAGGGTTCTTGGAATTACATTCTGCCCGGTTTTGTAGCTCATAGTTAGAGGCCGAATTGGCCTTGGGTTAAAACATGAAAGTTGTAGGGAATGATATTTTAGAGGTTCCTGCAAAATTTCAGATCAATCGGAGTAGCGTAGCTTGAGAAAAGATGGAATTACCCTTGCTGCCCTAGTTTTACCCGGATTTGGGAATTGCTTCTGTAATTGGTTATTTTGGCTAGGAATGCTTCCGAATTGGTTGTTGAGGTCTTCTGATGAAATGTATCCCTGTTTCTTAGCTTTCAGATGGTTTTAGAAATTCTAAATTTGGACTTAGGTAGGCTGATTTATGATGTTTGCACTAGAATGCGTTCTGTGAATCTATTTTTGCGGTTCTGGTGTGGTAGATTGCATTTTTGACCTAGTTACACTCGAAACTGGGTTGAGTGACCTTCTGTAATATTGTATTCCTATTTCTTAGCTTTGAAACGGTGGGTCTTGGACTTTCATCCGATAATCGTAGTGCCATTGGTACCAAAACCGCATAATGACGTCAAAAAACTGTTTTTTTCCGGGTTAACACTTACTCCATTTCCGGATTTTTTCTGGTTTCCTCTAATGCTTGTGTATGCTTATGGAACCCTATTTTGGTAATCTTTGGCATTGGTTTATGACTCGTTATCGAGTCTCATTGTACTTGTTTTCATATTTTAGGGCGTGACGGTGGTTCACGACGCTCCTTTGACGGAGGTGCATGAAATATCATTTTCAAGCTTGGTGAGTGTACTACTCACTTTTGTGTTACTATATGGCATTGATACTTGAACTTGATGAGTTAAATGTTATTGCACCATCGATATTGATTGAAGTGAGGGTGTACTTTATCACTCTCACTTATTTCTCATGTTATTGGAATGTTACATGAAATGAAAAGTACTTGACTTGGTGTCGTTTGGACGAGTATCCAACGACCGTGATTGTTACCATTGAGCTCAACTCCATTGGTAGTTGATTGAATCGAGCCTGCGAGGGATTGGTCGTGCCAATTAATGAACCTTGGGAAAAGTTATATGGAATCTTGTAGTATGCGAGACTCTCGATTCCGGTATACTTGAGTAATACCACAGTGCAAGTGTTTGGAGTTCGGGCCTGGTAGGGGTATGTTGGGTGGAAGGAATGGAAGTAAAGTGGAGTCTACGGTTGGTTACTTTTAAACATTGACGGAGAGTCAATAAGGTTCGATCAAGAATGCAAATGAGGAAAAGGGCTCTTGAGAGCCACCCGTATCCTTTTATCACCACTTTTGATGTGTGCCTTTGCTTATTTTTGATGAATTGGAATGAAAAGCTTTATGCTTATGTGAATTTTGCTGCTTGAGTGGTATTATCTCACTGGGCGTAAGCTCACCCTATTCCTTTTGTTTTCCTTACAGGAAAATAAATACTTTTGGACTGCAATTGATAGTTGGTTGCCGAATTGAGCTAGTTGGACATATCTTTTGTATAGCTCATTAATTGAAACCCTAAATGTACTTTTGGGTCCATTTCCCCTTTTTATTTGGCAAACCGTACTTGTATCCACTTTTGAATCACTTTGGTATGCCACTTTGGATTGTATCTGCTAAATTTCAACATGTAAATATTTGCTTGATGTTTGGTTGGGTTTTGACGTGTCGGTTACTATTCATGGCCGACTCCGATTTTATTTTTTTTATTTTGACATTTTGACTCGTTTACGCGCGTTTGTAAGTCCCGGAACGCTTTAAATCGCTCTAAACTGAACCGTTAGTCCTAGCGAGAGCTGGGCAGGCGGTCCGCCGAACCCTTTGGTTTGTCTTAGGGTGAAGTGGGGCTGTCAGGGTGAGGTGGGGCTGTCACAACTTCCCCCTTATGAAGACGGTGCACTTACCAAAAGTGCGACAATGCAAAGCAAAAGGATTTTATTGCAAGACTTCACCATCTCGAATGAACAATGAGATGGTCCTTTTGACTTGCAATATCAAAATCCTCTAAGCTTTTCGGGTTCGAGTTGAATGTTGCTCGTGATAGGCTTATATACTGGTAAAAGGTTAAATTATGTAACGACTTTGCTTGTTTTGTGGAATAATTTGAGAGGGTCAGAATCATATTCTAGAAATAGAAACTAAACATGAAGTATTTGTCACTGGAACCACCTTCTTCGTAGGGAATTGAATACGTAGCCTACAATAAGAAATTTCCTACACATTTACAATCAGTAACAAAAATTTGCAGTATTTCCTGCTCATTTACTATCAATAATCAAGATAACCAAACCCAAAAATTTTACAAACATAATTATTGATTAGGCTTAAATGAGACAAACTTGAGAATTTAAGGTGTAAAGGTCTAAAATTAAAATTTTAAGATACAAAGTGTCCAAAAGTAATATTGAATGTGCAAAATGAGAAAATGATACAAGTTTAAGAATGCAAAATAGAGTTCGTCCCAGAGCTTCCAAAGAAACATATTGAATTTTAGTTATATCTCTCTGTTAATACAACGCAAATAACCTTCAAGTCACTGTTGATCTCTTTTTTGTAACAATCGTACCAGCATGCAATAAATATCAAAAAGCCAAGAATTAGTTCCAAATGAATCAACAAAAAAGGTATCATTCTAGAGACAAGTCAAATAAGATTTTGGGTAGAAACGATTTACCGTGGTGGATTACAATGTCAACAGACCTCTAGCATAGAGGGCATAGAGTTCACATCTGTACTTTTATATCTGTCAATCGCATCGAAGCACACAGAGACTTGGAAAATATGAGGTTGTTAGTTTCTGCACTTGAACAATACCGTGGGTATTAGGTCAATCCTTGCCATAATCTAGAACCTTGTTATTTTTTCCAAACTTACGAGTTGTGCAGCCTTAAATCTTCCTCTGGAAGTCCTGATCAGCATCAAAAATTAGGGCCTTATCTCAGTACAAACGTCAACAAAAAAAAAATCAAAGTATAAGAAAAGAAGTTGCATACAAATTTGTACCAGATCATTGAGACCAAATGACATCGTATTTGTTGTTCATCATTCGAATTCTTAAAATAGAAATTAACAGGAGTAAGAAATAGCAATATACCAAAAAACATGACAAAAGCAAAATTTAGTATTAACTATGCATTATAAGTTTATAACTACATCTATCATAATAAGATTTCATATCAATACTACGTTTAACTAAATACATCTTGGAGTTACCCGAAACTAGGGATGGCAACGGGGCGGGGTTGGGGCGGGGGACCCCTCCCCATCCCCCGCCCCGCTGCCTACAAACTCCCCCCGCTCCCCCGGCCCCGTCCCCGCCCCAAATTGTTATATAATTTTATTATGATTAAATTTTAGCAAATAATCAAGTACTAAAATATCAACACATCATCAAATTATTATTCATTGTAATTTTACAATTGAAACTTATAAAAACAATCAAATAAAAATTATTTGAATACAATCCAACATGATGAAATAAATATAACTAAAGTAGTTAAGTTTTCACTTTTGGCACAAATACAATCACTAATTCATTAGTGTGCTTGTGCTTTTTTAAGAAAAAAATGTTATCGTATTAAGTGTAATTAGGAATTTAATATAAATGTATTAGTAAATTTAGTATAACCAATTAATAATTTGAATTAGTACACATATCTAATTATTAGTATAATTAATAATATCAACTATATTATATATACTAATAGACATTATATAATACATATAACTAATAATATCATTATCATAAGTTTGTAACTAATTAAATTATATATTATATATATAATTATATACATATATATTTTATATATTTATTTTTTTAAAGCGGATGGTGGGACGGGGGTACACTCCCCTGCGCTCCGCCCCGTTTCTAAGCGGGGGGAAAGAAATTCCCCCCATCCCCGCCCCAACCCCCTCCCCATTAGCCCCCCGCGGGGCGGGTGCCCCCCATTGCCATCCCTATCCGAAACTAAGTAAATTTCAACATATGCTTGGATCTTACAACATTGCCTTCGTGTGACAAGAAGAAGGCAATAACTCGAACTTGATATAGTGCCATGCTTTGCTACAAAAATATGGTGAATATGTTAAGAGAAAAAATTTTCTTATATTTGAAGATATGTGTAGTGATAATAGAATTGTAACCTTCAAAAACCCAGCAAAAGGGTTCACTTTTTTAAGGTCTCGTCTCCAACTTTACAGGAATTAAATCAGGTACGTACCATGGTCACAGCTACAAATTATCCATAATATTACATCAAAGTTAATCACTAAAAAGTTTTGTGGTAATTTTTATACCACTATGGGATTGAAAAGAAAAACATACAGAAAAACAAAAACTGGGCGTCATACTGGTAAAATCTAGTATGTTTCCCTTGGCATAGGATTTGCGAAAATAGAGAAAAAAAATTATTACTACATAACATCAAAGATGGAATGTAATGTACTAAACTCTCACTAGTTTATTAATAAAGTTAAGTAGTGCAAAGGTTGGCTGACTACCTATAGAGTGAAGAATGTCTCAACTACAATTTCGGCAATCTAAAATTAGCTTTATGCACAGTTAATAGGAAATCTGTGCATATGTATACGACTGATTGCGTATTTGCTATATATTTAAAAAGTCATTGGAGGCCATATAATTTAATCACAGCACATATCACATATCACATATCACAACTAACATTATAAATACTCTACCTTACTTGAGCACAATTTTAACTCATGCAATATTATGGGAGAATAAAATTTGTATAGTAATAATGTCAAACAATCAATCATGGCATACACTATACAACATAAATTAAACTTCATATTTATATTTCACACTCCTCCTTTATATTTACTGATTTAACATTCACACTTTTATATTTCATTTTTGCACTTGATCACCATCGAGATTGGTATGTGTGCACATAAATGTATTACTCTATGCTTACTATTACGCACTTATTGAATGAATTGCTCATTTCCATTATCAGCCTCACCTAATGACCGATCACTGGCAATTGCTAGAATCTGATACAAATGGACACTGAAAGTTGTTGACAAAAAAATTAAACCAAGCTATTTAGGATTTTAATAGTTTTAGAAGTTGATTTGTTATTTGGTAACTGGATTAGAATTTGTGTCAAAGTTGGTTTAGGAAATATAGTTGGGTTGTGTTTAAAAATTAGTATTGGAATAGGTGTTACGGTTTTATGTGTCTATTTAAAGACTTGAGTCCGACTTTTGTTATTGAAAGAGTTGTGATTTTTGAGTTATAAAATTATTTCCTCTCCAGCATAATACTTTGCCATCCTCCATCCATAAGGGTGATTAGACAATTGAGGGCACGAAACTTTGTTGTTATATTTTCACTTCTGCAACTTATTGTTTCTGAGAATTCTGCTTGTGACTGGTAGGTTTGTGGCTGTTTGTTCCTTCATTTTTTGTCTTGAAAGGTTCTTCGTCCTTTCTTTGATTTATTGATTGGTTTTGTGAGATTCTGACGTTACTTCCGTCACGTAATTTTTTGTGCTAATAAAAGTTAAAACAATACACTGAAGCCAACCACTGTCCACAGGGTAAAATAACTTTTACCCCCTGTAGTTTGATATTTTACCACATAAATTCCGATGATTTTAAAACTTATATACAACCCTCTCATAATTTGGGCTAAAGTGTCACCACGAGTTTTTTTTGTTAAAATTAATGGTGAATAGGAAAAAGTCAAAATTAAACTAATAAATGAACAAATTTACCCTTTGATTACTTCTTTTTTTCCCCCAAAACATAAAAAAGAAGGTATTGAAACAAAAAAAAGAGATAAATAAGAAATATAAGATACCATTAAAGATTTGGTTTGAAAACCTATAATGATAGTTGTAGTGAAAAAAGATTTCGTGATAAAGCCTTATCCCATACTTGCCATTAGGGGTGTGCAAAGTCGAAAAATTTCATTTACCGACCAAATTCGTATTGAATTTGAAATTTCGAAATTTGTAATTCAATAATTTGGAATGGAAATCGGAATATCCGATTTCGAATTGGTCGAATTCGGTAATGAGATTTTTCAAATCGGAAATTTCGATTTCGAAATCACAATTCGAAATCGAAATCGAAATTGGAATTCGGAATTCCTATTTCGATTTCAAATCTGTTTTTCATATATATATATATAATATAACATTTATATTATAATAATAATTTTTATATTCATGAATTCGGTGAAATCGAAATTCCTATTTCGATTTCAATTTCGTTTTCACACATATATATAACATATTTTTATATATATGTAATATAATATTTATATAATAATAATAATAATTTTTATATTCATGAATTCGGTGAAATCGGAATTTACCGAATTCCGAATTGAATTCGGAACGAATTCGAATTCGAAATTGGTGAATTCGAAATCGAAATCGGTCGAAAATTCCGATACCAAAATTTTGAAAAATTCCGATTTCAAAGTTCCAAATTACCGATTTCGATTTCGATTCACACCCCTATTTGCCATGTTTCACAAGAAAGAGTCGACAAAACAATTTGAACAACAATGCAGTGAGCTAAACATAAAAGTAAGAACCAAATAATTACAAGACCATTTTAAAGCACTCAACCCAATATCTTTTGTTATGTTAACACTTAGAAGATGATTTTCCATCAATGTTAAACACGAGTAATTCATTTTCTAAGTTTCCATGCAATGGGGAGATGCATATTTTTCAATCCTATCACGCATATGCAATAAAGAAGGAATCAAAACTTGCAAGTCATGGAAAACAAAGATGAAACTATAATCCGTAAGTGTAAGATGAAACTTGGAAATATGCAAGTTGCAACAGTAAATAACCACTTGTTTATTACAAAATTGGTAAAGAGGAAAAAGCCACGTGTATTTACCATTATGACTGCCTCTTTTAACTTATCACTAAACATTGAATACTGTAGACGGTATTAGCCCAATCCTTCCCATAATAGGAAGACTATGATTCTTCCCGGAACCAACGTAGTTTAGCCTTCAATTTTATGGGTTTCCAGTTCGGCAATGCTCTCCGGGATTGCAGCCTCTATTGTAGCCATTTACTGGTTTTCCTGGTCTACAATTTTCTTTGTTCTGTTCGTTGCACGGAGTTCCATCTGCATTCATAGCACCATTTGAGATTGAATTATCAGCATATGCAGACGGTGCACTTACCAAAAGTGCGACAATGCAAAGCAAAAGGATTTTATTGCAAGACTTCCCTTTTGACTTGCAATATCAAAATCCTCTAAGCTTTTCGGGTTCGAGTTGAATGTTGCTCGTGATAGGCTTATATACTGGTAAAAGGTTAAATTATGTAACGACTTTGCTTGTTTTGTGGAATAATTTGAGAGGGTCAGAATCATATTCTAGAAATAGAAACTAAACATGAAGTATTTGTCACTGGAACCACCTTCTTCGTAGGGAATTGAATACGTAGCCTACAATAAGAAATTTCCTACACATTTACAATCAGTAACAAAAATTTGCAGTATTTCCTGCACATTTACTATCAATAATCAAGATAACCAAACCCAAAAATTTTACAAACATAATTATTGATTAGGCTTAAATGAGACAAACTTGAGAATTTAAGGTGTAAAGGTCTAAAATTAAAATTTTAAGATACAAAGTGTCCAAAAGTAATATTGAATGTGCAAACTGAGAAAATGATACAAGTTTAAGAATGCAAAATAGAGTTCGTCCCAGAGCTTCCAAAGAAACATATTGAATTTTAGTTATATCTCTCTGTTAATACAACGCAAATAACCTTCAAGTCACTGTTGATCTCTTTTTTGTAACAATCGTACCAGCATGCAATAAATATCAAAAAGCCAAGAATTAGTTCCAAATGAATCAACAAAAAAGATATCATTCTAGAGACTAGTCAAATAAGATTTTGGGTAGAAACGATTTACCGTGGTGGATTACAATGTTAACAGACCTCGAGTATAGAGGGCATAGAGTTCACATCTGTACTTTTATATCTGTCAATCGTATCGAAGCACACAGAGATTTGGAAAATATGAGGTTGTTAGTTTCTGCACTTGAACAATACCATGGGTATTAGATCAATCCTTGCCATAATCCAGAACCTTGTTATTTTTTCCAAACTTAGGAGTTGTGCAGCCTTAAATCTTCCTCTGGAAGTCCTGATCAGCAACAAAAATTAGGGCCTTATCTCAGTACAAACGTCAACAAAAAAAAAATCAAAGTATAAGAAAAGAAGTTGCATACAAATTTGTATCAGATCATTGAGACCAAATGACATCGTATTTGTTGTTCATCATTCGAATTCTTAAAATAGAAATTAACAGGAGTAAGAAATAGCAATATACCAAAAAACATGACAAAAGCAAAATTTAGTATTAACTATGCAATATAAGTGTATAACTACATCTATCATAATAAGATTTTGTGACAGCCCCACCTCCCCCTAAGGCGAACCAGAGGGTTCGGCAGACCGCCTGCCCAGCTCTCGCCGGGACTCAGTTGATCCTCAAGCCAAATCGGAATGCAACCAAAGGAAAAAACATATAATAATCCAAACTTAAACGAAACTTATATACATTAATATCTTAAAAGGAAGTGCAACCGTCAAATATACAAAGGTTCTCACTTCACCATACAATCAGCCCGTGCCAAGCACTAGGGCGAGAACCATTACAAGAAAAATCAAAAGCTAGACCAGCTAGTCTATACAAAGCTCTCGTCCTTGCTCGCCTCCCCCTGTTAAGGAAAACAAAACTAAAGGGATGAGCTAAAAGTTCAGTGAGGTTCCGAACACATAATAAAACAATCAATCCAATACACTAACATGGCATATCACTACTTCACGAAACATTTACAATGGAAAGCGATAAAACATTCATGAAAAGGATACGGCTCACAGGGAGCAATTCATTCGATCATTCATTCGTTCTCCCGACATTTCCCCTTATTCCTCCAATCATTTGAAAATTTCATTTTTGTAAAAAAACCCTCATTCGTTCGTTTATTCGTTCATTTCATTCACCCCCTCCTGGAAATTGTCCAGGCTCCACCAACCTCCACCAACCTACAAAGGTAATACTCGAGTATACCAAAACGTTCACCCAGGTCACCATATCGCCCGACCGAGTCCGCTTCTGGCTCGAGTCGATCGGTAACGAGGGGCAGTGGCCAGTTCAGTCAAAAGACTTACATTCATGCGTAACTAGCATTTCAATCATTAAATCCTTGAAAATTGCATAGTTATTTAGGTCGAGTGCGATAAAGTACACCCTCGCCTAGAAAGCTCGTTTTGGAAATCATTAAAAACACTTAACACGTTATCAATCAATAATACAAGTTATGAAGTCAAGAAGCATTTAACAAACAAGAAACACTCACCTAACTATGCAAAATAACGTGCAAAATATCCTTCTAGATAGAATCCTTAATCACCGAGAAAACCTAAGATTGAACGAGAAAGAATATAGCACAACCAATTAGGTGAAATCGAAGAAACCCAATAAATGATGAGTAAAACGCAATAAAATGACTTTAAAGTGAAACAGGGCATTTGGACTAATGGTTGGAAATTTCTAGGGTTTCATAAACCAAACGCAAAACTAAACTAAAAAGGGTTATAAAATTTTGCGGCAAAAAGCACTTGGACCAAAACTAGCCTTCAAGTAAAAATTTCGGCAGTAAATCCCTTGTGTTTACCTATTTTCCAGCCATTAATGGCTTCATTATTTCCTCAAATCAGTCCCAACATCTCACACAAGATAATCTCATTTCCAAAAGCCGTTCACTAGGCTTAAAGTCATTCAAGTACAGAAGTTAGCTAGGAAAATGACCGGAAATGAAAGTCAAGCCCTAAAATATTCCAATAAGCACAGTAAGACTCGATTACAAGTTATAAACCAATGCCAAATACTACCAAAAGAGAGTTCCATAAGCATACATAAGCATTAGAGGAAACCAGAAAAATCCGGAAAAGATTTAGCTTTATCCCTGAAAAAAAAATAGTTTTTGACATCATTTTGCAGTAATGGTACCAAAGCCACAACGAGTATCGGATGAAGGTGTAAGACCCACTGTTTCGAAGCTAAGAGATAGAGCTACAATGTTTCAGAAGGCAACTCTGTCCAGCTTCGAGTGTAATAAGGTCAAAAATGCAAGATACTACACCAGAACCGGAAAAATAGATTCTCAAAACGCATTCTGGTGTAAACATCATAAAACAGGCTACCTAAGTCCAAATCCAGAAATTCTAAAGCCAATAGAAAGCATAGAAACAGGGCTACATTTCATCAGAAGGCCTCAACAACCAATTCCGAAGAAATTCCAGCCAAAACAACCAATTACAGGCTCAATTCTTACATTCGGATAAAACCAGGACAGCAAGGGTAATTTCGACTTTTCTCTAGCTACGCTACTACGATTGACCTGAAATTTTGTAGGCACCTCTAAAATATCATTCCCTACAACTTTTATGTTTTAAGCCAAGGCCAATTCGGCCTCTAACTAGGAGCTAAAAAATCGGGCAGAATGCACTTCCAAGAAAACCCTAACTTTCAATTTTTCTTCCAAACAGAAATTAGTTGCAATTATCCACTTTTTCCACCTTCTAGAGTCATTACATACCATTTCCAATCATCATACATAGCCACACAACCATATTCATATTAAAACAGAAAAATCACCAATAATTAGAAAATTTCACCAATTCAACCAAAAATCAAGATGTAATCCATAAAGTTGCATCTTATACCACCACTAAGCATGAATTAAGCATCATTAAAGGAATGAGAGTGGTTCTTCACAACTCACCTTAGGAACAAGAGAGAGAGAGCAATTGGTCACCTTAGCTTTCCAAATAACTCCACACAACACCTCACTATCACTCCCTTAAGTGTTTTTATGGAGCAAAAACAAAGTCCAATGGTTGATTTAGAAGATTGGAGCAAAGATTGAAGCAACTTGGAGAGTTTTCTTTCTTCGTTTCTTGAGAGAGAGAGCCGGCCACTTGAAGAGAAGAAAATGGGAAATTTTGGCAATTTTTTTGTGATTTATTTGGTCAATTAGAAAAAGGTGAATAGTGGTCTTATGTAAGAATCAATCCTATGGTGACAAGTGTCACCTCATTTAATGACTTGCCTAACTTTTGTCTCTCTTATACCAATCCACTTAGCATCCTCTACTTATCTCTTAACACCCGATAAATTAATTCCAGTATCCAAAACTTAATCTAGTTGACCGAATTTTTCCGAACTTTTCGCACTAGTGGGTCCCACGTCCGGTATATGCTCTTAATTTCTCAAAAACTATCCGATACTAGAAAAATCATCCAAAAACTATATTTACTCATAAAAATTATTTTCTCAATTTCTCAAATCAATAAAATGTGGAAAAACGTGCAATTATAAGAAAAAATAAAACCGAGTACTTTAAAACAAAATTACAGGTTCTCACAGATTTCATATCAATACTACGTTTAACTAAATACATCTTGGAGTTACCCGAAACTAGGGATGGCAACGGGGCGGGGTTGGGGCGGGGGACCCCTCCCCCATCCCCCGCCCCGCTGCCAACAAACTCCCCCCGCTCCCCCGGCCCCGTCCCCGCCCCAAATTGTTATATAATTTTATTATGATTAAATTTTTGCAAATAATCAAGTACTAAAATATCAACACATCATCAAATTATTATTCATTGTAATTTTACAATTGAAACTTATAAAAACAATCAAATAAAAATTATTTGAATACAATCCAACATGATGAAATAAATATAACTAAAGTAGTCAAGTTTTCACTTTTCGTACAAATACAATCACTAATTCATTAGTGTGCTTGTGCTTTTTTAAGGAAAAAATGTTATCGTATTAAGTGTAATTAGGAATTTAATATAAATGTATTAGCAAATTTAGTATAACCAATTAATAATTTGAATTAGTACACATATCTAATTATTAGTATAATTAATAATATCAACTATATTATATATACTAATAGACATTACATAATACATATAACTAATAATATCATTATCATAAGTTTGTAACTAATTAAATTATATATTATATATATAATTATATACATATATATTTTATATATTTATTTTTTTAAAGCGGATGGTGGGAAGGGGGTACACTCCCCCGCCCTCCGCCCCGTTTCTAAGCGGGGGGAAAGAAATTCCCCCCGTCCCTGCCCCAACCCCCACTACAAGAAATTTGGTCATCAGTGACAACTGATTATTATCACAAAAAATGTAAAAGTCGTCACTAACGCATTTTACTGACAACATTTTAGTTGTCACAAAGTCGTCAGTGAATCTCTGTCGGTAAAGGTACACAGTCACAACATTAAATGTCGTCAGTAAATGTTATTCATTAGTGACAATATTTTTTGTCAATAATAAATACATACATAGTGACGACATTTCACCTTATCAATGATGCTCGTAGTAGTGTCGTCAGTAAAATCCTTTTCATAGTTGCCGTTGGTATTGATTGGTTACTCACAACTCTTTAGAGTCGTCACTAAAAATGGCTCTTTACTGACAACATTTATCATCACTATATACCTTTTTGTTATACACCCTATTTAGTGACAACTTTTTGTTGTTAGTGGAGAAATCTGATTAGTAACAATATATTGTCACTATGAAACCTGATACAAACGACTGTCCTAAAAGCAACCAATCCAACAATACATCAAATTAGAACCATATAAGGCCTGCTAATTAATATCTAAAAGCATCCATTATACTAAAAAGGAATCCAACAATTCATCAAATCAAAAGAACCATAAAAGGCCTGCTAATTAATAGCTAAAAGCATCCATTATGCTACAAAGGACCAAAATATAATGTTTAAGTTCAATGTCATCCTACAAATACTACAATAGAAGTGGTACTGTGTAACCCAAATTGTTCATGCAAAGTCAATCAAGTTTACAAAAAGCATCCGAGCCTCAAAAGTCATAAAAACTTCCAAAACACTTCACGAGCCAATAAAGAAGCTTTATCTTCATCCTTCTTGAGTCCACTTAGTAGCTGTGAATTTTGCACAAAATCTGACATAGTAGCATTTGTCTGCATAAAGTAGTATAACAATAGTAAGTAACAAGCATTTTGAAAAGGAAAAAAATCTTAGATTTACTTATCACAAACTCAAATAATGAGTAGGAAATTATTAAGGAAAAGAATAAAGAAGGTGAAGAATTGTCATAACAAGAAGAATATCCCAAATGAACTCAAAAGTTAGCTATTAAAGTATTAGTAATGTCAATAACTTATTTATATTCTATATGTTCTACTGAAGACAAAGGATTGTTACTTATAAAAATTAGCCATGGATAACATAAAACAATGATTCGCTGCAAATTGCTGTGCTACAATAACTTGATTAAGTTCATTCTTTAACCCGTAAAAGGTTATTTTAAATTAGCTTACTACCCAAAATTAAACCATCTATATAAATGCCCTCATTAAGTCAATTGGGCAGAAAATTATGTCCATGATTCATATTGCACTTGATTTGTACTATTACAAATCTACCTTATTAAAAGTATGATCAGAAAAAGGTTTTGCCATGCATTACGAGCATCAATTAGCAACTCTGGAGTACAAATCTACCTTATTAAGTTTTATTGCCATGCATTACGAGCATCAACTTTAGTCAAGTTGTCAATAAAACTTATCAGTGATGACTTTAATGTGTCGTCGAAAAATTTCTTGAGTATAGGATTTTCTCTACAGTTCTTGAGTCAATTAGCAACTCTGGCTGCTGATCTTCCAAAAATCTAAAATGAGCAACATATCTGCAGTGAAGTACTTCAATTATTAGTAGGTGATAATAAAAACTTGAGACAAGAAAGAGAACTTAGAAATTTGCAAGAAAATAAGCTGAATCATTTCTTTTATGTATCGTCTAGACAGTGACTGAACAAGAGCAAAGTAAGAGATAAAGCACTTGAAACTTTAGAACTCAAGAAAGCTTCAGATTGGCTTCAAAAACTCACTAATTTCAAAGACTGGACACACATGCTCGGAGTACAAGTACTACTAAAATGAAAATGTATTATCAAGTAATAACAATCAAATGTAAAGACAAAAAATTTATGTATGAATGATTACAATCATATCCAAGTACCGGTGTAGTAATCATAATGAAATGAGTAACATAGCAAGTATAGCAGATAAGTTCCATAACATTATAAAGCTCAGAAACAAGTGCAATAGAAATGAAAAGAGCATGATAATCAACTGCTTTGAACCTCTAATTTAGCTTTGATTGAAAAACGTATTCAGCACACCATGCTAAAACACTTGAGTAAAACAAAAGCAAGAATTTTATCATCCTTATGAAATTAAAGCTGTCAAACCATACAACTAAATTAAATTAATGCACAAAATCAACCATGGAACTGCAACCCATTAAAAAAATGCTACTGTAAATAAATACTTACAGTGTCATAATCCATTAAGATAATACAAACTTTCACCACAATATATCCACATATTATAACTATAGACAATTCGCCTACACAGTAATCAGCCATGACATCTAATTAGAAGAATACAGACCAGTCAATTTATGGTATTCTTTTATGCAAAATTTGTTTTCACCCATGTGACAACCACTTTGAAATTTCATAAGAATAAAATCTGGAAAGTCACATGAATACATTGCCCGTGTAACTAAAACTCGTGCAACCAAAGCCCACAAATCAAACAGAGTTCATAGATCATATTACAAACTTTTGAGATGATGTCCGTGTTTATTCCCTACTTATCACTAAGTTCAACTTATATCCTAGCATGAAAGCTTAGTACACACTTTTATAGCAAGACAATTACATAATTCAGGTTTAAACACAAAGACTAGTCCAACTAGTTATGTTAAGAAAAGTACCCAAATCTGAGTTTTTTTTTAAATCTCCCTTTTGACATTCAACTGGCTACTGTAATCAGTGCAACAAAAAGCTGACTGAAACTCGTCAATCACTAGTCCAGAGCACATAGGCATCAAAACTTCTCAGAAGCAGAGCAAACTACACAAGCTCGACAGCTTCACTACTTTATCTTCTATGGCAAACTCTCATTTCATTTAACGTCAACAGTGGAAAATGCGGGCCAGATGCAAATCTCTAAAAGATTCTAGATAACATAGGAAGACATACAACTGTGAGTCTGTGATGCAATAGTAAAGAAAAAGTAAACAAAGAGCCACTGAATATTGGAAGTGAAAGAAGAAAACTTCAGATTGAACAAGCCAATTGTCAGGACTAAGCGTTCGATAAACATAACTTGAAGTAATTCTCCATGCATCAAATTATTTCCACAAAGAAAAAAGAAGCATACACATTATTTCCACAAAGAAAAAAGAAGCATTAAGTTTTCATTTCCTGAATCAACCTTACAGAAAATGCCTTCCAATCCAAATCTGAGTATTTAGTGTTATTGTATGTGACAACTTGATGTACACATAACACCTGGAATATACAATCTATACCCAGATTAGAAAAGGGAACTTTTCCCACAAGTCATTACTTCACCAGAAACACCAAGGAACCATATATGAATGCAGGAAAGAACTCTATTTTACTAACACAAACAATTAAAGAACATTACTTTAGCATTTACCAATAATTAAGAATGCTATGAGATGTAGTTACACAAAAACAGATTGAGCTAAGATGCTAGAAGTAGAACAGATTCATTGTACCAAACAAAGAAGAAAAGTAAATCCAAACTACAATAAAAAATGAAAAGAAAAAATTCCCTTCAATTAACCAAAAATAGTCCCATAGTTATCACTCCGGGCAAAGCACAAAAGAGACGGGAAGAAGAAATAGAAGTGATTACCCTCTTGGAAACAGAACGAATGTTTCGTGTTGCAACCTTGGAGAAAATTGAAGTGCGCAGTTCTGGAGGAAAAATCATTCAGCCAGAGCAATAAATATTTTGAGGTAAATGAGTATGCTATTATGCCTCATCTAAAGCTTGTCTAATTGCCTCATCTAATTTGGTCATTATTATTCAATTCTCCCCCTACCAAGTCCAGCTGTAGCTGATTTTGTACCAAAAATCTTTGGGAAGTAGCAAGTCCTTCCCAAGTGGGCCAAGAAGTAGAGGATACAATTAATCTAGGGGATTCACAATAACTAGGTAAAAATTTTTTCCTAAAAATCAACCGAAAGAACTAACCCTAGAAATCAACCGTTTTCTCTTCAATTTCCTCAAGAGCTAGTGAATTTGGTAACAGCCTTGGTGCCTTCGGAGACGGCGTGCTTGGCCAATTCACCGGGAAGTACAAGTCTCACAGTAGTCTGAATCTCCCTCGACGTAATCGTCGGCTTCTTATTGCACCTGGCGAGCCTGGAAGCCTCCTAAGCCAATTTCTCGAAAATATTGTTGATGAAGCTGTTCATGATACCCATGGCATTGCTGGAGATCCCGATGTCGGGATGGACTTGTTTCAGCACCTTGAAGATGTAGATCTTGCAGGTCTCGCTGCTCTCTTGACTCTCTTCTTCTTTTTGTCGCCGGCAGTGGCTCCGCCTTCCTTCGGGAGTTTCTTCCTGGCCTTTGGCTTCTTCTCTGCCGGAGCCTTCTCGGCTGCTGGGGCTTTCTCGGCCACGAGCTTCTTCTCAGCCGGCTTCTTCTCCGCCTTTGGTGCCATCGCTGCTTTTGAAGCTGAAATTAGAGAGACTTTGACGGGAAGGATAAAAAACGGGCTTCGATTTAAAGACTGGAGAGGGGAGATGTCTGAGAGAGAGTTCAACACTTAGAAAAGTTTATTTTGCATCTACGTAGTACAAGAGACTTGGACAATTTTGCGCCTCTTTTTTTGCCTTGAATTTTAAAATTGCGCCACTTTGTTTTTGTCTTGAATTTTAACTAGATTTGGACATCATAATTCCCCCCCTTTTTACACAAGAAAAATTGGTGCAATTTTGTCTTTTATAATTGTATTTGAAATATAGATTTCATTTTTATTCATTATTTTTGTGTCACAATTTTAAAGTTTTAGTATGATTAAAAATTTTAGTATGAGTGGCAAAATTTTTTAAATTCATATAAATGGAAAAGCATTTTAATAAAATTTAACTAGTTCTTATAAGTGCTAAAACTTTATATCAATTATAACTACTATTTATAAAACTTCACTATTAATCCATTATCTTCAAATAAGAAAAAAATGCACAATTCAACTAATACATAAAGTGTATTAGTTAATTAACTATGGAGTTTATGATTTATCCACTTCGATAACCGATTCAATTTGAAAACTCTTATTTAAATTCATATCAAATTAACTAATAATCATTCTAAGTTAAGTAGTCACAAGTTTATTTACACTAATGAATTTTTTATTTTTTAATTATTTTTTATTCTAATGAAGTTATTACATATACAAGAAAATTAAACTAATAAGGAGGCTCGTAAATATACAACAACTAAAAATAATTAGAGAACACATAATGATTACAAAAAATTAAGAGTAATAGTTGCAAAAAACAATAAATATTTAAAATCAAACAGTGATAAAACTAGTTGTCACTAACAGCTATATAATGTTATCAGTGACAACAATAGCAGAGTTGTCAAAGAAAGGTGCTATTATTACTGACGACTTTTAGAAAGTTGTCACTATTGCAGTTCCCGCTCTCTTCATGACTCCTGGCGGGAATCGAATTGTGACAACAATGCAAGGTCGTCACTGATGTGTTGGCTTCCTTGACTCGATTGTGACAACTTGCCGTATTGTGGTTAAAGGACCCCATTTTGTGACGATTTTTTTTCATCACTGAGAAATATTGTCACTAATGACCAAATTTCTTGTAGTGCCCCTCCCCATTAGCCCCCCGCGGGGCGGGTGCCCCCCATTGCCATCCCTATCCGAAACTAAGCAAATTTCAACATATGCTTGGATCTTACAACATTGCCTTCGTGTGACAGAAGAAGGCAGTAACTCGAACTTGATATAGTGCCATGCTTTGCTACAAAAAAAAGGTGAATATGTTAAGAGAAAAAAATTTCTTATATTTGAAGATATGTGTAGTGATAATAGAATTGTAACCTTCAAAAACCCAGCAAAAGGGTTCACTTTTTTAAGGTCTCGTCTCCAACTTTACAGGAATTAAATCAGGTACGTACCATGGTCACAGCTACAAATTATCCATAATATTACATCAAAGTTAATCACTAAAAAATTTTGTGGTAATTTTTATACCACTATGGGATTGAAAAGAAAAACATACAGAAAAACAAAAACTGGGCGTCATACTGGTAAAATCTGGTATGTTTCCCTTGGCATAGGATTTGCGAAAATAGAGAAAAAAAATTATTACTACATAACATCAAAGATGGAATGTAATGTACTAAACTCTCACTAGTTTATTAATAAAGTTAAGTAGTGCAAAGGTTGGCTGACTACCTATAGAGTGAAGAATGTCTCAACTACAATTTCGGCAATCTAAAATTAGCTTTATGCACAGTTAATATGAAATCTGTGCATATGTATACGACTGATTGCGTATTTGCTATATATTTAAAAAGTCCTTGGAGGCCATATAATTTAATCACAGCACATATCACATATCACATATCACAACTAACATTATAAATACTCTACCTTACTTGAGCACAATTTTAACTCATGCAATATTATGGGAGAATAAAATTTGTATAGTAATAATGTCAAACAATCAATCATGGCATACACTATACAACATAAATTAAACTTCATATTTATATTTCACACTCCTCCTTTATATTTACTGATTTAACATTCACACTTTTATATTTCATTTTTGCACTTGATCACCATCGAGATTGGTATGTGTGCACATAAATGTATTACTCTATGCTTACTATTACGCACTTATTGAATGAATTGCTCATTTCCATTATCAGCCTCACCTAATGACCGATCACTGGCAATTGCTAGAATCTGATACAAATGGACACTGAAAGTTGTTGACAAAAAAATTAAACCAAGCTATTTAGGATTTTAATAGTTTTAGAAGTTGATTTGTTATTTGGTAACTGGATTAGAATTTGTGTCAAAGTTGGTTTAGGAAATATAGTTGGGTTGTGTTTAAAAATTAGTATTGGAATAGGTGTTACGGTTTTATGTGTCTATTTAAAGACTTGAGTCCGACTTTTGTTATTGAAAGAGTTGTGATTTTTGAGTTATAAAATTATTTCCTCTCCAGCATAATACTTTGCCATCCTCCATCCATAAGGGTGATTAGACAATTGAGGGCACGAAACTTTGTTGTTATATTTTCACTTCTGCAACTTATTGTTTCTGAGAATTCTGCTTGTGACTGGTAGGTTTGTGGCTGTTTGTTCCTTCATTTTTTGTCTTGAAAGGTTCTTCGTCCTTTCTTTGATTTATTGATTGGTTTTGTGAGATTCTGACGTTACTTCCGTCACGTAATTTTTTGTGCTAATAAAAGTTAAAACAATACACTGAAGCCAACCACTGTCCACAGGGTAAAATAACTTTTACCCCCTGTAGTTTGATATTTTACCACATAAATTCCGATGATTTTAAAACTTATATACAACCCTCTCATAATTTGGGCTAAAGTGTCACCACGAGTTTTTTTTGTTAAAATTAATGGTGAATAGGAAAAAGTCAAAATTAAACTAATAAATGAACAAATTTACCCTTTGATTACTTCTTTTTTTCCCCCAAAACATAAAAAAGAAGGTATTGAAACAAAAAAAAGAGATAAATAAGAAATATAAGATACCATTAAAGATTTGGTTTGAAAACCTATAATGATAGTTGTAGTGAAAAAAGATTTCGTGATAAAGCCTTATCCCATACTTGCCATTAGGGGTGTGCAAAGTCGAAAAATTTCATTTACCGACCAAATTCGTATTGAATTTGAAATTTCGAAATTTGTAATTCAATAATTTGGAATGGAAATCGGAATATCCGATTTCGAATTGGTCGAATTCGGTAATGAGATTTTTCAAATCGGAAATTTCGATTTCGAAATCACAATTCGAAATCGAAATCGAAATTGGAATTCGGAATTCCTATTTCGATTTCAAATCTGTTTTTCATATATATATATATATATAATATAACATTTATATTATAATAATAATTTTTATATTCATGAATTCGGTGAAATCGAAATTCCTATTTCGATTTCAATTTCGTTTTCACACATATATATAACATATTTTTATATATATGTAATATAATATTTATGTAATAATAATAATAATTTTTATATTCATGAATTCGGTGAAATCGGAATTTACCGAATTCCGAATTGAATTCGGAACGAATTCGAATTCGAAATTGGTGAATTCGAAATCGAAATCGGTCAAAAATTCCGATACCAAAATTTTGAAAAATTCCGATTTCATAGTTCCGAATTACCGATTTCGATTTCGATTCACACCCCTATTTGCCATGTTTCACAAGAAAGAGTCGACAAAACAATTTGAACAACAATGCAGTGAGCTAAACATAAAAGTAAGAACCAAATAATTACAAGACCATTTTAAAGCACTCAACCCAATATCTTTTGTTATGTTAACACTTAGAAGATGATTTTCCATCAATGTTAAACACGAGTAATTCATTTTCTAAGTTTACATGCAATGGGGAGATGCATATTTTTCAATCCTATCACGCATATGCAATAAAGAAGGAATCAAAACTTGCAAGTCATGGAAAACAAAGATGAAACTATAATCCGTAAGTGTAAGATGAAACTTGGAAATATGCAAGTTGCAACAGTAAATAACCACTTGTTTATTACAAAATTGGTAAAGAGGAAAAAGCCACGTGTATTTACCACTATGACTGCCTCTTTTAACTTATCACTAAACATTGAATACTGTAGACGGTATTAGCCCAATCCTTCCCATAATAGGAAGACTATGATTCTTCCCGGAACCAACGTAGTTTAGCCTTCAATTTTATGGGTTTCCAGTTCGGCAATGCTCTCCGGGATTGCAGCCTCTATTGTAGCCATTTACTGGTTTTCCTGGTCTACAATTTTCTTTGTTCTGTCCGTTGCACGGAGTTCCATCTGCATTCATAGCACCATTTGAGATTGAATTATCAGCATATGCAGACGGTGCACTTACCAAAAGTGCGACAATGCAAAGCAAAAGGATTTTATTGCAAGACTTCACCATCTCGAATGAACAATGAGATGGTCCTTTTGACTTGCAATATCAAAATCCTCTAAGCTTTTCGGGTTCGAGTTGAATGTTGCTCGTGATAGGCTTATATACTGGTAAAAGGTTAAATTATGTAACGACTTTGCTTGTTTTGTGGAATAATTTGAGAGGGTCAGAATCATATTCTAGAAATAGAAACTAAACATGAAGTATTTGTCACTGGAACCACCTTCTTCGTAGGGAATTGAATACGTAGCCTACAATAAGAAATTTCCTACACATTTACAATCAGTAACAAAAATTTGCAGTATTTCCTGCACATTTACTATCAATAATCAAGATAACCAAACCCAAAAATTTTACAAACATAATTATTGATTAGGCTTAAATGAGACAAACTTGAGAATTTAAGGTGTAAAGGTCTAAAATTAAAATTTTAAGATACAAAGTGTCCAAAAGTAATATTGAAAGTGCAAAATGAGAAAATGATACAAGTTTAAGAATGCAAAATAGAGTTCGTCCCAGAGCTTCCAAAGAAACATATTGAATTTTAGTTATATCTCTCTGTTAATACAACGCAAATAACCTTCAAGTCACTGCTGATCTCTTTTTTGTAACAATCGTACCAGCATGCAATAAATATCAAAAAGCCAAGAATTAGTTCCAAATGAATCAACAAAAAAGGTATCATTCTAGAGACTAGTCAAATAAGATTTTGGGTAGAAACGATTTACCGTGGTGGATTACAATGTTAACAGACCTCGAGCATAGAGGGCATAGAGTTCACATCTGTACTTTTATATCTGTCAATCGTATCGAAGCACACAGAGACTTGGAAAATATGAGGTTGTTAGTTTCTGCACTTGAACAATACCGTGGGTATTAGGTCAATCCTTGCCATAATCCAGAACCTTGTTATTTTTTCCAAACTTACGAGTTGTGCAGCCTTAAATCTTCCTCTGGAAGTCCTGATCAGCATAAAAAATTAGGGCCTTATCTCAGTACAAACGTCAACAAAAAAAAGATCAAAGTATAAGAAAAGAAGTTGCATACAAATTTGTACCAGATCATTGAGACCAAATGACATCGTATTTGTTGTTCATCATTCGAATTCTTAAAATAGAAATTAACAGGAGTAAGAAATAGCAATATACCAAAAAACATGACAAAAGCAAAATTTAGTATTAACTATGCATTATAAGTTTATAACTACATCTATCATAATAAGATTTCATATCAATACTACGTTTAACTAAATACATCTTGGAGTTACCCGAAACTAGGGATGGCAACGGGGCGGGGTTGGGGCGGGGGACCCCTCCCCATCCCCCGCCCCGCTGCCTACAAACTCCCCCCGCTCCCCCGGCCCCGTCCCCGCCCCAAATTGTTATATAATTTTATTATGATTAAATTTTAGCAAATAATCAAGTACTAAAATATCAACACATCATCAAATTATTATTCATTGTAATTTTACAATTGAAACTTATAAAAACAATCAAATAAAAATTATTTGAATACAATCCAACATGATGAAATAAATATAACTAAAGTAGTTAAGTTTTCACTTTTGGCACAAATACAATCACTAATTCATTAGTGTGCTTGTGCTTTTTTAAGAAAAAAATGTTATCGTATTAAGTGTAATTAGGAATTTAATATAAATGTATTAGTAAATTTAGTATAACCAATTAATAATTTGAATTAGTACACATATCTAATTATTAGTATAATTAATAATATCAACTATATTATATATACTAATAGACATTATATAATACATATAACTAATAATATCATTATCATAAGTTTGTAACTAATTAAATTATATATTATATATATAATTATATACATATATATTTTATATATTTATTTTTTTAAAGCGGATGGTGGGACGGGGGTACACTCCCTCGCCCTCCGCCCCGTTTCTAAGCGGGGGGAAAGAAATTCCCCCCGTCCCCGCCCCAACCCCCTCCCCATTAGCCCCCCGCGGGGCGGGTGCCCCCCATTGCCATCCCTATCCGAAACTAAGCAAATTTCAACATATGCTTGGATCTTACAACATTGCCTTCGTGTGACAAGAAGAAGGCAGTAACTCGAACTTGATATAGTGCCATGCTTTGCTACAAAAATAAGGTGAATATGTTAAGAGAAAAAAATTTCTTATATTTGAAGATATGTGTAGTGATAATAGAATTGTAACCTTCAAAAACCCAGCAAAAGGGTTCACTTTTTTAAGGTCTCGTCTCCAACTTTACAGGAATTAAATCAGGTACGTACCATGGTCACAGCTACAAATTATCCATAATATTACATCAAAGTTAATCACTAAAAAGTTTTGTGGTAATTTTTATACCACTATGGGATTGAAAAGAAAAACATACAGAAAAACAAAAACTGGGCGTCATACTGGTAAAATCTAGTATGTTTCCCTTGGCATAGGATTTGCGAAAATAGAGAAAAAAAATTATTACTACATAACATCAAAGATGGAATGTAATGTACTAAACTCTCACTAGTTTATTAATAAAGTTTGTGGCGGCCCCACCTCCCCCTAAGGCAAACCCGAGGGTTCGGCGAGTCGCCTGCCCAACTCTCGCTGGGACTCACTCACTCAATCATCTAACATCATCAAATATAATTCGTAAATAAACTTTACTTCTCGCATAAGCCAAGTACTTAAACAAACCGTACCATTCAACTTACTCTATCCAAAAGTACAATTTCAAGTATCAAAGAAAATGTCGAACTTAAAATACTTAAATTCAACTTTATTTACAATTTAAAATTCCTAATCCAGGGCACAGAAGCACCACAGGATTCACATTTTCCCAAAGTACAAAAGTCATCCAAAAGATACTAAAGTTTTCCCAAAGTACAAATACGAAAGTGAGCATTCAAAATATAACATTTCTTTTCTAGTTCTCCAAGACTTCATGCAATTTAGAACCTGTCAAGGAAAACAAATTGGAATGGATGAGCCAATAGCTCAGTGGTGCCTCGAAACATGCAATTCACATAGAGCAATTTAACAAGTACAAATGGACAATTAAGCAATTAACAATTTAGGAAATCGAAATAACATGACAAGAAAAGGATACGGGGCTCTCAGGAGCCAAAGTCCACGCGCTTGATTAGGAAATTTTTAGTCGTTGACACTCCGTCAACTTTCACTACCTAACCTCCATGTAGAATATTTCCTACTCTACTTGTCTCCTAGCAACGACTTCCCCCTTATTTTCGGGCCCGACTCCAACACGAATTTTGCAAGCACTTTTACCAAGACGGCAGAGAGGTACCTCCCACTCTAATAGAGCGTGGTACGTGCATCCGTTTGGTTTATTTAGTCAACGAGACCACGCTCCAATCGACCTTGCAACACTTGTACTTGTGGTATTTCACACAATCACATAGCATATAACATTTCATGATATCTCTAACAAGTACTTTTAACAAGTAGTTCAACTAGCAGGTAAACACGATTCATGCAAGAGACACTCACCTCAAGTGAAGAGTCTAGAATTCCAAACTTTGATCCAGATTGTGCTCTTCACCAACTCCTAAAATCATACAAATAATTCACATAAATTTCCACTTTTGAGTTGGCGAATTTAACTCGAGTCAACTAGCATTTAATTTCACTCAAAAATCCCAAACTAGTATTAATCGTTTTCTCAAAGTGAAATCCACAAATTTCGAGTGAAATTAAATTTTGAGGTTTCTTTAAAACCAAAAACTTGCTAAATTCGTCAAATATTCCAATAACCAAGTTAAAACTAGTCGTTGGAATTTCTATAAAATAGAAACTCCTTAAGTTTGCCAAATTCCATTGACCAACTTGGTTCAAGTGTGACGGCCCTACTTCCCCCTAAGGCGAACCAAAGGGTTGGCGGGTCGCCTGCCTAGCTCTCGCCAGGACTCACTCACTCTAGCAACTAATATTACCAAACATAAATCGAAAATAAACATTACTCCTCGAGCAAGCTAAGTACTTAAATAAATCATACAATTCAACTTATATAGCCCAAAAATACAATTCCAAGTACCAACGAACACGTCGAGTTTAAAAATACTTAATTTACAATTTAAAGTTCCTAATCCAGGGCACAGAAGCATCACAGGATTCACATTTTCCCAAAGGCACAAGAAAATCATCCAAAAGATATTAAAGTATCCCTCAAAGTACAATTACAAAAGTGGGCATTCAAAATATAACATTTCTTTTCTAGTTCTCCAAGACTTCATGCATTTCAGAACCTGTCAAGGAAAACAAATTGGAAGGGATGAGCCAATAGCTCAGTGGCGCCTCGAAACATGCAATTCACATAGGGCAATTTAACAAGTACAAATGGACGAGTAAGCAATTAACAATTTAGGAAAAACGAAGTAACATGACAAGAAAAGGATACGGGGCTCTCAGGAGCCAAAGTCCTCGCACTTGATCAGGTAATATATAGTAGTTGACACTCCGTCAACTTTCACTACCTAATCTCCATGTAGACATTTTCCCTAATCTACACGTCTCCTAGCAACGACTTTCCCCTTATTTTCGGGCCCGACTCCAACACGAATTTTTGCAAGCACTTTTACCAAGACGGCAGAGAGGTACCTCCCACTCTAATAGAGCGTGGTACGTACTTCCGTTTGGTTTATTTAGTCGACGAGACCCCGCTCCAATCGACATTGCAACACTTGTACTTGTGATATTTCACGAAATCACATAGCATATAACATTTCATGATATCTTTAGCAAGTACTTTTAACAAGTAGTTCAACTAGCAGTTAAACACGATTCATGCAAGAGACACTCACCTTAAGTGAAGTGTCTAGAATTCTAAACTTTGACCGAGGTTGTGCCCTTCACCGACTCCTAAACATACAAATAATTCACGTAAATTTCTACTTTTGAGTTGGCGAGTTTACTCAAGTCTTCTAGCATTTAACTTCACTCAAAAATCCCAAACTAGCATTAATTGTATTCTCAAAGTGAAATCCACAAATTCTCAAGTGAAATTAAATTTTGAGGTTTCTTTAAAACCAAAAACTTGCTAAATTCGTCAAATGTTCCAATAACCAAGTTCTAGAGTCGTATAAGCAATTAACACCCCTTTGGTGTCACAAGTTGAGAAAAATCACATTTAACCATTTAGAAGAATTTTTCCCCTCTAATTTTCCCCAAAAATATCTTGGAAAATTCTTTTAAGAGGAAATCATATAAACCAAGTAAAACTAGCCGTTGGAATTTCTATAAAATAGAAACTCCTTAAGTTTGCCAAATTCCATTGACCAACTTGGTTCAAGGATTTTCTTGAAGGCAAAAACTTGAGTTTTCAAGAAAATTTTCAAATTTGGCATATTTCTCGAAATAGGACATTTGGTCTAATAAAATTCAAGGTTATTGACTCGAAGTGGACCTAGTAACGAAGGTTAATGCTAGAAAACATTTTCGGGACAATTTAATCCACATTTAACCAAAACAAAATCCAAACGTCAAAATCATTTCTAATTTCAAACAAAATTTCTGTTTTGGGTAGCGTCGTAAAGAATAAAATTTTGGTCCACTTTTTGAACGTAAACTCTACTAGATTTTTGTCCCAAATTGAGCTATACACACCCCTTAACTAAACACAAGTCAAATTGGGTTCATGTTAACGTGAAAATCATTTAACATGTCTCATGCAAAGCTGGAAAAATTTCCAAGTTCATTTGGTACAGGAAGTCCATTTTCTCTTCAATTTGTCCAAAACTTTTCAACTACCCAAAAGCTACATTTTCCCCCAAACAATACTACACATATTGGTAAACATGTATACAGCCCAAATAGTTCACAAATTTGTCGAAATCAACCCCCAAAATTCGACCAAAATCTAGAAAATTTCCAGAATTTTCGGGTAGCTCAAAGGGCATTTTTCTCTTTGATTTTTCAATGAAATTTCCCATTGTACCAAAGCTGCATTTTCACCAAAACTACTCTACACATATAGGTGAACATATACATGATTTAAATAGCTCAATAACTTCACAAAATCCAGTTCAAAAAGCTGGGCAAAGTTGGAAGAAAAACAGGCCTGCTGGTTCGGTTGCAGTGCAGAAATTTTCTCTTCTTTTTGATCAACCATTTCCAACTTATAATTCATACTTTAAGTCCCTAACCATCACCACTAACTAGTCTAGCCCCCAAATAAACAATCCAGTTCATTAACTAAGCGAAATTTGCAAAACATCAACAGGTACAAATCTGGAAAATTTTCCCTTCTCTCGGCAGCACCCCAGTTTTATTCAAAAAAAAAAATTTTTCCCGACATATAACCACCTCAAAACATACATATAGCACATAAAACACCTCTAGCTTCATCAATCATTAGCTTAGAGGATCAGCAACCCAACATGTTTCACCACGACAAGCTAAAACTTCAAGAACCAAAAGCTGCAATAAATCTGAAATTTTGGCTACGGGGTGAAGCGGAAGTTTTTGGGTTACCTTTGGTGGTTGTTTACTAGCTAACTGAAATGCCTAGTTCCCTAAGTTCGCTCCTAGAATCACTGAGGTCAGTACGCACCCCTTGCACTCTGTTTTCCTCTCGGTCAGACCACCCACAGCAACAACCCAGCAGCAAACGTTAAGGTGAAGAGAAGCTTGGGTCTGGGGTTTTGAGTCAGCTTGGAAGGTTCTGTGGTTGGAGGAAAGAAAAATGGCAGCTGGTTTCTCCTTCTCCCCTGGTCCAACACAACGCCGGCAGCAGCAGCAGCGATCTTCCTCCTCCTTGCTCGGTCGAGACAGCAGCCAAGAATGGAGGTGGAAGCTGGAAATGGAAGGTGAACGTTGGGTTTGGGAATGGTTGAAGATGGAGGGCTGTTGGAAGCTGGGAATGACCGTGGCTCTTAGCTCTTCTTGCAACAGATGATCGAGCTTGAAGAGAAGAGAAACGGCTGGTAGTTGGTGATAAGATGGGTTGAAAATGAAGGTAAGCTAGAGTATAGGTTTGAAGACTTTTTGGGCATGCCATTAATGGTGGGAAAATTTTGAATTGAATCGCGTTTACGCGCGAGAATTTTATCTACTGGTAGAAATTCCTCACCTAGCATTTTCTCAACTGAATTATACATTTTTATAACATCTACATATCATACAGTTCAACTTAGAGCTATATTGCGTATGGGAGTGCGAAAATCCAACTTAATGTTTAGCCGAACGCGAACCGTCAAATAAATTTTGAAAATTCATGTAAATTAAAATATAACATTTATATAAGTGAAAACATCATTAATAATATAAATACACATTTTTAAATATAAATTCATATTATTTAATAATTTTCAAAGTTTAAATAATATTTATTTTAATTTTCAGAAATTAATGAAATTTTGAGATCCTCACATCCTTCCCCCCTTAAAAGAATTTTGTCCTCAAAATTCTTACCTGTTCAAGCGAATAACTCTGGGTATTGGTCCTTCATGTCCTTCTCAACCTCCCAAGTTGCCTCCTCGACGTCGTGATTTCTCCACAAGACTTTGACTAAGGCAATCTTCTTATTTCTCAATTCTTTAATTTCTCGGTCCAAAATCTTAACTGGTCGCTCCTCATAAGTCAAAGACTCGTCTACTTCAACGTCATCTAATTGAATCACATGACTTGGGTCGGGATGATATTTCTTGAGTATAGATACGTGGAAGACATTATGAATCCTGCTCATGCTAGAAGGTAAATCCAGCTGATAAGCCACTTTTCCAACTCGTTTAAGAACTTCAAAGGGTCCAATGTACCTCGGCTTTAATTTCTTTCCCTTCTTGGATATTACCCCTCCTTTCATAGGTTTTACTCTTAGAAAGACTTTATCTCCTACTTCAAATTCTAAGTCTTTTCTTCGGTGATCTGCGTAACTCTTCTGCCGACTTTGAACAGTTTGAAGTCTCTCCCTAACCAGCTTAACCTTCTCATAAGCTTCTTCGATCCATGGAATAGCTGTCGGGTCTAAAACTCTCTTCTCTCCTACTTCATCCCAATGAATAGGGGATCGACACCTTCTACCATAAAGCGCCTCATACGGTGCCATTTGGATTGAAGCCTGATAACTGTTATTATAAGCAAACTCTGCCAACGTCATGTACTGGCTCCAACTCCCTCCGAAATCTAATATACAGGATCTTAACATGTCCTCGAGGGTTTGTATGGTCCTCTCCGACTGTCCATCTGTTTGTGGATGATATGCAGTGCTCAACTTCAATTTAGTCCCCAAAGTTTCCTGAAATTTCTGCCAAAAGCGGGAAACGAATCTAGGGTCTCGATCGGAGACTATACTTACAGGAATCCCATGCAATCTCATAATTTCTTCTGTGTACAACTTGGCTAATTTCTCCAAAGAGTAACTCATATTCACCGGTAAGAAATGTGCAGATTTTGTAAGCCTATCCACTATCACCCAAACCGCATCATGTCCCCTTTGACTTCTAGGTAAACCCGTCACAAAATCCATGGTAATATGCTCCCATTTCCACTCAGGGATTTCTAAAGGTTGTAACAAACCAGAAGGCTTTTGATATTCTGCCTTAACCTGCTGACACACTAGGCAAGTCTGTACAAATTTCGCCACATCCCTTTTTAAGCCATCCCACCAATAAAGCCCTTTCACATCCTGATACATCTTGTTAACTCCAGGGTGAATAGTATACTTGGACCGATGTGACTCCTCTAGAATTTCTCTTTTCAAACCCTCTTCACTAGGTACTACTATTCGATTCCTAAATCTCAAAATGCCTTCAGGTCCTAGTTTAAAATCTAGGGTTTCCTCCTTTCCCACTCTCTCCAAATAACCTTGTACTACCGGATCCTTCCTTTGAGCCTCCTTAATTCTTTCTAACAAAGGGGATTTTAAGGATAGATTTCCAAACAAGATTTTCAACTTTTCTAAACGAGGATTCCAACCACTCGCTTCTTCTAACATATCCCATTCTCTCACCATTAGACCCGCTACTTGAGCCCTTCTACTTAGTGCATCTGCAACCACATTTGCTTTCCCAGGGTGATAATTGATTGAACAATCATAATCCTCAAGAAATTCTACCCAACGCCTCTGTCGCAAGTTCAACTCCTTTTGTGAAAACAAGTACTTAAGGCTCTTATGGTCGGTGAATACCTCAAATGTCACCCCATACAAGTAATGTCTCCACTTCTTCAAAGCAAAAATAACAGCGGCTAACTCTAGGTCATGGGTCGGGTAATTCATCTCATGGGGTTTCAATTTCCTAGAAGCATAGGCCACAACTTTTCCCTTTTGCATTAAAACACAGCCTAACCCTTCTTTAGAAGCATCGGAATATACTACATACCCATCAACTCCCTCAGGTAGGGCTAACACTGGAGCCGTAGTCAATCGCCTCTTCAATTCTTGAAAGCTTGCTTCACATTTAGGGCTCCAAATGAACTTATGGTTTTTCTTAGTTAACTCCGTCATTGGCCCAGCAATTTTTGAGAAATCTTTTATAAAACGACGGTAATAACCTGCCAATCCCAAGAAACTTCTAATTTCAGTTGGATTCTCTGGTTGTTTCCACAAAGTAACTGCCTCCACTTTAGTTGGATCCACTGCAATTCCATTCTTAGAAATTCTATGACCCAGAAAAGAAATTTCTTCCAGCCAAAATTCACACTTACTGAACTTAGCGTAAAGCTTGTGTTCCCTCAACACTTGTAAAACTATCTCCAAGTGCTTGGCGTGATCCTCTCGGGTCTTAGAATATACTAGAATATCATCTATGAATACCACCACAAATTGGTCCAGATATTTCTTAAAGATTCTCTGCATTAGATCCATGAAAGCAGCTGGGGCATTGGTTAACCCAAAAGGCATTACCGCAAACTCAAAGTGCCCATATCGAGAATTAAAAGCGGTCTTAGGTATATCTTCCTTTTTAATCCTCAATTGATAGTACCCTTGTCTCAAATCTAACTTAGAGTACACCACCGATCCTTGCAATTGGTCAAATAATCCATCAATCAAGGGCAAAGGGTACTTATTCTTAATAGTCACCTCATTCAAACCTCGATAGTCAATGCACAATCTCAAACTCCCGTCCTTTTTCTTTACAAACAAAACTGGAGCTCCCCACGGTGAGTCACTTTCCTTAATAAAACCTCTTTCTAGTAGGTCCTGCAACTGGATCTCTAGTTCTTTCAACTCCGCAGGAGCCATTCTATAAGGAGTTTTTGAAATTGGGGCTACTCCTGGAACCAAATCAATCTTAAACTCTATCTCCCTTTCAGGTGGCAGAGATGTTAATTCTTCCGGGAAGACGTCGGGAAAATCTTGCACGATTGGTACATCTTCTAATTTCACTTGATCACTAGGGGCGTTAATTAAGAAAGCTAAGAAACCCTGGGCTCCCTTGTGAAGCATTTTCCTAGCTCGAATCCCTGAAATCAAAGCAGACGAAGCTAATCTACCCCTTACATCTAGCTTGAGAGTTGCCTCACCTGGGATGCAAAATTCCACCACTTTAGCTCTACAATCTAGCTTAGCATGGTGGTAAGACAAAAAGTCCATTCCTATAATCACATCATACCCCTTAAGGTCCAAACTCACCAAGTCAACTAGCATTTTTCGCTCCCCAACCCAAAATTCACACTCCTTATACACTAAACTAGTGAGCATGCTCTTATTACCCGTAGGAGTCCTAACTTCCAAATCATAGGGTAATCGTACAGGTTTTACATCAATTCCACACATAAAAGCAGGATTAACAAACGAATGAGTCGCACCGGGATCAATTAAAACCTTGGCTAATCGATGAAAGATTGGAAGTGTACCTTCGACTACCTCCGAAGGGTCAGGTGCAGGTTGACTATCTAGGGCATAAACCCTGGCCGGGACCTTTGGCCGACTCCCTCCAGAAGCAGTTTGCCTAGAACTTGTGGCACCTCCTTGGCTTCCCCCATTCTCGGAAATCCTAGGACAATTAGCAATTTGGTGCTCAGCACTTCCACACTTGAGGCACTTGCCATCCTTTCTCCAGCACTCATTTGCAGTATGATTGGCTTTTCCACAATAACCACAGGTTATCTGAGGGGTTGACACTTGTACACCTTGTGGAGCACTCCTAGGAGGTCCCATTCCACTTTGACCTCCTCTCACTCCAGATCCTCTCGCCCCAGGGCCTCTAGCTCCAGCACCCCTTGCTAAAGCACCTCTCGATGCACTAGGGATATTCACTACTCCAGTTCCTCTACCCATCTTAGGCGGTGGGGCACTTGTAGAAATTGGGTCCCTGCTACCACTAGGGGCATTCCTTTTCCTAGCAAAGAATGACCTAGATTGGGCTCTAGCCGTCTCAAACCTCTGAGCTTTCTCTACGGCATCACTATACGTGCTAATTTGAGCAGTGGCTAGCCCTTCTTGAATCTCCACATTGAGCCCTTGCACAAATCTCCTAATGCGTCTCTGCTCAGTGGCTATCAGGTCAGGGGCATATCGGGCTAATTTAGTAAAGTTGGTTTCATACTCTGCTACACTCATGGCCCCTTGTTTGCACTTAATAAAGTCATCCTCCCTTTTCTCTTGGACTAGAGGTGGAAGAAATTTGGCATTAAACTCACGGGTGAAGGTTGCCCAAGTACTAGGGGTACGGTCTCTATCCCACTTATCCTTAATTAGATTCCACCAAGACCGTGCAGCTCCTTCAAATTGAAATGACGCAAAAGTCACTTTCCGCGTCTCAGTGTAATCCAATGTGGCAAAAATATCAGATATTCTCTCCCACCATCCCTCAGCTATTTCAGGCTCTGGCCCACCTTGAAACTTAGGCGGCCCAAACTTTAGGAACCTCTCCAAGGCCCTATCTTCAGTATCTACCTGCCCACCAGGTTGTTGATGCACTGGTCCAGGACCTTGACGGTCCGTCAAACGCTCTAGCACTTCGGTTATCCTATTGATAGCGGTGGCCATTTGATCTCCGCCCCCGCCCTCGGGTCCCCGATTTTGGTTCACTTCCGACGCTCTATCGCCCCCTTGATCACGAAGGGGTTCAACTCGTCTCCCTCGACCTCGACCTCGACCTCGACTTCGACTTCGGCCTCTACCACGATGATCCATACCTAGTTATGCCTAATGCAAGAAAGAAAGGTAAGTATGCAGAAATTTATGTGAAATTAAAGAACAACGCAGAAAAATTATGTAATATGAAAATCAACTTGAGAACGATAAAAATAACCACAACTAACACATATATTAACATTCGAAATTCCTACAATTAGCACTTCGTTGGGATTTTACAAAATATAGCACAAAGGTGCTACCAGGTGCAACCAGTCATTCATAATCAAAAGAAGTGCAACACCACAAAAGCAGGCCATACAGTTACAAAAATACAATGGTCCAAGAGTTAGCACCATCCCAACCAATGTTTACAAATTACAAGTCAAAAGAGAGTCTAACTAAGCCTAGTCCTCAGCGGGACCATCAGATGGATTCCCCTCATCAGGATCCTCTTCTGGATCCTGCTCCGGGTCCTCCTCTGGATCCTCCTCAGCACTAGGAGCTACCTCTGAGGCCTCGTCCATCACCTCATCCACCAGCATGGTAGCATCCGCTAGTATCCCAAAAGCTCGCTCACGAACCATGTCTCTCATCCTAGCCATGCTATCCCTTGCTCTCTGCAGCTCCTCACGGTCTGCCTCAGCCTTTGCTCTCTCCTCTATCACCCGTCCAGTCAGCTCTGTTACCCTATTCTGCAGATGAGTCACCATGGCACCTAACTCATCCACGTCCTGAATCAGGGCCAGGTTGGAATTCACCAACTGGCGACGCTCATCGTCTATAGCCAGAACCAAGGTGTTGGGGTAAGAGAAGGTCAACCTACAGTCACACCTAGGAACCCTGGTGTCGGGCGAGTACTGACCACGAGCTCCACCACCCTGAACTTGGTAAA
Source organism: Coffea eugenioides (assembly GCF_003713205.1). NCBI lineage: Eukaryota > Viridiplantae > Streptophyta > Magnoliopsida > Gentianales > Rubiaceae > Coffea > Coffea eugenioides. The sequence goes on from NC_040043.1 coordinate 39,536,441, forward strand.
ATATAGGCCTAAGAGGCGGCGCGTGACCATTCGCGTGCCCGTTACCATTAGCGGCATGTCCATTCCCGTTAGGGTTCTCCATACCTACAAAACAGCCAAAACTTTCAAAGTTAAACCTTAGCACCATTAATTTGATCAATTATCACTTAAAATATATCTAAATATCTCATTCCTATTTCTAGGAATAAAATACCTAACAATTCTCCCAAATACGTTTTAACCTAATGCTCTGATACCACCTGTGACGGCCCCACTTCCCCCTAAGGCGAACCAAAGGGTTGGCGGGTCGCCTGCCTAGCTCTCGCCAGGACTCACTCACTCTAGCAACTAATATCACCAAACATAAATTGAAAATAAACCTTACTCTCGAGCATGCTAAGTACTTAAATAAATCATACAATTCAACTTATACAGCCCGAAAATACAATTCCAAGTACCAACGAAAACATCGAGTTTAAAATACTTAATATACAATTTAAAGTTCCTAACTCAGGGCACAGAAGCACCACAGGATTCACATTTTCCCAAAGGCACAAGAAAATCATCCAAAAGATATTAAAGTATCTCCCAAAGTACGATTACAAAAGTGGGCATTCAAAATATAACATTTCTTTTCTAGTTCTCCAAGACTTCATGCATTTCAGAACCTGTCAAGGAAAACAAATTGGAAGGGATGAGCCAATAGCTCAGTGGCGCCTCGAAACATGCAATTCACATAGGGCAATTTAACAAGTACAAATGGACGAGTAAGCAATTAACAATTTAGGAAAAAACGAAGTAACATGGCAAGAAAAGGATACGGGGCTCTCAGGAGCCAAAGTCCTCGCACTTGATCAGGTAATATATAGTAGTTGACACTCCGTCAACTTTCACTACCTAATCTCCATGTAAACATTTTCCCTAATCTACACGTCTCCTAGCAACGACTTTCCCCTTATTTTCGGGCCCGACTCCAACACGAATTTTTGCAAGCACTTTTACCAAGACGGCAGAGAGGTACCTCCCACTCTAATAGAGCGTGGTACGTACATCCGTTTGGTTTATTTAGTCGACGAGACCCCGCTCCAATCGACATTGCAACACTTGTACTTGTGATATTTCACGAAATCACATAGCATATAACATTTCATGATATCTTTAGCAAGTACTTTTAACAAGTAGTTCAACTAGCAGTTAAACACGATTCATGCAAGAGACACTCACCTTAAGTGAAGTGTCTAGAATTCCAAACTTTGACCGAGGTTGTGCCCTTCACCGACTCCTAAACATACAAATAATTCACGTAAATTTCTACTTTTGAGTTGGCGAGTTTACTCAAGTCTTCTAGCATTTAACTTCACTCAAAAATCCCAAACTAGCATTAATTGTATTCTCAAAGTGAAATCCACAAATTCTCAAGTGAAATTAAATTTTGAGGTTTCTTTAAAACCAAAAACTTGCTAAATTCGTCAAATGTTCCAATAACCAAGTTCTAGAGTCGTATAAGCAATTAACACCCCTTTGGTGTCACAAGTTGAGAAAAATCACATTTAACCATTTAGAAGAATTTTTCCCCTCTAATTTTCCCCAAAAATATCTTGGAAAATTCTTTTAAGAGGAAATCATATAAACCAAGTAAAACTAGCCGTTGGAATTTCTATAAAATAGAAACTCCTTAAGTTTGCCAAATTCCATTGACCAACTTGGTTCAAGGATTTTCTTGAAGGCAAAAACTTGAGTTTTCAAGAAAATTTTCAAATTTGGCATATTTCTCGAAATAGGACATTTGGTCTAATAAAATTCAAGGTTATTGACTCGAAGTGGACCTAGTAACGAAGGTTAATGCTAGAAAACATTTTCGGGACAATTTAATCCACATTTAACCAAAACAAAATCCAAACGTCAAAATCATTTCTAATTTCAAACAAAATTTCTGTTTTGGGTAGCGTCGTAAAGAATAAAATTTTGGTCCACTTTTTGAACGTAAACTCTACTAGATTTTTGTCCCAAATTGAGCTATACACACCCCTTAACTAAACACAAGTCAAATTGGGTTCATGTTAACGTGAAAATCATTTAACATGTCTCATGCAAAGCTGGAAAAATTTCCAAGTTCATTTGGTACAGGAAGTCCATTTTCTCTTCAATTTGTCCAAAACTTTTCAACTACCCAAAAGCTACATTTTCCCCCAAACAATACTACACATATTGGTAAACATGTATACAGCCCAAATAGTTCACAAATTTGTCGAAATCAACCCCCAAAATTCGACCAAAATCTAGAAAATTTCCAGAATTTTCGGGTAGCTCAAAGGGCATTTTTCTCTTTGATTTTTCAATGAAATTTCCCATTGTACCAAAGCTGCATTTTCACCAAAACTACTCTACACATATAGGTGAACATATACATGATTTAAATAGCTCAATAACTTCACAAAATCCAGTTCAAAAAGCTGGGCAAAGTTGGAAGAAAAACAGGCCTGCTGGTTCGGTTGCAGTGCAGAAATTTTCTCTTCTTTTTGATCAACCATTTCCAACTTATAATTCATACTTTAAGTCCCTAACCATCACCACTAACTAGTCTAGCCCCCAAATAAACAATCCAGTTCATTAACTAAGCGAAATTTGCAAAACATCAACAGGTACAAATCTGGAAAATTTTCCCTTCTCTCGGCAGCACCCCAGTTTTATTCAAAAAAAAAAATTTTTCCCGACATATAACCACCTCAAAACATACATATAGCACATAAAACACCTCTAGCTTCATCAATCATTAGCTTAGAGGATCAGCAACCCAACATGTTTCACCACGACAAGCTAAAACTTCAAGAACCAAAAGCTGCAATAAATCTGAAATTTTGGCTACGGGGTGAAGCGGAAGTTTTTGGGTTACCTTTGGTGGTTGTTTACTAGCTAACTGAAATGCCTAGTTCCCTAAGTTCGCTCCTAGAATCACTGAGGTCAGTACGCACCCCTTGCACTCTGTTTTCCTCTCGGTCAGACCACCCACAGCAACAACCCAGCAGCAAACGTTAAGGTGAAGAGAAGCTTGGGTCTGGGGTTTTGAGTCAGCTTGGAAGGTTCTGTGGTTGGAGGAAAGAAAAATGGCAGCTGGTTTCTCCTTCTCCCCTGGTCCAACACAACGCCGGCAGCAGCAGCAGCGATCTTCCTCCTCCTTGCTCGGTCGAGACAGCAGCCAAGAATGGAGGTGGAAGCTGGAAATGGAAGGTGAACGTTGGGTTTGGGAATGGTTGAAGATGGAGGGCTGTTGGAAGCTGGGAATGACCGTGGCTCTTAGCTCTTCTTGCAACAGATGATCGAGCTTGAAGAGAAGAGAAACGGCTGGTAGTTGGTGATAAGATGGGTTGAAAATGAAGGTAAGCTAGAGTATAGGTTTGAAGACTTTTTGGGCATGCCATTAATGGTGGGAAAATTTTGAATTGAATCGCGTTTACGCGCGAGAATTTTATCTACTGGTAGAAATTCCTCACCTAGCATTTTCTCAACTGAATTATACATTTTTATAACATCTACATATCATACAGTTCAACTTAGAGCTATATTGCGTATGGGAGTGCGAAAATCCAACTTAATGTTTAGCCGAACGCGAACCGTCAAATAAATTTTGAAAATTCATGTAAATTAAAATATAACATTTATATAAGTGAAAACATCATTAATAATATAAATACACATTTTTAAATATAAATTCATATTATTTAATAATTTTCAAAGTTTAAATAATATTTATTTTAATTTTCAGAAATTAATGAAATTTTGAGATCCTCACATCAAGGATTTTTTTATGAAGGCAAAAACTTGAGTTTTCAAGAAAATTTCCAGATTTGGCATATTTCTCGAAATAGGGCATTTGGTCTAATAAAATTCAAGATTATTGACTCGAAGTGGACCTAGTAACAAAGGTTAATGCTAGAAAACATTTTCGGGACAATTTAGTCCACATTTAATCAAAATGAAATCCAAACGTCAAAATCATTTCTAATTTCAAACAAAATTTCTGTTTTGGTAGCCTCGTGAAGAATAAAATTTTGGCCCACTTTTGAACGTAAACTCTACTAGATTTTGTCCCCAAATGGAGCTATACACACCCCTTAACTAAACACAAGTCAAATTGGGTTCATGTTAACGTGAAAATTATTCAACATGTCTCATGCAAAGCTGGGAAAATTTTCAAGTGCATTCGATACAAGCAGTCCATTTCCTCTTCAATTTGTCCAAAACTTTTCAACTACCCAAAAGCTACATTTTCCCCCAAACAATACTACACATATTGGTAAACATGTATACAGCCCAAATAGTTCACAAATTTGTCGAAATCAACCCCCAAAAATTCGACCAAAATCTAGAAAATTTCCAGAATTTTCGGGTAGCTCAAAGGGCATTTTTCTCTTTGATTTTTCAATGAAATTTCCCATTGTACCAAAGCTGCATTTTCACCAAAACTACTCTACACATATAGGTGAACATATACATGATTTAAATAGCCCAATAACTTCACAAAATCCAGCTCAAGAATTCGGGTAACAATGGAAGAAAGTCAAGCCTGTTTGTGCGGCTATAGCAGAGCAGAATTTTCTCCTCTTTTTGCTCAACCATTTTCAACTTATAAGTCATACTTTAAGTCCATAACAATCACAACTAACTAGTCTAACCTCCCAACAAGCAATCCAGTTCATTACCTAAGTAAAAATTGCAAAACAACAACCGGTAACCAAGCTGGAATTTTGCCTTCCCATTTCGGCCAGCTCTCCATTTTCATTCTTAAAATTTCCCAAACATTTACCCACCACAAAACACACATATAAACACATAAAACACCTCTAGCTTCATCAATCATTAGCTTAGAGGTTCAGCAACCCAACAAGTTTCACCAACGCAAGTTAACATTTCATGAACCACAAGCTGTAATATCTGAAATTTTTGGCTAAGGTGCTAAGCTGGAGTTTGTTACCTTCAAGTGGGTTGTTTACCAGCTAAATGTATTGTCTAGTTCCTCAAGTTGCTCCTAGAACCATAGAGGATCAGCCGGCTCTCTTGCTCTCTGTTTCCCTCTCGGTCTGGCCAGTCACCGCAGCAGCACAGCAGCGACTGAAGATGAAGAGGGCTGGGGTTCTGGGGTTTTTGGTGAGCTTGAGGTGGTTCTGTGGTTGGTGGAAGGAAGAAATAGGAAGCTGGTTTTTCTTCTTCACCCTGGTCCGAACAACCCAGCAGTAGTAGCAGCGGCAGGAGCAGCGAGAGTAGCAGCAGCAACAACGATCCTCTCCTTCCTCTTGCTCGATCTGGACAGCTGCAAGAAGTGGAGGTGGAAGCTAAAAATGGAAGCTTGAAGACTGGGTGTGAGTGGCTGAAGATGAGAGGCTGTTGGAGCTTGGAAGGCAGCGGTTTCTGCTTCTTCTTGCAGCAGAGGAGCGGAAGTTTAGAGGGGTAAGAAAAGGGTGGTAGCTGGTGACAAGATGGGAGGAAAATTGGGGTAGTCTAGGGAGTAGTCTAATTGACTTTTGGGCATGCTAATAACGGTGGGAAAATTTTGAATTGAATCGCGTTTACGCGCGAGAATTTTATCTACTGGTAGGAATTACCCATTTAACACATCCTCAACTTAGTTGTACATTTTTTTTATAACCTCTACATATCCTACATTTCAACTTAGTGCTACATTGCGCGTCAGTGCGTAAAAATTTACCCTAATGCTTAGTCGAACGCGAACCGTCAAATAAATTTTTAAAAATTCATGTAAATTAAAATATAACATTTTTATAAGTGAAAACATCATTACTAATATAAATACGCATTATTAAATATAAATACATATTATTTAATAATTTCAACATTTAAATAATATTTTGATTTTAATTTTCAAAAATTAATGAAATTTTGAGATCCTCACATCTTTCCCCCCTTAAAAGAATTTTGTCCTCAAAATTCTTACCTGTTCAAGTGAATAACTCTGGGTATTGGTCCTTCATGTCCTTCGCTACCTCCCAAGTTGCCTCCTCGACATCGTGATTTCTCCACAAAACTTTGACTAAGGCAATTTTCTTATTTCTCAATTCTTTAAATTCTCGGTCCAAAATCTTAACTGGTCGCTCCTCATAGGTCAAAGACTCGTCTACTTCAACTTCATCTAATTGAATCACATGACTTGGGTCGGGATGATATTTCTTGAGTATAGATACGTGGAAGACATTATAAATCCTGCTCATGCTAGAAGGTAAATCCAGCTGATAAGCCACTTTTCCAACTCGTTTAAGAACTTCAAAGGGTCCAATGTACCTCGGCTTTAATTTCTTTCCCTTCTTGGACACTACCCCTCCTTTCATAGGTTTCACTCTTAGAAAGATTTTGTCTCCTACTTCAAATTCTAAGTCTTTTCTTCGGTGATCTGCGTAACTCTTTTGCCCACTTTGAGCAGTTTGACGTCTCTCCTTAACCAGTTTAACTTTCTCATAAGCTTTTTCGATCCATGGAATAGCTGTCGGGTCTAAAGTCCTCTTCTCTCCTACTTCATCCCAATGAATAGGGGATCGACACCTTCTACCATAAAGCACCTCATATGGTGCCATTTGGATTGAAACCTGATAACTGTTATTATAAGCAAACTCTGCCAACGTCATGTATTGGCTCCAACTCCCTCCGAAATCTAATATACAGGATCTTAACATGTCCTCTAGGGTTTGTATGGTTCTCTCTGACTGTCCATCTGTTTGTGGATGATATGCAGTGCTCAACTTCAACTTAGTCCCCAAAGTCTCATGAAATTTCTGCCAAAAGCGGGAAACGAATCTAGGATCTCGATCGGAGACTATACTTACAGGAATCCCATGCAATCTCATAATTTCTTCTGTGTACAACTTGGCTAGTTTCTCTAAAGAGTAACTCATTTTCACAGGTAGGAAATGTGCAGATTTAGTAAGCCTATCCACTATCACCCAAACCGCATCATGTCCCCTTTGACTTCTAGGTAAACCCGTCACAAAATCCATGGTAATATACTCCCATTTCCACTCAGGGATTTCTAAAGGTTGTAACAAACCAGAAGACTTTTGATGTTCTGCCTTAACCTGCTGAAACACTAGGCAAGTCTGTACAAATTTCGCCACATCCCTTTTTAAGCCATCCCACCAATAAAGCCCTTTCACATCCTGATACATCTTGTTAACTCCAGGGTGAATAGTATACTTGGACTGTTGTGACTCCTCTAGAATTTCTCTTTTCAAACCCTCTTCACTAGGTACTACTATTCGATCCCTAAATCTCAAAATGCCTTCAGGTCCTAGCTTAAAATCTAGGGTTTCCCCCCTTCTCACTTTCTCCAAATAACCTTGTACTACCGGATCCTTCCCTTGAGCCTCCTTAATTCTTTCTAACAAAGGAGATTTTAAGGATAGATTTCCAAACAAGATTTTTAACTTTTCTAAACGAGGATTCCAACCACTCGCTTCTTTTAACATATCCCATTCTCTCACCATTAGACCTGCTACTTGAGCTCTCCTACTTAGTGCATCTGCAACCACATTTGCTTTCCCAGGGTGATAATTGATTGAACAATCATAATCCTCAAGAAATTCTACACAACGCCTCAGTCGCAAGTTCAACTCCTTTTGTGAAAACAGATACTTAAGGCTCTTATGGTCTGTGAATACCTCAAATGTTACCCCATACAAGTAATGTCTCCACTTCTTCAAAGCAAAAATAATAGCAGCCAACTCTAGGTCATGGGTCGGGTAATTCATCTCATGAGGTTTTAATTTCCTAGAAGCATAGGCCACAACTTTTCCCTTTTGCGTTAGAACATAGCCTAACCCTTCTTTAGAAGCATCGGAATATACTACATACCCATCAACTCCCTCAGGTAGGATTAACACTGGAGCCGTAGTCAATCGCCTCTTCAATTCTTGAAAGCTCGCTTCACATTTAGGGCTCCAAATGAACTTATGATTTTTCTTAGTTAACTCCGTCATTGGCCCAGCAATTTTCGAGAAATCTTTTATAAAACGACGGTAATAACCTGCCAATCCCAAGAAACTTCTAATTTCAGTTGGATTCTCTGGTTGTTTCCACAAAGTAACTGCCTCCACTTTAGTTGGATCCACTACAATTCCATTCTTAGAAATTCTATGACCCAGAAAAGAAATTTCTTCCAGCCAAAATTCACACTTACTGAACTTAGCGTAAAGCTTGTGTTCCCTCAACACTTGTAAAACTATCTCCAGGTGCTTGGCGTGATCCTCTCGGGTCTTAGAATATACTAGAATATCATCTATGAATACCACCACAAATTGGTCCAGATATTTCTTAAAGATTCTCTGCATTAGATCCATGAAAGCAGCTGGGGCATTGGTTAACCCAAAGGGCATTACCGCAAACTCAAAGTGCCCATATCTAGAATTAAAAGCAGTCTTAGGTATGTCTTCCTTTTTAATTCTCAATTGATAGTATCCTTGTCTCAAATCTAACTTAGAGTACACCACCGATCCTTGCAATTGGTCAAATAATCCATCAATCAAGGGCAAAGGGTATTTATTCTTAATAGTCATCTCATTCAAATCTCGATAGTCAATGCACAATCTCAAACTCCCGTCCTTTTTCTTTACAAACAAAACTGGAGCTCCCCACGGTGAGTCACTTTCCTTAATAAAACCTCTTTCTAGTAGGTCCTGCAACTGGATCTTTAATTCTTTCAATTCTGCAGGAGCCATTCTATAAGGAGTCTTAGAAATTGGGGCTACTCCTGGTACCAAATCAATCTTAAATTCTATCTCCCTTTCAGGTGGTAAAGATGTTAATTCTTCAGGGAAGACATCGGAAAAATCTCGCACGATTGGCACATCTTCTAATTTCACTTGGTCACTAGGGGCGTTAATTAATAAAGCTAAGAAACCTGGGTTCCCTTGTGAAGCATTTTCCTAGCTTGAATCCCTGAAATCAAAGCAGACGAAGCTAATCTACCCCTTACATCTAGCTTGAGAGTTGCCTCGCCTGGGATGCAAAATTCCACCACTTTAGCTCTACAATCTAGCTTAGCACGGTGGTAAGACAAAAAGTCCATTCCTATAATCACATCATACCCCTTAAGGTCCAAATTCACCAAGTCAACTAGCATTTTTCGCTCTCCAACCCAAAATTCACACTCCTTATACACTAAACTAGTGAGCATGCTCTTATTACCCGTAGAAGTCCTAACTTCCAAATCATAGGGTAATCGTACAGGCTTTACATCAATTCCATACATAAAAGCAGGATTAACAAACGAATGAGTCGCACCGGAATCAATTAAAACCTTAGCTAATCGATGAAAGATTGGAAGTGTACCTTCGACTACCTCCGAAGGGTCAGGTACAGGTTGACTATCTAGGGCACAAACCCTGGCCGGGACCTTTGGCCGACTCCCTCCAGAAGCAGTTTGCCTAGAACTTGTGGCACCTCCTTGGCTTCCCCCATTCTCGGAAATCTTAGGACAATTAGCAATTTGGTGCTCAGCACTCCCACACCTGAGGCACTTGCCCTCCTTTCTCCAGCACTTATTTGCGGTATGATTGGCTTTTCCACAGTAACCACAGGTTATCTGAGGGGTTGACACTTGTACACCTTGTGGAGCACTCCTAGGGGGTCCCCTTCCACTTTGACCTCCTCTCACTCCAGATCCTCTCGTCCCAGAGCCTCTAGCTCCAGCACCCCTTGTTAAAGCACCTCTCGATGCAATAGGGATATTCACTACCCCAGTTCCTCTACCCATCTTAGGCGGTGGGGCACTTGTAGAAATTGGGTCTCTGCTACCACTAGGGGCATTCCTTTTCCTAGCAAAGAATGATCTAGATTGGGCTCTAGCCGTCTCAAACCTCTGAGCTTTCTCTACGGCATCACTATACGTGTTAATTTGAGCAGTTGCTAGCCCCTCTTGAATCTCCACATTGAGCCCTTGCACAAATCTCCTAATGCGTCTCTGCTCAGTGGCTAACAGATCAGGGGCATATCGGGCTAATTTAGTAAAGTTGGTCTCATACTCCGCTACACTCATGGCCCCTTGTTTGCACTTAATAAAGTCATCCTCCCTTTTCTCTTGGACTAGAGGTGGAAGAAATTTGACATTAAACTCACGGGTGAAGTTTGCCCAAATACTAGGGGTACGGTCTCTATCCCACTTATCCTTAATCAAATTCCACCAAGACCGTGCAGCTCGCTCAAATTGAAATGACGCAAAAGTCACCTTCCGCGTCTCAGTGTAATCCAATGTGGCAAAAATATCAGATATTCTCTCCCACCATCCCTCAGCTATTTCAGGCTCTGGCCCACCTTGAAACTTAGGCGGCCCAAACTTCAAGAACCTCTCCAAGGCCCTATCTTCAGTATCTACCTGCCCACCAGGTTGTTCATGCACTGGTCCAGGACCTTGACGGTCCGTCAAACGCTCTAGCACTTCGGTTATCCTATTAATAGCGGTGGCCATTTGATCTCCGCCCCCGCCCTCGGGTCCCCGATTTTGGTTCACTTCCGACGCTCTATCGCCCCCTTGATCACGAATGGGTTCAGCCCGTTTCCCTCGACCTCGACCTCGACTTCGGCCTCGGCCTCTACCACGGGGATCCATACCTAGTTATGCCTAATGCAAGACAAGAAATAAGTATGCAGAAATTTACGCAAAGTTTATAGAGCAACGCAGGAAAATTTACATAAAATTGAGAAACAAAGCAGAAAATTATGCCAAATGAAGATCAACTTGAGGGCGATAAAAATAACCACAACTAACACATATATTAACATTCGAAATTCCTACAATTAGCATTTCGTTGGAATTTTACAAAAATATAGCACAAAGGTGCTACAAGGTGCAACCAGTCATTCATAATCAAAAGAAATGCAACACCACAAAAGCAAGCCATACAGTTACAAAAATACAATGGCCCAAGAGTTAGCACCATCCCAACCAATGTTTACAGATTACAAGTCAAAAGAGGGTTTAACTAAGCCTAGTCCTCAACGGGACCATCAGATGGATTCCCCTCATCAGGATCCTCTTTTGGATCCTCCTCCAGGTCCTCCTCTGGATCCTCCTCAGTACTAGGAGTTACCTCTAAGACCTCGTCCATCACCTCATCCACCAGCATGGTAGCATCCGCTAGTATCCCAGAGGCTCGCTCACGAACCATGTCTCTCATCCTAGCTAGGCTGTCCCTCGCTCTCTGCAGCTCCTCACGGTCTGCCTCAGCTCTAGCTCTCTCCTCTATCACCCGTCCAGTCAGCTCTGTTACCATATTCTGCAGATGAGTCACCATGGCACCTAGCTCATCCACGTTGTGACGCCCCGAAAAGTATAAGTGTGAGAACCCGGAAATTTTCTAATTTTCTAGGGTTTATTTTGTAAACGCCCGCCTTTTCTACATTTTCTTGATTAGAAAAATTCCCCAGATAAAGTTTATGAGCAAAAATAGTTTTAAAATGATTTTTCTAGTATCGGTTAGTTTTTGAGAAACTAAAAGCGTATTTTGGACGTGGGACCCGCAAGTGCGGTAAATGCATTATATTGTTGACAACTTGTTGGAATTTTGTATTAAGTGATATTATTTTACAATGTGTTAAGATATTTGTATTGGAGAGACAAAAAGATAAGTTTTAAATCTAAAGGTGACAAGTGTCACTTTCTTACTCAAGGGTGGACTTTGACCATTTTACTACCTTTACTAATTGATTAAAAACTTGACCCAAAATTCATCTTCTTCATAAGCTCCTTGGCCGAACCTCTTGGAGACAAAAAGAGAGAAAAGCTTCCAATTTCTTCCTTCTATTTCTTGCCCAATCTCACAAACCAACCGTTAAAACCGTGATTTGCTCCATAAAAACCTTTCTCTTGGTGGTATTAAGGTGTGTGGTGAAGTGGTTTGAGAAGCAAAGGTGCTAAGTTGGGTCTTTCCTTGGGTTTGCATGGTAAGTGACTAAGGAACCTTTCCTTTGATCTTGATAATGTTCAATTAGTGATTGGTGGTGGTTGAATAAGTGATTTTATGGATGATTTCATGATTTTGGTTGAAATTAGTGAAGTTTTATATTTAATTAGGATTTTTCTGTTCTCATATGATTGTTATTATGTGGTTATGTATGATGATTGGAAATGATAGTTGAGGAAGCTAGGAGGTGGAAAAAGTGATTAATTGCAAGAAAATTCTGTTTTGGAAGAAATCTGGAAAATTAGGGTTCTTGGTTCTTCATTCTGTCCGAAATTTTTGGTCCTAGATAGAAGCCGAATTGGCCTTGGCTCAAAACATGAAAGTTGTAGGTATTGATGTTTTAAGGGTGTCTGTAAAATTTCAGGTCAATTGGAGTAGTGTAGAATGAGATAAACCGAAATTACTATTGTTGTTCTGGGTTCATCAGGATGTTAGAACTATGTCTGAAATGCGTTGTTTTGACTGGAATTGTTTTGGATTTGGGTGTTGAGGTCTTCTGATGAAATGTAGCTTGATGCCCTAGCTACCATATGCCTTTGTAATTTCTGCATTTGGACCTGTTTAGACTGAGTTGTACTGATTACAGCATAGTGTAATTTGTAAACCTGTAAGTACGGTTCTGGTTTGTTATTTGGCATATTTGACTTAGTTGTGCTGGGATTTGGACTGAGTGACCTTCTACAATGTTGTAACCCTGTCTTTTAGCTTCGAAACGGTGTATCTTGCACCTTCATCCGATAATCGATGTGCCTTTGGTGCCATTACCGCAAAATGACGTCAAAACTGTTTTTCTGGTTTTGAGCTTAACTTTCATTTCCGGACTTTTCCCTAGCTTGACTTGTACTAGCTACTTGGAGCTTGCTGAATGACTATTAGATAAACTTGTTGTTGTGTGTGTACCTTTGGGACTGGCTGAGGAAATAATGAAGCCTTGATGGCTGGAAAAGTAAAGAAATTTAGGGGAAGTGCTGTCCGAACTTTGAAGGGATTTGTTTGCATTGAGTTTGTGATCTAAGACTCGGATTTGAGCAAGGCAATGCTATATGATGGATGGTTTCTGAGCCGTGGAGGTGAATGACCCTAAACTATTTCCAAAGTACTTGTGAAACGTTTCTTGCAATATTTCCTTTTGAACTGTTTCCAAAGTTACTTTCGAACTGTTTTCTTGCATATCATGCGTGCTTATATGAGAGTGTTCCTTATTTGCTATATTTTCTTGACTTCATGACTTGTATTATTGATTGATAACGTGTTAAGTGCTTTGAATGATTTCCAAAACGAGATTTCTAGGCGAGTGTGTACTTTATCGCACTCGACCTAAATAACTGTGCAATTTTCAAGGACTTAATTATTGAAATGCTAGTTGCGCATGATGTAAGCCTTTTGGGCTGAACTGGCCATTGCCCCTTGTTACCGGTCGTCTCGAGCCAGAAACGGACTCGGTCGGGCGATTAGGGACTTGGGTGAACGTTTGGTATACTCGAGTATTACCTTTGTAGGTTGGTGGAGGTTGGTGAAAAATGATGCAATTTCAAATGAGAAAAAAAAAAAAGGAAATGACAGGAGAACGAACGTATCTTTTCATGAATGTTACTATCGCTTTCCATTGTACATGTTTCTTGAATTATTGATACTCCATATTTAATGTTTTGTAAATGTTGTAATTGTTTCTGGACTTATCATTTGATTTATGACATCATTGAAAAGAAATATTGTTAAACCGATTTGATTACTGATTTTCTGGTTACTCGCTGAGCTTCTAGCTCACCCCAAAAATATTTTATTCCCTTCCACAGGGCTCAAGGCGAAGGAAGGCTTGTTGTGATTTTAGTGTTGTGGAATTCCTCTTGTGTAATAATTGGGATCATGGATCAGAGTGGCGCAGTGGAAGCATGGACGCTTCGCTTTTGATATGTAATTATTTATTGGAGAATTTGATGTAATATTTGAGTTTTATCTTGTAATCTGTATGAGGAATGTAGTGAACGACTGAGTCCCGGCGAGAGCCGGGCAGGCGGTCCGGCGAACCCTCTGGTTCGCCTTAGGGGGAGGTGGGGTCGTCACACACGTCCTGAATCAGGGCCAGGTTAGAATTTACCAACTGGCGACGCTCATCGTCTATAGCCAGAACCAAGCGGTTGGGGTAAGAGAAGGTCAACCTACAGTCACACCTAGGAACCCTGGTGGCGGGCGAGTACTGAACACGAGCTCCACCACCTTGAACTTGATAAAAAATAGGCCTAAGAGACGGCGCGTGACCATTCACGTGACCGTTACCATTAGCAGCATGTTCGTTCCCATTAGGGTTCTCCATACCTACAAAACAGTCAAAACTTTTAAAGTTAAACCTTAGCACCATTAACTTGATCAATTATCACTTAAAATATATCTAAGTATCTCTTTCCTATTTCTAGGAATAAAATACCTAACAATTCTCCCAAATACGTTCTAACCTAATGCTCTGATACCACCTGTGGCGGCCCCACCTCCCCCTAAGGCGAACCAGAGGGTTCGGCGAGTCGCCTGCCCAACTCTCGCTGGGACTCACTCACTCAATCATCTAACATCATCAAATATAATTCGTAAATAAACTTTACTTCTCGCATAAGCCAAGTATTTAAACAAACCGTACCATTCAACTTACTTTGTCCAAAAGTACAATTTCAAGCACCAAAGAAAATGTCGAACTTAAAATACTTAAATTCAACTTTATTTACAATTTAAAATTCCTAATCCAGGGCACAGAAGCACCACAGGATTCACATTTTCCCAAAGTACAAAAGTCATCCAAAAGATACTAAAGGTTTTCCAAAGTACAAATACAAAAGTGGGCATTCAAAATATAACATTTTTTTTCTAGTTCTCCAAGATTTCATGCAATTCAGAACCTGTCAAGGAAAACAAATTGGAAGGGATGAGCCAATAACTCAGTGGTGCCTCGAAACATGCAATTCACATAGGGCAATTCAACAAGTACAAATGGACAAGTAAGCAATTAACAATTTAGGAAATCGAAGTAACATGACAAGAAAAGGATACGGGGCTCTAAGGAGCCAAAGTTCATGCGCTTGATCAGGAAATTTTTAGTAGTTGACACTCCGTCAACTTTCACTACCTAACCTCCATGTAGAATATTACTCTACTTGTCTCCTAGCAACGACTTCTGTGAGGACCCGAAAAATTTCTAGACTTTATTTTATTTAATTGCACACTTTTATACCTTTTCTTGATTAGAAATTCCCCAGATAATTCTATTGAGTAAATATAGTTTTTAGATGATTTTTCTAGTATTGAATAGGTTTTGAGAAATTAAGAACATATATCGGACGTGGGACCCACTAATGCGGAAAGTTCGGAAAAATTCGGCCAATTAGGTTAAGTTTGGGATACTAGAATTTAATTACTAGGTGTTTGGAGATAATTAGGGGTTACCTAAATGGATTAATATTGGAGAGATAAAAAGATATAGATAAACCTAAAAGGTGCTAGGTGGCGCGATTTGATTGGAGGGTGGACTTGGACCAATTTCTTTTACCTTTACTAAACTTGAATTTTGACCAATTTGAGCTTCATTTGTCTTCCTCTTGGCCGAGCTCTTCAAGGGAAAAAAGAAGGAAAAGCTTCAACCTTCAACTTCCATTTCTTGCACAAATCTTGCAATCCGACCGATTAATCTTGAGATTACTCCATAAAAACCCTTAAGTGAGTAGTTGTGAGGTGATTAGTGGAGTTACTTGGAAAGCTAAGAGGACTAGTTGTTTTCTTTCTTGTCTTCCTAAGGTGAGTGGTGAAGGATCCCTTTCCTCCCTCTAAGGATGCTTAAATCATGATTGGTAGTAGTAGAAGATGCACTTTTATGGTTTATATCTTGAGTTTTGGTTGAATTGATGAAATTTTATAATTTTTGGGGATTTTTCTGTTTTCATAAGAATATGATTATGTGGTCATGTATGATGATTGAAAATGGTATTTAAAGAAGCTGGAAGGTGGAAAAGGTGGTAAATTGCAAGCAATTTCTGTTTTGGAAGAAAAATTGAAAATTTAGGGTTCTTGGAATTACATTCTGCCCGGTTTTGTAGGTCATAGTTAGAGACCGAATTGGCCTTGGGTTAAAACATGAAAGTTGTAGGGAATGATTTTTTAGAAGTGCCTACAAAATTTGAGGTCAATCGGAGTAGCGTAGCTTGAGAAAAGAAAGAATTACCCTTGCTGCCCTGGTTTTACCCGAATTTGGGAATTGCTTCTGTAATTGGTTATTTTGGCTAGGAATGCTTCCGAATTGGTTGTTGAGGTCTTCTGATGAAATGTATCCCTGTTTCTTAGCTTTCAGATGGTTTTGGAATTTCTAGATTTGGACTTAGGTAGGCGGATTTATGATGTTTACACTAGAATGCGTTCTGTGAATCTGTTTTTACGGTTCTGGTGTGGTAGATTGCATGTTTGACCTAGTTACACTCGAAACTGGGTTGAGTGACCTTCTGTAATATTGTATCCCTATCTCTTAGCTTCGAAACGGTGGGTCTTGGACCTTCATCCGATAATCTTAGTGCCATTGGTACCAAAACTGCATAATGACGTCAAAAAACTGTTTTTTTCCGGGTTAACACTTACTCCATTTCCGGATTTTTTCTGGTTTCCTCTAATGCTTGTGTATGCTTATGGAACCCTATTTTGGCAATCTTTGGCATTGGTTTATGACTCATTATCGAGTCTCATTGTACTTGTTTGCATATTTTAGGGCGTGACGGTGGTTCACGACGCTCCTTTGACGGAGGTGCATGAAATATCATTTTAAAGCTTGGTGAGTGTACTACTCACTTGTGTGTTACTATATGGCTTTGATACTTGAACTTGATGAGTTAAATGTTATTGCACCATCGATATTGATTGAAGTGAGGGTGTACTTTATCACTCTCACTTATTTCTCATGTTATTGGAATGTTACATGAAATGAAAAGTACTTGACTTGGTGTCGTTTGGACGAGTATCCAACGACCGTGATTGTTACCATTGATCTCAACCCCATTGGTAGTTGATTGAATCGAGCCGGCGAGGGATTGGTCGTGCCAATTAATGAACCTTGGGAAAAGTTATATGGAATCTTGTAGTATGCGAGACTCTCGATTTCGGTATACTCGAGTAATACCACAGTGCAAGTGTTTGGAGTTCGGGCCCGGTAGGGGTATATTGGGTGGAAGGAATGGAAGTAAAGTGGAGTCTACGGTTGGTTACTTTTAAACATTGACGGAGAGTCAATGAGATTCGATCAAGAATGCAAACGAGGAAAAGGGCTCTTGAGAGCCGCCCGTATCCTTTTATCACCACTTTTGATGTGTGCCTTTGCTTATTTTTGATGAATTGGAATGAAAAGCTTTATGCTTATGTGAATTTTGCTGCTTGAGTGGTATTATCTCACTGGGCGTAAGCTCACCCTATTCCTTTTGTTTTCCTTACAGGAAAATAAATACTTTTGGACTGCAATTGATAGTTGGTTGCCGAATTGAGCTAGTTGGACATATCTTTTGTATAGCTCATTAATTGAAACCCTAAATGTACTTTTGGGTCCATTTCCCCTTTTTATTTGGCAAACCGTACTTGTATCCACTTTTGAATCACTTTGGTATGCCACTTTGGATTGTATCTGCTAAATTTCAACATGTAAATATTTGCTTGATGTTTGGTTGGGTTTTGACGTGTCGGTTACTATTCATGGCCGACTCCGATTTTATTTTTTTTATTTTGACATTTTGACTCGTTTACGCGCGTTTGTAAGTCCCGGAACGCTTTAAATCGCTCTAAACTGAACCGTTAGTCCTAGCGAGAGCTGGGCAGGCGGTCCGCCGAACCCTTTGGTTTGTCTTAGGGTGAAGTGGGGCTGTCACAGGTGGTATCAAAGCCTGTTTCACTTGATCTCTGCGCGGAGTGAGCCTGGACTGAGTGGTGAATAGGTATGAAGGATTAAGTGCTCGTTCGAGCATAAGCTATGAATTGTGAACGTTATAGGCCTTAAATGTTTCGTGTGATATTTGAGGAACATAGATAGGTACGTCAGGGAGGAATTTCGATTGCAGATAGTTTTCTCTTGGGACTGGCCAGCTCGAGATGTGAATTGTCTTCTTTTGGATTCTTGTGCCCGAGTACGCTAGAGTTGAGGCGTTTTAGGAACCTAAATAAGTATTGTTTGGCTAGAATGATTTCAAGAGGTCAATGGACATCTAGTTGGATAGAAAGTAACCTGAGAGACCGGACGGAGTTATTTTAACTGGGTATAGGACGATATATCTCTTGTCTTTTGCTTCGCCCGTATATTGTTACTACATGCCGTCGGTTTGTGTATTGGTGTACATGAATCATTGCCTGCTTTGATACGTATTTGTGTCGTTGATCATTTGTTTCCCTGATATGTATGTGGTGTATTATGTGTGTATATGCTTATTTGGGTATTTGGTGCCTTAAATTTTGTTATTTTAGTCACCGTATTGTGTTCATTCTTCTGGCGAGGCATGCCTGTTGTGTTTCCAAGCACCATCAAGGATGAAACTTTGACTTGCGGCTCTCTGGTGAAGCTTAGCCGTAGTGCTAGCTTGTTGTGTTTCCAAGCACCACCAGGGCCAATTTCTTGAGCTAAGATCCTCTGGTGAAGTTTAGCCGTTGTGCTAACTTGTTGTGTTATCAAGCACCACCAAGGATGAAATTTTGAACTGAGGTTCTTTGGCGAGGTATAGCCGTTGTGCTAACCTGTTGTGTTGTCCAGCACCGCTATGGACAAAATCTTGCATCTGAGGCTCTGGTGAAGTATAGCTGAGTGCTAGCTTGTTGTGTTTTCAAGCACCACCGGGGACAAATTCCTGAGACTTTCTGGTGAAGTATAGCTGAGTGCTAGCTTGTTGTGTTTTCAAGCACCACCAGGAGTAATTTCTGACCTGAGACATCGTTATGTCCTGGATTATTTTTCCAAATATCAGGGACTTTAAGTCCGATTTCGAGCCCCTTTTGTATATGTATCCAGTTACTCGTCTGACTATCTATTGGATCAAGATTATTTGATAAGTTGGATTGGAGTACTTTTAGTACTTGATTGTGATGAGTGATTCTTAGTATGTGATTGACCTTTGAGATATTTGATCTGATTAGTATTTGATTATGATAAGCGAGATTGAAATGATTCTTAATACGTGATCGACTTTCGAGAACTATTTTGATCTGATTAGTACAAGGTGGAATGTCGAGGACGACATTCTTTTAAGGAGGGGAGTTTGTGACGCCCCGAGGCAGAAGAAAAGGGAAAAATTTCTAGTGAATAGTGTTTTGTGGAGAATCCGGCTAGAAGCCGTGCAAATTCCTTATATTTTTTTTAAAAATTCCCTTTTCTTTGACAAATATCACTTTATAATGGCCCTACTACTCAATCACCCCACAATAAGTGCCAATGAATCTAGAAAGTAGGGTTTCACTTTTGGTTTCAAGATTGGAGCAAAAATAGGGTTTTCACGATTTTCGCCGGATGAATTTTCGGTACGGAGCAATGATCAAATTTGGTGATTAAAAATTTTTAAGTGAGAAATAATATGTGATTAGAAGCAATGATACAAGGTTAGTGAATAGGAAGTGAAAACCCTAGTACATGTGTTTTTAAGAAAAAACGGCGCGAACCGGCGGGTACCGCGCACTAGCGATTGAACGCACCACTTGACCACCACTTTCTTACCATACAAGCTCATTACTAATTGAGCAAAATATCTTCCCCCTCATGGCTATCTCTTGGCCGAAAATTGGGACAAAAAATGCAAGGAAAGAAAAAAGAAATTTTGTGGTTGAGGGTGAGCCAAGTGTTGGCAAAGCTTGTGGTCAAGATTCATCCTAATCTCTTGCCTTAATTAACACCATGAGCAGCCTTTCTTCTTCATTTTTTTTTCTGCTCCTTGGCCGAGAATAGAGAGAGAGAAAGGGAGAGCAAGAGTTGCACCATTTTCTTCTTGATTTGCACCATCCAAGTGAGAAACAAAAATTCTAAACCGATTAAAGTGCGGGTTGTGAGTTGGGAAGCTTGGGGAACTAAGAAATTCCAAAGGAGGTGAAGTATCACTCTTCCAAGCTTTGTTTTTGAGGTATAAAATCTGATCATGGTCCTTGTTCTTCTAATTTTTGGTTTAAGATGTTATCTAGTTCATGTTTTGGTTAGATTACAAGTTATGCAAGTTGATGTGATGATTTTGGATGAGATAGGTAAGTTAGGGTTTGATTAATTTCTGCCTAAACTTGTTGTATGGTGGATAGATGTTGTATATAAGATTATATAAGGGGCTTTGGTAGAGTTTGGAACAAGGAATTGAAGAGAGTTTCATTGGAAACCAAAAATTCCAGATTTCTGGAATTTCCTAATTCAGTTCTGCCCGGTTTTGGTACTCATAGTTAGAGGCCGAATTAGGCTTGGCCTAAAACATGAAAGTTGTAGAGAATGGTATTTTATAGGTGCCTACAAAATTTCAGCTCAATCGGAGCAATGTAGCTTGTGAAAAGATGAAAATACCCTCGCTGTTCTAGGTTACATTCCAGAGTTCCGCGTGGACAGTTTAGTCTATTTGGTTGTATTTATTCACTATGGTCCGTACTGATTTAGCTATTTTCCAAAACATGAAAGTTTTAGTATTCTGTCTTAGCTTTTAAACACCTCCAAGAACACCTTAATCAGACCTTGGTAACCTGAGATATAGTCATTTAAAGGTACTGCGGTTAATTAGCCGACTAGTTGGATTTTGGTTCTGTAAATTGGGAATTTGACTAGGTTGCATTGCAAACTGGACTAAGTGATCTTCATGAAAATTGTATCCCTGTGTCTTAGCTTAGAAATGGTATAAGTTGTGCCACAATCCGATAAGCGTAGCCTCAGATGTGTTCTTTCCGCAACCACACGTCAAATCTGTCTTTTGCTAGGTTACATTTCCGCACTTGTTATCACTTTGATTTTTGTTCTTATGTTGTTATGAGCCTATGGAACAGATATTTACTTGAATCTATGATATGTATGACTTTGGGATTGGTTGAGGAAAAATAATGAGGCCATAAATGGCTGGAAAATTAGGTAAACACAAGGGGCATGCTGCCAAATTTTCACGAGAAAGATAAACTAGCCTTTGGAGTTCTAGTTCTATATTTGGCAAATTTGACTTGGATACACTGAAAACTAGGTTGAGGTGTCTTCATGAAAGTTGTAACTCTTTGTCTAAACTTCGAGAAACTACCTAGTACATTTTGATCTGATAACCACAGCTCCAGTTATGGGCAAAATCGTGTAACCCGTTTTGTACCATTTTCATTTCCGCGCACGCCCGATGCATTCCTTTACTATTTTTCCGCTTTGATCGTTTTAGTCCTTATTTCCATCTGTGATCTAGGGCTTGGACTTGAGCAAGCCAATAATAAATGATGGATGAGGTTCGTGAGTCGTGGTTGGTGAGTGATCCCTCAACTATTTCCAGAGTTACTTTTGAACTAATTCTTGCATTTATTACTCCATTGCATATCATTTGGGTTTGGGTGTGTGCCATGACATAATTTGGCTCCAATGAGTTCCTAGAAAGTCTTGTGCTTAGAACCAATGTCTCCACTACTATTTACACATTCTTTGGAGCACGATGGCTCCTTACTTTTGTTTCACAGTTACCTGATCTAAACGAGCATTGGATATTTAAGTACAAGAACTTCACTGGCTCTCGTGAGCAATAAATGAACATTTGATTACTGCATCATGACATCATATCAATGTTTTATTGTGAAATATACTTGGCTGTTGATTTTACTGGTCACTCACTGAGCTTCTAGCTCACCCCCTATTATCTTCTTCTCCCCCAGGAATCGAAGTAAAGGAAGAACTTGTATTTGGATCTCTGTGTGGCTGGATGGCGTACATCTTGTATAGTTTAGATTTGGTTTTGGTTTATGTACTTTTGGGCCTGTATAAATATTTGGAATTGAATCGGATGTATATCTACATTCTACGCTTAGAACTAGTTTCTGCTTCGCTTATGATATGTAATTTTTGGAGAATCGGATGTGTTATTTGAGTTGTACCTTGTAATTTACTTGAGGAATGTAGTAAGTGAGTGAGTCCCGGCGAGAGTTGGGCAGGCGGTTCGCTAAACCCTTTGGTTCGCCTTAGGGGGAGGTGGGGTCGTCACATGAGATGCATATTTTTTAATCCTAACACGCATATGCAATAAAGAAGGAATCAAAACTTGCAAGTCATGGAAAACAAAGATGAAACTATAATCCGTAAGTGTACGATGAAACTTGGAAATGTGCAAGTTGCAACAGTAAATAACCGCTTGTTTATTACAAAATTGGTAAAAAGGAAAAAGCCATGTGTATTTACCACTATCACTGCCTCTTTTAACTTATCACTAAACACAGAATACTGTAGATGGTATTACCCCACTCCTTCCCATAATAGGAAGACTATGATTCTTCCCGGAACCAACGTAGTTTAGCCTTCAATTTTATGGGTTTCCAGTTCGGCAATGCTCTTCAGGATTGCAGCCTCTATTGTAGCCATTTACTGGTTTTCCTGGTCTAAAATTTCCTTTGTTCTGTACGTTGCACGGAGTTCTATCTGCTTGAATTATCAGCATATGAAGACGGTGCACTTACTAAAAGCGTAACAATGCAAAGCAAAAGGATTTTATTGCAAGACTTCACCATCTCGAATGAACAATGAGATGGTCTTTTTGACTTGCAATATCAAAATCCTCTAAGCTTTTCGGGTTCGAGTTGAATGTTGCTCGTGATAGGCTTAAATAGTGGTAAAAGGTTAAATTATGTAACGACTTTGCTTGTTTTGTGGAATAATTTGAGAGGGTCAGAATCACATTCTAGAAATAGAAACTAAACATGAAGTATTTGTCACTGGAACCACATCCTTCGTAGGGAATTGAATACGTAGCCTACAATTAGAAAGTTCCTGCATATTTACTATCAGTAACAAAAATTTGCAAAATTTCCTACACATTTACTATCAATAATCAAGATAACCAAACCCAAAAATTTTACAAACATAATTATTGATTAGACTTAAGTGAGACGAACTTGAGAATTTAAGGTGTACAGGTCTAAAATTAAAAGTTTAAGAAACAAAGTGTCCAAAAGTAATATTGAAAGTGCAAAATGAGAAAATGATACAGGTTTAAGAATGCAAAATAGAGTTCATCCCAGAGCTTTTAAAGAAACATATTGAATTTTAGTTATATCTCTCTGTTAATACAACGCAAATAACCTTCAAGTCACTATTGATCTCTTTTTTTTTTAACAATCGTACCAGCATGCAATAAATATCAAAAAGCCAAGAATTAGTCCCAAATGAATCAACAAAAAAGGTATCATTCTCGAGACTAGTCAAATAAGATTTTGGGTAGAAACGATTTACCGTGGTGGATGACGATGTTAACAGACCTCAAGCATAGAGGGCAAAGAGGTCACATCTGTACTCTTATATTTGTTAATCGTATCGAAGCACACAGAGATTTGGAAAATATGAGGTTGTTAGTTTCTGCACTTGAACAATGCCGTGGGTATTAGATCATTCCTTGCCATAATCCAGAACCTTGTTATTTTTTCCAAACATACGAGTAGTGCAGCCTTAAATCTTCCTCTGGAGGTCCTGATCAGCAACAAAAATTAGGGCCTTATCTCAGTACAAACGCCAACAAAAAAAAATCAAAGTATAAGAAAAGAAGTTGCATACAAATTTGTACCAGATCATTGAGACCAAATGACATCGTATTTGTTGTTCATCATTCGAATTGTTAAAATAGAAATGAACAGGAGTAAGAAATAGCAATATACCGAAAAACATGAGTAGTGCAGCCTTAAATCTTCCTCTGGAGGTCCTGATCAGCAACAAAAATTAGGGCCTTATCTGTGACGGCCCCACCTCACCCTAAGGCGAACCAAAGGGTTCGGCGGGTCCGCCTGCCCAACTCTCGCCGAGACTCAGTCACTCACTACAGTCCTCAATTCAATTACAATATAAATCTCAAAAATACATCAAATGTTCCACAAATTCACATATCATAAGTGAAGCAGTACTTGTCAATCACACTTCAAACTAAAACCACAGGAGATGAAAGCAATGCAAATTTCCCGAATAGGACGAAGGTCCTCAGTTCTCACATAATTACAAATACAATCGCAGTCTCAAATATTACACAAGATAAAACTAGACCTTCAACTAAACAGGAGATAATCCAACCAGTCACATGAATAAGTACTACAAGCACTTCCTTCGCCTCGAGCCCTGTGGAGGGGAAATAAAACATTTGGAGGTGAGCTAGAAGTTCAGCAAGTAACCAGTAAAAGCAGTCATCAAATCAGTTTCTCAATAGTTCATTTCAATGATGTCATGAATCAGTAATCAAATATACGTTTATTGCTCTTGTGAGCCAGTGAAATCATTGTAGTTAAACATCCAATGCTCAGATCGATCAGTTAACAGTGAAACAGTGATAGGGAGCTCTTTGGTGCTCCAAATGAACATTAAACAATGGTGGAGACGTTGGTTCTAAGCACAAGACTTCCTAAGAACTCAGTGAAGCCAAATCATGTCATGAATTCACATGCAAGCACACATGATATGCAATCGAGTAAATAATGCAAGAAACAATTCATAAGTAGCTTTGTAAATAGTTTGGAGTCACTCACCAACACGGCTCACGATCCATCATAGACAGTTTCTCGATCAAGTCCAAGCCCTTCAACTCAAACTCAAAGCAACCAAACACTCTCAAAGATCAGACAGCATTTCCCCTTATTTTCTTTATTTTTCCAACCTACAAACATTCAGCAAATCCATAACCATCAACCACAATTGCACATATACTTTATAGGCTATTACACACTCGTAATAAGGGTCATAATACCCCCTTCAATCTTAACCAATTAATCAACCATAAGAAAGCCCCAAATCAAAACCCTAAAACCGGAATTTCCTCACAAACCTGAAATTTTTCGTAAACAATTGTATCTAACGTATACAACCTCCATTTTATACCACAACAAGCTATCATTTCATGGCCAACGAACCATAATCATATAAAATCAGAAAATTCCCCAATAAATCAGAAATTGGACCAACTCCACTTAAATTCATGAAACCAACCACAAAATAGCATTTTTAACCTTTACAATCCACCAATATACCATTATTAGAACAAAGAGGAAATGTTTCAAGCAACTTACCTCATAACTAAAGAAAGATAGCAACTTATAGCTTCCCTTTCAAAGATCACTCCACCAAAAGCTTTACACCTCCTAAACACATACTTGTATGGAGTGGTTTCCAAAACCATCGGTGAAATCCCAAGATGTAAGCAAGAAATGGAAGAATGAAGTTGGAGTTTTCTTTCTCTCTTCTCTCCCTCTTGAAGCTCGGCCCGGCCAAGGAAAGAAATGAAGATATTTTCAGCCAAAAGCAAGATAAGAATGAAGAAAACAGCCAGTCAAACTTGGCTGCCGACCATGCCACGTCACAATCCGGCCGATTTCTGGCCGGATTCAAGGCAGTAAAGATTTGATTTTTTTTTTCAAATGAGCCAACCAATCCGGCCAAGTATCTGGCCAGAAACTGGCCGGATATGCGGCCAGATTCTGCAAAAATTCTGGTCGCCAGAAAATTTTTTTCTTTTCTTTTCTTTCGGGCGTCACAAACTCCCCTCCTTAAAAGAATGTCGTCCTCGACATTCCAACTTGTACTAATCAAGTCAAGATATCCCTCAAAAGTCACTCAAGCATTCCAAGTAAGCACTATGAGCCAAACAAAACTCACTTGGCTGATTTTCGGTCCTACAAGAAATCACTTATAGTTCAAACAATACCCACAGTCCGACATCCGAAACTTTATGCCTAGGATACACTACAGAGATCTGAAACCTAAGCTCCGATACCACCTGTGACGGCCCCACCTCACCCTAAGGTGAACCAAAAGGTTCGGCGGGTTCGCCTCCCCAACTCTCGCCGGGATTCAGTCACTCACTGCTGTCCTCAATTCAATTACAATATAAATCTCAAATATACATCAAATGTTCCACAAATTCACATATCATAAGTGAAGCAGTACTTCTCAATCACACTTCAAACTAAAACCTCAGGAGATGAAAGCAATGCAAATTTCCCGAATAGGACGAAGGTCCTCAGTTGTCACATAATTACAAATACAATCGCAGTCTCAAATATTACACAAGATAAAACTAGACCTTCAACTGAATAGGAGATAATCCAACCAGTCACATGAATAAGTACTACATGCACTTCCTTGGCCTCGAGCCCGGCGAAAGGGAAATAAAACATTTTGGGGGTGAGCTAGAAGATCAGCGAGTAATCAGTAAAAGCAGTCATCAAATCAGTTTCTCAATATTTCATTTCAATGATGTCATGAATCTGTAATCAAATATACGTTTATTGCTCTTGTGAGCCAGTGAAATCATTGTACTTAAACATCCAACGCTCAAATCGATCAGTTAACAGTGAAACAGTGATAGGGAGCTCTTTTGTGCTCCAAATGAACAGTAAACAGTGGTGGAGACGTTGCTTCTATGCACATGATTTCCGAAGAATTCCTTGAAGCCAAATAATGTCATGAACTCACATGCAAGCACATATGATATGCAATCGAATAAATAATGCAAGAAACAGTTCATAAGTAGCTTTGGAAATAGTTTGGACTCACTCACCAACACGGCTCACGATCCATCATAGACAGTTCCTCAATCAAGTCCAAGCCTTTCAACTCAAACTCAAAGCAACCAAATACTCTCAAAGATCGGACAGCATTTCCCCTTATTTTCTTTATTTTTCCAACCTACAAACATTCAGTAAATCCTTAACCATCAACCACAATTGCACATATACTTTATAGGCTATTACACACTCGTAATAAGGGTCATAATACCCCCTTCAATCTTAACCAATTAACCAACCATAAGAAAGCCCCAAATCAAAACCCTAAAACTAGAATTTCCGCACAAACCAGAAATTTTTCGCAAACAATCGTATCCAATGTATACAAGCTCCATTTTATACCACAACAAGCTATCATTTCATGGCCAACGAACCATAATCATATAAAATCAGAAAATTCCCCAATAAATCAGAAATTGGACGAACTCCACTTAAATTCATGAAACCAACCACAAAATAGCATCTTTAACCTTTACAATCCACCAATATACCATTATTAGAACAAAGAGGGAATGTTCCAAGCAATTTACCTCATAACTCAAGAAAGCTAGCAACTTATATCTTCCCTTTCAAAGATCACTCCACCAAAAGCTTTAGACCTCCTAAACACACACTTGTACGAAGTGGTTTCCAAAACCATCGGTGAAATCTCAAGATGTTAGCAAGAAATGGAAGAATGAAGTTGGAGTTTTCTTTCTCTCTTCTCTCCCTCTTGAAGCTCGGCCAGGCCAAGGAAAGAAATGAAGATATTTTTAGCCAAAAGCAAGATAAGAATGAAGAAAACAGCCAGTCAAACCTGGCTGCCGACCATGCCACGTCACAATCCGGCCGGTTTCTGGCCGGATTCAAGGTAGTGGAGATTTGATTTTTTTTTTCAAATGAGCCAACCAATCCGGCCAAGTATCTGGCCAGAAACTGGCCGGATATGCGGCCGGATTTTGCAAAAATTCTGGTCACCAGAAAATTTTTCCCTTTTCTTTTCTTTCGGGTTTCACAAACTCCCCTCCCAAAAAGAATGTCATCCTTGATATTCCAACCTGTACTAATCAAGTCAAGATATCCCTCAAAAGTCACTCAAGCATTCCAAGCAAGGACTAAGAGTCAAACAAAACCCACTTGGCTGATTTTCGGTCCTACAAGAAATCACTTATAGTTCAAACCATACCCATAGTCCGGCATCCTAAACTTTAAGCCTAGGATACACTACAGAGATCTGAAGCCTAAACTCTGATACCACCTGTGACGGCCCCACCTCACCCTAAGGTGAACCAAAGGATTCGGCGGGTCCGCCTGTCCAACTCTCGCCGGGACTCAGTCACTTACTACAGTCCTCAATTCAATTACAATATAAATCTCAAATATACATCAAATGTTCCACAAATTCACATATCATAAGTGAAGCAGTACTTCTCAATCACACTTCAAACTAAAACCGCAGGAGATGAAAGCAATGCAAATTTCCCGAATAGGACGAAGGTCCTCAGTTCTCACATAATTACAAATACAATCGCAGTCTCAAATATTACACAAGATAAAACTAGACCTTCAACTGATCAGGAGATAATCCAACCAGTCACATGAATAAGTACTACAAGCACTTCCTTCGCCTCGAGCCCTGTGGAGGGGAAATAAAACATTTAGGGGTGAGTTAGAAGCTCAGGAGTAACCAGTAAAAGCAGTCATCAAATCAGTTTCTCAATAGTTCATTTCAATGATGTCATGAATCAGTAATCAAATACACGTTTATTGCTCTTGTGAGCCAGTGAAATCATTGTAGTTAAACATCCAACGCTCAAATCGATCAGTTAACAGTGAAACAGTGATAGGGAGCTCTTTGGTGCTCCAAATGAACAGTAAACAGTGGTGGAGATGTTGGTTCTAAGCACAAGACTTCCCAAGAACTCATTGAAACCAAATCATGTCATGAACTCACATGCAAGCACACATGATATGCAATCGAATAAATAATGCAAGAAATAGTTCATAAGTAGCTTTGGAAATAATTTGGAGTCACTCACCAACACGGCTCACGATCCATCATAGACAGTTCCTCGATCAAGTCCAAGCCCTTCAACTCAAACTCAAAGCAACCAAATACTCTCAAAGATCGGACAACATTTCCCCTTATTTTCTTTATTTTTCCGACCTACAAACATTCAGCAAATCCTTAACCATCAACCACAATTGCACATATACTTTATAGGCTATTACACACTCGTAATAAGGGTCATAATACCCCCTTCAATCTTAACCAATTAACCAACCATAAGAAAGCCCCAAATCAAAACTCTAAAACCGAAATTTCCGCACAAATCAGAAATTTTTCGCAAACAATCGTATCCAACGTTTACAGACTCCATTTTATACCACAACAAGCTATCATTTCATGGCCAACGAACCATAATCACATAAAATCAGAAAATTCCCCAATAAATCAGAAATTGGACCAACTCCACTTAAATTCATGAAACCAACCACAAAATAGCATTTTTAACCTTTACAATCCACCAATATACCATTATTAGAACAAAGAGGGAATGTTCCAAGCAATTTACCTCATAACTCAAGAAAGCTCACAACTTATAGCTTCCCTTTCAAAGATCACTCCACCAAAAGCTTTAGACCTCCTAAACACACACTTGTATAGAGTGGTTTCCAAAACCATCGGTGAAATCTCAAGATGTAAGCAAGAAATGGAAAAATGAAGTTGGAGTTTTCTTTCTCTCTTCTCTCCTTCTTGAAGCTCGGCCAGGCCAAGGAAAGAAACGAAGATATTTTCAGCCAAAAGCAAGATAAGAATGAAGAAAACAGCCAGTCAAACCTGGCTGCCGACCATGCCACATCACAATCCGGCCGATTTCTGGCCAGATTTCCGGCAGGATTCCATGCCGGATTCAAGGCAATGAAGATTTGATTTTTTTTCAAATGAGCCAACCAATCCGGCCAGAAACTGGCCGGATATGCGACCAGATTCTGTAAAAATTCTGGTCACCAGAAAATTTTTCCCTTTTCTTTTCCTTTGGGCGTCACATTATCTTAGTACAAACGCCAACAAAAAAAATCAAAGTATAAGAAAAGAAGTTGCATACAAATTTGTACCAGATCATTGAGACCAAATGACATCGTATTTGTTGTTCATCATTCGAATTGTTAAAATAGAAATTAACAGGAGTAATAAATAGCAATATACCAAAAAACATGACAAAAGCAAAATTTAGTATTAACTATGCATTCTAAGTTTATAACTACATCTATCATAATAAGATTTCATATCAATACTACGTTTAACTAAATACATCTTGGAGTTACCCGAAACTAAGCAAATTTCAACATATGCTTGGATCTTACAACATTGCCTTCGTGTGACAGGAAGAAGGCAGTAACTCGAACTTGATATAGTGCCATGCTTTGCTACAAAAATAAGGTAAATATGTTAAGAGAAAAAAATTTCTTATATTTGAAGATATGTGTAGTGATAATAGAATTGTAACCTTCAAAAACCCAGTAAACGGGTTCACTTTTTTAAGGTCTCGTCTCCAACTTTACAGGAATTAAATCAGGTACGTTCCATGGTCACAGTTACAAATTATCCATAATATTACATCAAAGTTAATCACTAAAAAGTTTTGTGGTAATTTCTATACCACTATGGGATTGAAAAGAAAAACATACAGAAAAACAAAAAATGGGCGTCATACTGGTAAAGTCTGGTATGTTTCCCTTGGCATAGGATTTGCGAAAATGGAGAACAAAAATTATTACTACATAACATCAAAGATGGAATGTAATGTACTAAACTCTCACTAGTTTATTAATAAATTTAAGTAGTGCAAAGGTTGGCTGACTACTTACGGAGTGAAGAATGTCTCAATTACAATTTCGGCAATCTAAAATTAGCTTTATGTACAGTTAATATGAAATCTGTGCATAAGTATACGACTGAATGCGTATTTGCTATATATTTAAAAAGTCATTAGAAACCGTATAATTTAATCACAACACATATCACATATCACAGCTAACTTTATAAATACTCTACCGTACTTGGGCACAATTTTAACTCATGCAATATTATGGGAGAATAAAATTTGTATAATAATAATAATATCCAACAATCAATCATGGCATACAATATACAACATAAATTAAACTTCACAATTATTTTTCACACTCCTCCTTTATATTTAATGATTTAACATTCACACTTTTATATGTCATTTTTACACTTGATGACCATCGAGATTGGTATGTGTGCACATAAATGTATTGCTCTATGCTTACAATTACGTTCACAGGCACTTATTGAATGAATTGCTCATTTCCATTATCAGCCTCACCTAATGACCGATCACTGGCAATTGCTAGAATCTGATACAAATGGACACTGAAAGTTGTTGACAAAAAAATTAAACCAAGCAATTTAGGATTTTAAATAGTTTTAGAAGTTGATTTGTTATTTGGTAACTGGATTAGAATTTGTGTCAAAGTTGGTTTAGGAAATATAGTTGGGTTGTGTTTAAAAATTAGTATTGGAATTGGTGTTATGGTTTTATGTGTCTATTTAAAGATTTGAGTCCGAGTTTTGTTATTGAAAGAGTTGTGATTTTTGAGTTATAAAAGTATTTCCTCTCCAACATAATACTTTGTCATCCTCCATCCATAAGGGTGATTAGACAATTGAGGGCACGAAACTTTGTGGTTATATTTTTACTTCTGCAACTTATTGTTTTCGGGAATTCTGCTTGTGACTGGTAGGTTTGTGGCCTTTGTTCCTTCTTTTTTTGTCTCGGAAGGTTCTTGATCGTTTCTTTGATTTATTGATTGGTTTTGTGAGATTCCGACGTTACTTCCGCCACGTAATTTTTTGTGCTAATAAAAGTTAAAACAATACACTGAAGCCAACCACTGTCCATAGGGTAAAATACCTTTTACCCCCCGTAGTTTGATATTTTACCACATAAATTCCAATGATTTTAAAACTTATATATAACCCCCTCATAATTTGGGTTAAAGTGCCACCACGAGTTTTTTTTGTTAAAATTAATGGTGAATAGGGAAAAGTGAAAATTAAACTAATAAATGAACAAATTCACCCTTTGATTACTTCTTTTTTTTCTCCCCAAACATAAAAAAGAAAGAATTGAAACAAAAAAAAAGAGATAAATAAAAAAATATAAGATACCATTAAAGATTTGGTATGAAAACCTCTAATGATAATTGTAGTGAAAAAAATTTCGTAATAAAGCCTCTTGGAAAGCCTTATCCCATGCTTGCCATGTCTCACAAGAAAGAGCCGACAAAATAATTTGAACTACAATGCAGTGAGCTAAACATAAAAGTAAGAACCACATAGTTACAAGACCATTTTAAAGCACTCAACCCAATATCTTTTCTTATGTTAACACTTAGAAGATGATTTTCCATCCATGTTAAACACGAGTAATTCATTTTCTAAGTTTCCATGCAATGGTGAGATGCATATTTTTTAATCCTATCACGCATATGCAATAAAGAAGGAATCAAAACTTGCAAGTCATGGAAAACAAAGATGAAACTATAATCCATAAGTGTAAGATGAAACTTGGGAATGTGCAAGTTGCAACAGTAAATAACCACTTGTTTATTACAAAATTGGTAAAGAGGAAAAAGCCATGTGTATTTACCACTATGAATACATCTTTTAACTTATCACTAAACATAGAATACTGTAGATGGTATTAGCCCAATCCTTCCCATAATAGGAAGACTATGATTCTTCCCGGAACCAACGTAGTTTAGCCTTCAATTTTATGGGTTTCCAGTTCGGCAATGCTCTTCGGGATTGCAGCCTCTATTGTAGCCATTTACTGGTTTTCCTGGTCTACAATTTTCTTTGTTCTGTCCGTTGCACGGAGTTCTATCGGCATTCATAGCACTATTTGAGATTGAATTATCAGCATATGAAGACGGTGCACTTACCAAAAGCGCAACAATGCAAAGCAAAAGGATTTTATTGCAAGACTTCACCATCTCGAATGAACAATGAGATGGTCTTTTTGACTTGCAATAACAAAATCCTCTAAGCTTTTCGGGTTCGAGTTGAATGTTGCTCGTGATAGGCTTATATAGTGGTAAAAGGTTAAATTATGTAACGACTTTGCTTGTTTTGTTGAATAATTTGAGAGGGTCAGAATCACATTCTAGAAATAGAAACTAAACATGAAGTATTTGTCACTGGAATCACATCCTTCGTAGGGAATTGAATACGTAGCCTACAATTAGAAATTTCCTACATATTTACTATCAGTAACAAAAATTTGCAGAATTTCTTGCACATTTACTATCAATAATCAAGATAACCAAACCCAAAAATTTTACAAACATAATTATTGATTAGACTTAAATGAGACAAACTTGAGAATTTAAGGTGTAAAGGTTTAAAATTAAAATTTTAAGATACAAAGTGTCCAAAAGTAATATTGAATGTGCAAAATGAGAAAATGATACAAGTTTAAGAATGCAAAATAGAGTTCATCCCAGAGCTTTCAAAGAAACATATTGAATTTTAATTATATCTCTCTGTTAATACAACGCAAATAACCTACAAGTCACTGTTGATCTCTTTTTTGTAAAAATCGTCCCAACATGCAATAAATATAAAAAAGCCAAGAATTAGTCCCAAATGAATCAACAGAAAAGGTATCATTCTAGAGACTAGTCAAATAAGATTTTGGGTAGAATCGATTTACCGTAGTGGATTACGATGTTAACAGACCTCAAGCATAGAGGGCATAGAGTTCACATCTGTACTTTTATATCTGTCAATCGTATCGAACCACACAGAGATTTGGAAAATATGAGGTTGTTAGTTTCTGCACTTGAACAATGCCGTGGGTATTAGATCAATCCTTGCCATAATCCAGAACCTTGTTATTTTTTCCAAACATACGAGTAGTGCAGCCTTAAATCTTCCTCTGGAGGTCCTGATCAGCAACAAAAATTAGGGCCTTATCTCAGAACAAATGCCAACAAAAAAAAATCAAAGTATAAGAAAAGAAGTTGCGTACAAATTTGTACTAGATCATTGAGACCAAATGACATCGTATTTGTTGTTCATCATTTGAATTGTTAAAATAGAAATTAACAGGAGTAAGAAATAGCAATATACCAAAAAACATGACAAAAGCAAAATTTAGTATTAACTATGCATTATAAGTTTATAACTACATCTATCATAATAAGATTTCATATTAATACTACGTTTAACTAAATACATCTTGGAGTTACCCGAAACTAAGCAAATTTCAACATATGCTTGGTTCTTACAACATTGCCTTCGTGTGACAAAAAGAAGGCAGTAACTCGAACTTGATATAGTGCCATGCTTTGCTACAAAAATAAGGTAAATATGTTAGGAGAAAAAAATTTCTTATAATTGAAGATATGTGTAGTGATAATTGAATTGTAACCTTCAAAAACCCAGCAAAAGGGTTCACTTTTTTAAGGTCTCGTCTCCAACTTTACAGGAATTAAATCAGGTACGTACCATGGTCACAGCTGCAAATTATCCATAATATTACGTCAAAGTTAATCACTAAAAAGTTTTGTGGTAATTTCTATACCACTATGGGATTGAAAAGAAAAACATACAGTAAAACAAAAAGTGGGTGTCATACTGGTAAAATCTAGTATGTTTCCCTTGGCATAGGATTTGCGAAAATAGAGAAAAAAAATTATTACTACATAACATCAAAGATGGAATGTAATGTACTAAACTCTCACTAGTTTATTAATAAATTTAGGTAGTGCAAAGGTTGGCTGACTACTTATAGGGTGAAGAATGTCTCAACTACAATTTTGGCAATCTAAAATTAGCTTTATGCACAGTTAATATGAAATCTGTGCATATGTATACGACTGATTGCGTATTTGCTATATATTTAAAAAGTCATTGGAGACCATATAATTTAATCACAGCACATATCACATATCACATATCACAACTAACATTATAAATACTCTACCTTACTTGAGCACAATTTTAACTCATGCAATATTATGGGAGAATAAAATTTGTATAGTAATAATATCAAACAATCAATCATGGCATACACTATACAACATAAATTAAACTTCACAATTATTTTTCACACTGCTCCTTTATATTTAATGATTTAACATTCACACTTTTATATTTCATTTTTGCACTTGATCACCATCGAGATTGGTATGTGTGCACATAAATGCATTACTCTATGCTTACTATTACGTTTACATGCACTTATTGAATGAATTGCTCATTTCCATTATCGGCCTCACCTAATGACCGATCACTGGAAATTGCTAGAATCCGATACAAATGGACACTGAAAGTTGTTGACAAAAAAATTAAACCAAGCTATTTAGGATTTTAATAGTTTTAGAAGTTGATTTGTTATTTGGTAATTGGATTAGAATTTGTGTCAAAGTTGGTTTAGGAAATATAGTTGGGTTGTGTTTAAAAATTAGTATTGGAATAGGTGTTACGGTTTTATGTGTCTATTTAAAGACTTGAGTCCGACTTTTGTTATTGAAAGAGTTATGATTTTTGAGTTATAAAATTATTTCCTCTCCAGCATAATACTTTGCCATCCTCCATCCATTAGGGTGATTAGACAATTGAGGGTACGAAACTTTGTTGTTATATTTTTACTTCTGCAACTTATTGTTTCCGGGAATTCTGCTTGTGACTGGTAGGTTTGTGGCCGTTTGTTCCTTCGTTTTTCGTCTCGGAAGGTTCTTCGTCCTTTCTTTGATTTATTGATTGGTTTTGTGTGATTCCGACGTTACTTCCGCCACGTAATTTTTTGTGCTAATAAAAGTTAAAACTATACACTGAAGCCAACAACTGTCCAAAGGGTAACTCCCTTTTACTCCCTGTAGTTTGATATTTTACCACATAAATTCTGATGATTTTAAAACTTATATATAACCCTCTCATAATTTGGGTTAAAGTGTCACCACGAGTATTTTTGTTAAAATTAATGGTGAATAGGGAAAAGTCAAAATTAAACTAATGAATGAACAAATTTACCCTTTGATTACTTCTTTTTTCCCCCCAAACATAAAAAAGAACGAATTGAAACAAAAAAAAAGAGATAAATAAGAAATATAAGATACAATTAAAGATTTGGTTTGAAAACCTATAATGATAGTTGTAGTGAAAAATTTTTTCGTAATAAAGCCTCTTGGAAAGCCTTATCCCATGCTTGCCATGTTTCACAAGAAAGAGCCGACAAAATAATTTCAACAACAATGCAGTGAGCTAAACAGAAAAGTAAGAACCAAATAGTTACAAGACAATTTTAAAGCACTCAACCCAATATCTTTTGTTATGTTAACACTTAGAAGATGATTTTCCATCCATGTTAAACACGAGTAATTCATTTTCTAAGTTTCCATGCAATGGTGAGATGCATATTTTTTAATCCTATCACGCATATGCAATAAAGAAGGAATCAAAACTTGCAAGTCATGGAAAACAAAGATGAAACTATAATCCGTATGAAACTTGGATATGTGCAAGTTGCAACAGTAAATAACCACTTGTTTATTATAAAATTGGTAAAGAGGAAAAAGCCATGTGTATTTACCACTATGACTGCCTCTTTTAACTTATCACTAAACATAGAATACTGTAGATGGTATTAGCCCAATCCTTTCCATAATGGGAAGACTATTATTCTTCTCGGAACCAACGTAGTTTAGCCTTCAATTTTATTAGTTTCCAGTTCGGCAATGCTCTTCAGGATTGCAGCCTCTATTGAAGCCATTTACTGGTTTTCCTGGTCTACAATTTTCTTTGTTCTGTCCGTTGCACGGAGTTCCATCTACATTCATAGCACCATTTGAGATTGAATTATCAGCATATGTAGACGGTGCACTTACCAAAAGCGCAACAATGCAAAGCAAAAGGATTTTATTGCAAGACTTCACCATCTCGAATGAACAATGTGTGAGGACTCGCAAATTTTCTTATATTAAATTCTTATTTCGAGCTCATTTAATTATTTACTTGGCCATTTACTCGGAATATTATTTTCTAGCCTCTTGAGACCTAATTACATTAATTTATGATTTACTTATATTTTTAGAGTGGCTCGTTTCAAAAATTAATTTTTCGAAACCCGTTAAATGAAAATAGTGAATACACGTTTGGGAACGATAACCGATTTAAGGGTACAATGACGTTGGAAAATTGGAGACTTGCACGATAGTCCTAAAATAGGTAATTTTAGGTTTAAGTACTCAAGTAATAGTTAGTGGTACGATCGTTATAAGAATTTCTCGGAAATTTCACTCTATCGCGCTTAAAGTGGAGATACGCGTTTTCACGTGCGCGATTAATTGAGGAACTTTAGACCCTTATTTTCGGGTAAGTAAGAGTGAATAATATTTATATGAATATAAGTGCATTAGAGATTTAGTGCACTAGTGAAATAAATTCGAGAGGAACCGAGCACAAAACGCGCGCGTAGGCGCACTATTCCTAGTTGACTTTTGAAACAAACTTTGGCCAAATCTTAAAGCTTCTCACGGAAGCTTATCATCAGCAATTGCTCTTCTTTTTCTGCTCTCATCAGCCGAGCAACACAAGAGAAAAGAACACTCCAAGCTTCAACTTTCTCCTTCAAATTTCTCCATCAAACTTCCTCCGTTTCACTCCAAATTTCACACACACTTAGCTTAACACTTGGAGAGTTCATCTAGCTACAAAAAAAGGGAACTTTCCACGGTTTTCTTGGACCAAGAGAGGACCGAAATTTCTGCCTAGTTCATCAATCAAAGTAAGTAATGATCCAACACTCTAATCTTGGTTTGTGGAGGTTGTTTGACACTTATGAGTTTAGATATTCATGTGGGTGGTTTGTTATTGTTGGAAAATTTTGAATGTGGGCTCTATGAACTCCCACTTTTGGGTTGATGGCTGATGTGATGCTTGATGATGTATTTAATGTTGGTTTAGGGCTCAAAATGGTAGATTAATGGTGCATAGCTAATATAAACTTCAAGGAGTGCATGAGGGAAAAAGTTCCAATTCTGCCCCTGTTTTGATCGTCCCCCTTTTTGCGAAATTTTGAGGTTGTAATGACTTATATATGATGTTTATATGTTGTATAGATAGTGTACCAAATTTCATTGAAAAATATTGAGGTTTGGTTGGTCAAATGAATTGATTTCACAAAGTTAGTAAACCTGGAATTCTTCCCGAAATGCTCAGACCAGCTTTCTTGTTTCATCCATAACTCTGTGGTCCGATGTCGAAATCGAGTTCCGTCAGTGGTATTTGAAACTAGACATTCCCACCTTTCCAAAGGTATAAAATTCACGTTCTGGTTCCATGTATGTGAGCCGAACCAACCATTTAAAGTCGGCTGTTCTGTTTCTCTGTTTTCCTGGAACGAAATGCTGAGGCTGCAACTTGAGGCTCGAATTCGAGCTAGTTTTGTGCCGAATTTCAGAATAATTTCTTCTGTGAAATTATATCTCTATGAATTTATTTTCCAACGCCATAAACCATGCTCAATTCCGAGTTAAGATGAGTGATTTGTGATCAAAATACGGAACCTGCCCTGCTCTTGAAAACCTTAACTTTTGGACAGATTTGATGCAAGGCTTGGTGTAGACTTGCTAATTGAATTTCTTGGTGTTAAACACTTACCATGAATGTTCATTAGGCCTTGCCTACACTAATGAACCATGTTTGGAGGTTTTCCTTGACCAAATGTTTGGAAACGGCAAGACGGAAATTCAAAGGCAGCTTAGCCTTAGAATTTCTTGTGATTTCAACAGTTTTGTTAACCCACTTTCTATGCTTATTTATCCATGAAATTTGGTAGAGGAACAACCCTTATATGGTAGTATTATACTGCTAAATTTGGTGTTATTCCAAGGGCGTTTCATTGCTCAACTAAACTTCCAAAGTCCGTGACTTGATTTTGGAAAAACCCTTGTTTCCCAAGAAAATTTTGGTAACTTTGAGTTGCCATATCTTAGTGCTCAAAACTCCGTTTCTTGTTCCGCTTATTTTTTTGTAAACTTGGATTGCAAATCTAATGGTGTTCCAAATTTCAAGAGCTAGTTCCAATCAAGTGAATTTTGACAAATTTTCAAAGTTGGCCAAAAACCAACCAAACCTGTCTTTAGTGCCCCAGAACAGCAACTTTGAGCTAATTTTTGGATACCTTCCGTTTGGAATCATGGAAAATTGTCTTCTAATAACTTTTAGTACTTTCTAAGAGGTTTCCAACGGTACCAAGATTTCTAATTTTGGACCTACTGAGTGCAAGATCTGATTTTTCTAAATTTGACGCGCAAATCTGAAATTTGCTGATTCCTTAGAAAATGAAATTTTGAAAACTCGTTATTCCTTTTTGATGATAATTGGTCGCTTTAAACTTGATTTCATGAAGGAAATCAGTTTTTCTTGTGTTAAGAAAACCTCACTTTTGAACCTTTATTTTGAGTGGCTAAGGTTCTTGGTTTGAAGTATTGACTAGTCCAAATGAGCGTAACTCCTTTCTTGATTAATACGTGATTGTGAGTGA
The DNA here is from genome assembly GCF_003713205.1 of Coffea eugenioides. Taxonomy (NCBI): domain Eukaryota; kingdom Viridiplantae; phylum Streptophyta; class Magnoliopsida; order Gentianales; family Rubiaceae; genus Coffea; species Coffea eugenioides. The sequence continues at coordinate 39,575,676 of NC_040043.1, forward strand.
AAAATACTTATTAATTGCTTCAGGTTCTCAAGCGAGTCTTGAAGAGAATCCCGGAGGGGACAAATAAAGATTTTCTCGCTCAATTACTTTTGAATTGGTGAGTGTCAAGTGCATGACTTGTCGTGTTTACTTGATTTACCTGCTTATATACGTGAATATCACTTGATGAGACGAGTGTGTACTTTATCACACCCGCTCTCCTTTACTCGAACTTTACTTGTATTAACTTGGTTTTTAAAGTTGATTTGAGTGAATCTCGTCGACTAAAATATACCCGTTTTCGTGTGCATGTCGTGCATGCCGTGCGTGTCGTGTTGTCGGGTGGAGTGAATCTCCTCGACTTATGGGGACGCCCAATTCTCTTAGCCAATCTTGCAACTCGAGCCAGCATGGGCTTGGTCAAGAAGCTTGATAAACTAAGAGAATAACAAAACACAACTTGATCTTTTGAGATCTTGTTCGGCATACTCGTGGAGTATCGCCCTTTTCGTGCGTGTTCAAAAATCAAAACTTGATCTCTTGAGATCTCGTGCGGCATACTCGACGAGTATTGCCTTGTTCGTGCATGTTTGGTTACGGATCCGAGAGGGTGGAATGTTGGCCGAAAGAAGTAATAAATGAAGTTTCTACGGATATAATACCCACCCGGATGACGGAGTGTCATCACGAGGGGGTATCGGATCGAGCCATGGCGAAGCAAGTGGAAAATGGCTTCTGAGAGCTCCTATATCCTTGAATTGTTTCTGTTTAATTTTCTCGTTCGAATTGTTATATATTGAAATTTCATTGCTCTACTTGTTAAATTGGAATTGTTACTTGAACAACGTGCTCGCATGTGTGTTCTTGGCCTCACGAGCTATTGGCACACCCTGTAGATTTGTTTTCCTTAATAGGATTGGACATGGAGCGAACTCGGAGAAACCCCGTTTGATGTACTTTTGGCTTAGGGTTTGTGACAGCCCCACTTCCCCCTAGGGCGTACCCCAGGGTTCGGCGGGTCGCCTGCCCAGTTCTCGCCGGGACTCAGTCGTTCACTACAGTTCTCAATTAAAATCAGAATAAATCAAAAGAATAAATAGGGCAGCGATCCAAACTTAAAGCGGAACTTATATATATTGCCATCCCAAAAGGGAGTACAAAGATCGAATATACAAAGGTTCTCAATCCGTCATATGTCCAGCCCGTGCCAAGCACTAGGACGAGAACCATTACAAAGAAAAACAAAAGAACTAGACGAGGCTAGTCTATGCTCTCATCCTGCTCGCCGTCCCCTGTTAAGGAAAACAAAAATAAAGGGGTGAGCTAAAAGCTCAGTGAGGTTCCGAACACATAATCAGATAGTCAATTCAATACATTAAACAAGGAGTATCAATAAGTCAAGAAATATTGATAACGGAAAGCGATAGTAACACATTCATTAAAAGGATACGGGCTCACATGGAGCTATTCGTTCGTTCGTTCATTCCCCTGACATTTCCCCTTATTCCTCCAATTATTTGAAAATTTCCTTTTTGAGAAATAAAACCCTCATGCCTTCGTTCGTTCATTCATCCCCTTTCGGACGTTGGCCGGACTCCACCCATCCGGACGTTGGCCGGACTACAAGGTAATACTCAAGTATACCAAATTCACCCAGGGTCACCATATCACCCGACCGATTCCGCTTCTGGCTCGAGTCTATCGGTAACGAAGTGCATGGCCCAATTCAGCCAAAAGGCTTACATTCATGCACAAGTAACGTTCCAATCATTCAATCTTTGAGAATTTCACATTTATTTAGGTCGGGTGCGATAAAGTACACACCCGCCTAGAAAACTAGTTTTAGAAATCATTGAAAGCACTTAACACGTTATCAAACAATAATACAAGTCATGAAGTCAAGAAAATATAACAAACAAGGAACACTCACCTAGTTATGCAAAATAACGTGCAAAATATCCTTCCGGATATTACCCTTAGTCACCAATGAAACCTAAAATTGAACAAGAGAACATATTACAGTTTATCGAGCAAAACATTTAATCGAGCAAAACATTTAAGGGGAAACGAAGAAACCTGACTAATTAGGAGTAAAACGTGTAAAGATGACTTTCAAGTAAAAAAAAGGGTTGTTTGGACCCAAGGATGAAAATAACTAGGGTTTCAAAATCAATCGCAAAACCAAGCTCAAAAGGCTTATAGAATTCCAACGGAAAACATTTGACCACGACAAAATCAAAAGACAAAAAGATAGGCTAAGAAAATATTCTTTCGGAATCGTAAAGAATCGTTTGTATGACTAAAAGTCACCATATATTCAAGTATAGGTTATATAACAAGGGTTTTGATGAAAATCATATGGAAAAGGAGGACTCTTAAAACCATACTTGAAAGTAGTTCACTTGTGGCCGATAAAACCCTAACTCATACTTCTATATTTTGGGTACGGAGTAAGTAAACATTTGGCGTTTCAAATCGAAGAGGTATCATGTTTTGGAATGGTAAAACGGTCATAGTATTTTCCAAACGAAAATATACAAATTCAAATAGAAACTTAGCCCTCGAGTGAAAATTTGGGCAGCACGCCCTTTGTATTTACATAATTTTCCAGCTATTTTGGCTTCATTATTTTTCTCATTCAAGCCCAAGTTTATACACAACACAAATGCATTTCAATAGCCGTTCAGTAAGCTCCAAGTAGTACAAGTACAATTCAAGCTAGGGAAAAGTCCGGAAATGAAAGTTAAGCTCTAACCATAAAAACAGTTTTTGACATCATTTTGCGGTTTTGGTACCATTGGCACTACGATTATCGGATGGAGGTGCAAGATACACCGTTTCGAAGCTCAGAGATAGGTATACAATGTTGAAGAAGGCTACTCAGACCAGTTTCTAGTGCAATTAGACCAAAAATTCAATATACTAAACCAGAACTGCAAAAACAGGTTCACCAACCGCATTCTGGTTCAAACATCATAAGTCAGGCTACCTAAGTTCAAATCAAGTGATTCCAAAGCCATCCGAAAGCTAAGATACAAGGCTACAATTCATCATAAGACATTAACAACCAAATCAGAAGCATTCCCAACCAAAAGAACCAATTACAGACGCAAATATCAAATTCAAGTAGAAACAGGGCAGCATGGGTATTTCAGTCTTTTCACAAGTTACATTGCTCCGATTGACCTAAAATTTTTCAGGCATATATAAATCATCATTCTCTACAAATTTTATGTTTTGAGCTAAGGCCAATTCGGCCTCTAACATGGTACAATGAAACCGGACAGAATAGAGCTGAAATTTTCCAGAAATCTGGAATATTGGGATTCAATGCAACCTTTCTTGATTTCTTGCTCCAATCATCACCAAAACCACTTATATAAGCTTAAATACAACATATATCATCCATATAGCAAGCATAGGCAGCAAATACCTCAAACCCTAACTCACATATATCACCTTTAAATCCTCATAACAACTTGTATTCCCACTAATCCAACCAAAACAAGTATTATATAACAACTTCAACCAAAATAAAAGAACCAAAGCCATGGTTTAGCCTTATACCTCAACAAATGAAGCTTGCAAGAGTAATACTTCACCTCCTCTAGGAATTCTTGTTTCCCCTAACTTCTCAAGCCCACAACTCACACTTTAATCGGTTTAGAATCTTAATTCCTCACTTAGATGGCTAAAATCAAGAAGAAGGAAGTTGTTTCTTGTTCTCTCTTTCTCTCCTCTCTTGTTCGGCCAAGTAGCAGAAATAATGAAGGAAAATGAGCAAAAATTGGGGATAAGAAGGAAGACCATCTCTTGGTCAAGAAACAGTGTCGCCACCACCATCTCTCATTTTTCTCTTTCTTTTCCTTGCTATTTTGAGCTCTAAGTTTCGGTCAAACTAGCTAGTAAATGAGAAGATATTTTTCTCAAGTATTAATGAACTTGTATGGTAAAAAGTGGTGTGTTCAATCGGTAGTGCGCGGTACCCGTCGGTTCGCGTCGTTTTTCTTAAAAACACACGTACTAGGGTTTTTACTTCCTATTCACTAACCTTATATCATTGCTCCTACTCACATATTATTTCTCACTTAAAAGTCATTTTTAATCACCAAATTTGATCCTTGCTCTGTACCGAAAAATCATCCTACGAAAAATCGTGAAAGCCCTAATTTTGCTCCAATCTTGAAACCAAAAGTGAAACCCTACTTTTTAGGTTTATTTACACTCATTGTGGAACGATTGGGTAGAAGGGCTATAATAAATGAATAATTTCTAAATAAAAAGGCATTTTGAAAAAAAATATATAAGAAATTTGCGAGTCCTCGCACTCTCTCCCCCTTAAAAGAATTTCGACCTCGAAATTCATACCTTCCGTCACCTCGGAAGACCCCAGAACTTGGTGCTAATCTACGGCATAAACTTGTGTTGATACTTTTGTTCGGTTTCCTCTTTCATGAGTTTGTTTCAGTTTGGTTCCTTCCACTTGTTGAGTACTACCCTCTCGTGGCTGTTTCTTCGGGCAATTGCTAAGTTGATGATTGCCAATTCCACAAATCAAACATTTTCCCCCTTTCCGCCAGCAATCATTCTCAGTGTGATTTGCCTTTCCACAGTATCCACAGGCCAATCGAGGAGCTACTGTTGGATCTTCTCGAGAAATGTCCTTTGATCCGATCTGACTTCCTTTCATGGACCTTTCATCTAATGTTCTTAATGTCCAAGGTGGGCGAGGTGAATGGTTCACTTTTTGCACTTTGGAGAGTATTATCTTTTCTCCGGATTCCTCAGGTATACTACTGGATGTATCTCTTTTCCGCGTTTGAAAGGCTTCTACTTGGGCTTTCACATCTTCAATTCTTTGGGCCTTCTCAAGAGCCTCTGTAAACGTATTAACTTGAACTGCCGCTAATACCTCCTGGATTTTCAAATTTAGTCCTTGTATAAATCGTCTTATTCTCCGTCGCTCCGTAACCACCAATTCGGAAGCGAATTTAGACAGTCTAGTAAATTTGGTCTCATATTCGGCCACACTTAGGGTTCCCTGACGCAACCCAATAAATTCGTCATCTCTCCTTTCTTGGACTAAAGGTTGGAGATACTTTTCGTTAAATTCCCTTACAAAGTTCGTCCATGTCCATACCGTCTGTTCTCTTTCCCACTTGGCCTTAATTACATTCCACCACGCGCGGGCTAGTCCTTCAAATTGAAATACAGCAAAATTTACTTGTCTTTGTTCCGTGTAATTCAAAGCCGCAAAGATATTAATCATTGCCTCCAACCACTGCTCAGCTATATCCGGATCAGGCCTTCCTTGAAATTTCGGAGGTAGAAACTTTTGGAACCCCTCAAGAGCCTTATCCTCTCCGATCTCAGGATTCCGGGGTTGATTCACTGGCATTTGACCTTGTTGATCTACCAGTTGTGCTAGGATATTTGTCATTTGTTGCATCGCCGTCGCCATTTGATCTCCAGCCTCAACCCTCGATCCCTGTTCTTGCTCGGCCACTGTTTCTCTTTCTTCTCTCGGCTCTTGAGCTTGCCTAGCTCCATGGCCACGACTACGTCTCCCGTCCATATATATGTTTTCCCTCTCTCTTTTCTTTTCTTTTTCCCCAAAAAGGTAATTTAGTAAATAAACACAGTAAATTGACTACAGTAACAAATTCTAGCATTCCAAATACACAAATAAATATATACGCACATACCACGCCATATCAAGAAGACGGATAAGCAAATACACAAATACATATCAAGTTGGACAAATAACCATGTACACACAGGTATACTAACGTCATGTAGTAACAATATACAGGTAAATCAAAAGGAAAAGGTGAAGTCGTCCCAGTATCAGCCTGTCCGGTCTCTCACGTCATTAACTATCCAAACTAGATGTCCCTGACCTCTTGTGCTCATTCTAGTCAGACAAAGCCTGTTCATGTTCCCAAAATGCAAGTCTCAAGTACTTAGCAGCGCCGCAACTCTAGAGTACTCAGGCACGAGAATCCAAAATAAGATAATTCACATCTCGAGCTGCAGTCCCAAGAGTAAACTATCTACAATCGGAATTCCTACCTGACATACCTATCTATGGTCCTCAGATACCATGAGAAAGATTTAAGGCCTATAACATTCGCAATTCATAGTTTCACGTAGTCCCTCATACTTATTCACCACTTAATCCAGGGTCACTCCACGCAGAGACCACGCAAAGCAGCTATAGGTTTTATCCCTCAATCGCTTAACTTTCAAGTCAAATCGAATCCCACAGTCCGGCATCCTAAACTTCAAGCCTAGGATACACTACAGAGATCTGAAGCCTAAGCTCTGATACCACCTGTGACAGCCCCACTTCCCCCTAGGGCGTACCCCAGGGTTCGGCGGGTCGCCTGTCCAACTCTCGCCGGGACTCAGTCGTTCACTACAGTTCTCAATTAAAATCGGAATAAATCACAAGAATAAATAGGGCAGCGATCCAAACTTAAAGCGGAACTTATATATATTGCCATCCCAAAAGGGAGTATAAAGATCGAATATACAAAGGTTCTCAATCCTTCATACGTCCAGCCCGTGCCAAGCACTAGGGCGAGAACCATTACAAAGAAAAACAAAAGAACTAGACGAGGCTAGTCTATGCTCTCATCCCGCTCGCCGTCCCCTGTTAAGGAAAACAAAACTAAAGGGGTGAGTTAAAAGCTCAGTGAGGTTCCGAACACATAATCAGATAGTCAATTCAATACATTAAACATGGAGTATCAATAAGTCAAGAAATATTGACAACGGAAAGTGATAGTAACACATTCATTAAAAGGATACGGGCTCAAATGGAGCTATTCGTTCGTTCGTTCGTTCCCCTGACATTTCCCCTTATTCTTCCAATTATTTGAAAATTTCCTTTTTGAGAAATAAAACCCTCATGCCTTCGTTCGTTCATTCATCCCCTTCCGGACGTTGGCCGGACTCCACCCATCCGGACGTGGCCGGACTACAAGGTAATACTCGAGTATACCAAATTCACCCAGGGTCACCATATCGCCCGACCGAGTCCGCTTCTGGCTCGAGTCGATCGGTAACGAAGGGCATGGCCCAATTCAGCCAAAAGGCTTACATTCATGCACAAGTAACGTTCCAATCATTCAATCTTTGAGAATTTCACATTTATTTAGGTCGGGTGCGATAAAGTACACACCCGCCTAGAAAACTCGTTTTGAAAATCATTGAAAGCACATAACACGTTATCAAATAATAATACAAGTCATGAAGTCAAGAAAATATAACAAACAAGGAACACTCATCTAGTTATGCAAAATAACGTGCAAAATATCCTTCCGGATATTACCCTTAGTCACCAATGAAACCTAAGATTGAACAAGAGAACATATTACAGTTTATCGAGCAAAACATTTAATCGAGCAAAACATTTAAGGGGAAACGAAGAAACCTGACTAATTAGGAGTAAAACGTGTAAAGATGACTTTCAAGTAAAAAAGAGGGTTGTTTGGACCCAAGAATGAAAATAACTAGGGTTTCAAAATCAATCGTAGAACCAAGCTCAAAAGGCTTATAGAATTCCAACGGAAAACATTTGACCACGACAAAATCAAAAGACAAAAAGATAGGCTAAGAAAATATTCTTTCGGAATCGTAAAGAATCGTTTGTATGACTAAAAGTCACCATATATTCAAGTAGAGGTTGTATAACAAGGGTTTGGATGAAAATCATATGGAAAATGAGGACTCTTAAAACCATACTTGAAAGTAGTTCACTTGTGGCCGATAAAACCCTAACTCATACTTCTATATTTTGGGTACGGAGTAAGTAAACATTTGGCGTTTCAAATCGAAGAGGTATCATGTTTTGGAATGGTAAAACGGTCATAGTATTTGCCAAACGAAAATATACAAATTCAAATAGAAACTTAGCCCTCGAGTGAAAATTTGGGCAGCACGCCCTTTGTATTTACCTAATTTTCCAGCCATTTTGGCTTCATTATTTTTCTCATTCAAGCCCAAGTTTATACACAACACAAATGCATTTCAATAGCCGTTCAGTAAGCTCCAAGTAGTACAAGTACAATTCAAGCTAGGGAAAAGTCCGGAAATGAAAGTTAAGCTCTAACCATAAAAACAGTTTTTGACATCATTTTGCGGTTTTGGTACCATTGGTACTACGATTATCGGATGGAGGTGCAAGATACACCGTTTCGAAGCTAAGAGATAGGGCTACAATTTTGAAGAAGGCTACTCAGACCATTTTCTAGTGCAATCAGGTCAAAAATTCAATATACTAAACCAAAACCGTAAAAACAGGTTCACCAACCGCATTCTGGTTCAAACATCATAAGTCAGGCTACCTAAGTCCAAATCACGTGATTGCAACGCCATACGAAATCTAAGATACAAGGCTACAATTCATCAGAAGACATTAACAACCAAATCAGAAGCATTCCCAACCAAAATAACCAATTACAGACGCAAATATAAAATTCGGGTAGAAACAGGGCAGCAGGGGTATTTCAGTCTTTTTACAAGCTACGTTGCTCCGATTGACCTGAAATTTTGTAGGCATCTATAAATTATCATTCTCTACAACTTTCATGTTTTTAGCTAAGGCCAATTCAGCCTCTAACATGGTGTAATAAAACCGGATAGAATAGAGCTGAAATTTTCCAGAAATCTGGAATATTGGGATTCAATGCAACCTTTCTTGATTTCTTGCTCCAATCATCACCACAACCACTTATATAAGCTTAAATACAACATATGTCATCCATATAGCAAGTATAGGCAGCAAATACCTCAAACCCTAACTCACATATATCACCTTTAAATCCTCATAACAACTTGTATTCCCACTAATCCAACCAAAACAAGTATTATATAACAACTTCAACCAAAATAAAAGAACCAAAGCCATGGTTTAGCCTTATACCTCAAAAAATGAAGCTTGCAAGAGTAATACTTCACCTTCTCTTGAAATTCTTGTTTCCCCTAACTTCTCAAGCCCACAACTCACACTTTAATCGGTTTAGAATCTTAATTCCTCACTTAGATGGCTAAAATCAAGAAGGAAGTTGTTTCTTGTTCTCTCTTTCTCTCCTCTCTTGTTCGGCCAAGCAGCAGAAATAATGAAGGAAAATGAGCAAAAATTGGGGATAAGAAAGAAGACCATCTCTTGGTCAAGAAACCCTTAGGTGGCGACACTTGTCGCCGCCACCATCTCTCATTTTTCTCTTTCTTTTCCTTGCTATTTTGAGCCCTAAGTTTGGGTCAAACTAGCTGGTAAATGAGAAGATATTTTTCTCAAGTATTAATGAACTTGTATGGTAAAAAGTGGTGTGTTCAATCGGTAGTGCGCGGTACCCGTCGGTTCGCGCCGTTTTTCTTAAAAACACACGTACTAGGGTTTTTACTTCCTATTCACTAACCTTATATCATTGCTCCTACTCACATATTATTTCTCACTTAAAAGTCATTTTTAATCACCAAATTTGATCCTTGCTCCGTACCGAAAAATCATCCTACGAAAAATCAAAATGAGATGGTCTTTTTGACTTGCAATATCAAAATCCTCTAAGCTTTTCGGGTTCGAGTTGAATGTTGCTCGTGATAGGCTTATATAGTGGTAAAAGGTTAAATTATGTAACGACTTTGCTTGTTTTGTGGAATAATTTGAGAGGGTCAGAATCACATTCTAGAAATAGAAACTAAACATGAAGTATTTGTCACTGGAATCACATCCTTCGTAGGGAATTGAATACGTAGCCTACAATTAGAAATTTCCTACATATTTACTATCAGTAACAAAAATTTGCAGAATTTCTTGCACATTTACTATCAATAATCAAGATAACCAAACCCAAAAATTTTACAAACATAATTATTGATTAGACTTAAATGAGACAAACTTGAGAATTTAAGGTGTAAAGGTTTAAAATTAAAATTTTAAGATACAAAGTGTCCAAAAGTAATATTGAATGTGCAAAATGAGAAAATGATACAAGTTTAAGAATGCAAAATAGAGTTCATCCCAGAGCTTTCAAAGAAACATATTGAATTTTAATTATATCTCTCTGTTAATACAACGCAAATAACCTTCAAGTCACTGTTGATCTCTTTTTTGTAAAAATCGTCCCAACATGCAATAAATATAAAAAAACCAAGAATTAGTCCCAAATGAATCAACAGAAAAGGTATCATTCTAGAGACTAGTCAAATAAGATTTTGGGTAGAATCGATTTACCGTGGTGGATTACGATGTTAACAGACCTCAAGCATAGAGGGCATAGAGGGCATAGAGTTCACATCTGTACTTTTATATCTGTCAATCATATCGAAGCACACAGAGATTTGGAAAATATGAGGTTGTTAGTTTCTGCACTTGAACAATGCCGTGGGTATTGGATCAATCCTTGCCATAATCCAGAACCTTGTTATTTTTTCCAAACATACGAGTAGTGCAGCCTTAAATCTTCCTCTGGAGGTCCTGATCAGCAACAAAAATTAGGGCCTTGTCTCAGTACAAACGCCAACAAAAAAAAAATCAAAGTATAAGAAAAGAAGTTGCATACAAATTTGTACCAGATCATTGAGACCAAATGACATCGTATTTGTTGTTCATCATTCGAATTGTTAAAATAGAAATTAACAGGAGTAAGAAATAGCAATATACCAAAAAACATGACAAAAGCAAAATTTAGTATTAACTATGCATTATAAGTTTATAACTACAACTATCATAATAAGATTTCATATCAATACTACATTTAACAAAATACATCTTGGAGTTACCCGAAACTAAGCAAATTTCAACTTATGCTTGGATCTTACAACATTGCCTTCCTGTGACAAGATGAAGGCAGTAACTCGAACTTGATATAGTGCCACACTTTGCTACAAAAATAAGGTAAATATGTTAAGAGAAACAAATTTCTTATATTTGAAGATATGTGTAGTGATAATAGAATTGTAACCTTCAAAAACCCAGCAAAAGGGTTCACTTTTTTAAGGTCTCGTCTCCAACTTTACAGGAATTAAATCAGGTACGTACCATGGTCACAGCTACAAATTATCCACAATATTACATCAAAGTTAATCACTAAAAATTTTTGTGGTAATTTCTATACCACTATGGGATTGAAAAGAAAAAAGTACAGAAAAACAAAAAGTGGGCGTCATACTGGTAAAATCTAGTGTGTTTCCCTTGGCATAGGATTTGCGAAAATAGAGAAAAAAAATTATTACTACATAACATCAAAGATGGAATGTAATGTACTAAACTCTCACTAGTTTATTAATAAATTTAAGTAGTGCAAAAGTTGGCTGACTACTTATAGAGTGAAGAATGTCTCAACTACAATTTTGGCAATCTAAAATTAGCTTTATGCACAGTTAATATGAAATCTGTGCATATGTGTACGACTGATTGCGTATTTGCTATATATTTAAAAAGTCATTGGAGACCATATAATTTAATCACAGTACATATCACATATCACATATCACAACTAACTTTATAAATACTCAACCTTACTTGAGCACAATTTTAACTCATGCAATATTATGGGAGAATAAAATTTGTATAGTAATAATATCAAACAATCAATCATGGCATACACTATACAACATAAATTAAATTTCACAATTATTTTTCACACTCCTCCTTTATATTTAATGATTTAACATTCACACTTTTATATTTAATTTTTGCACTTGATCATCATCGAGATTGGTATGTGTGCACATAAATGCATTACTCTATGCTTACCATTACGTTTACATGCACTTATTGAATGAATTGCTCATTTCCATTATCAGCCTCACCTAATGACTGACCACTGGCAATTGCTAGAATCTAATACAAATGGACACTGAAAGTTGTTGACAAAAAAATTAAACCAAGCTATTTAGGATTTTAATAGTTTTAGAAGTTGATTTGTTATTTGGTAACTGGATTAGAATTTGTGTCAAAGTTGGTTTAGGAAATATAGTTGGGTTGTGTTTAAAAATTAGTATTGGAATAGGTGTTACGGTTTTATGTGTCTATTTAAAGACTTGAGTCCGACTTTTGTTATTGAAAGAATTGTGATTTTTTATTTATAAAATTATTTCCTCTCCAGCATAATACTTTGTCATCCTCCATCCATAAGGGTGATTAGACAATTGAGGGTACGCAACTTTGTTGTTATATTTTTACTTCTGCAACTTATTGTTTCCGGGAATTCTGCTTGTGACTGGTAGGTTTGTGGCCGTTTGTTCCTTCGTTTTTTGTCTCGGAAGGTTCTTCGTCCTTTCTTTGATTTATTGATTGGTTTTGTGTGATTCCGACGTTACTTCCCCCACATAATTTTTTGTGCTAATAAAAGTTAAAAAAATACGCTGAAGCCAACCACTGTCCACAGGGTAAAATACCTTTTACCCCCTGTAGTTTGATATTTTACCACATAAATTCCGATGATTTTAAAACTTAAATACAACCCTCTCATAATTTGGGTTAAAGTGTCGCCACGAGTTTTTTTGTTAAAATTAATGGTGAATAGGGACAAGTCAAAATTAAACTAATAAATTAACAAATTTACCCTTTGATTACTTCTTTTTTTCTCCCCAAACATAAAAAAGAAGGAATTGAAACTAAAAAAAAGAGATAAATAAGAAATATAAGATACTATTAAAGATTTGGTTTGAAAACCTATAATGATGGTTGTAGTGAAAAAGATTTCGTAATAAAGCCTCTTGGAAAGCCTTATTCCATGCTTGCCATGTTTCACAAAAAAGAGCCGACAAAATAATTTGAACAACAATGCAGTGAGCTAAACATAAAAGTAAGAACCAAATAGTTACAAGACCCTTTTAAAGCACTCAACCCAATATCTTTCGTTATGTTAACACTTAGAAGATGATTTTCCATCCATGTTAAACACGAGTAATTCATTTCCTAAGTTTTCATGCATTGGTGAGATTTATATTTTTCAATCCTATCACGCATATGCAATAAAGAAGGAATCAAAACTTGCAAGTCATGGAAAACAAAGATGAAACTATAATCCGTAAGTGTAAGATGAAACTTGGAAATGTGCAAGTTGCAACAGTAAATAACCACTTGTTTATTACAAACTTGCTAAAGAGGAAAAAGCCATGTGTATTTACCACTATGATTGCCTCTTTTAACTTATCACTAAACATAGAATACTGTAGATGGTATTAGCCCAATCCTTCCCGTAATAGGAAGACTATGATTCTTGCCGGAACCAACGTAGTTTAGCCTTCAATTTTATGGGTTTCCAGTTCGGCAATGCTCTTCGGGATTGCAGCCTCTATTGTTGCCATTTACTGGTTTTCCTGGTCTACAATTTTCTTTGTTCTGTCTGTTGCACAGAGTTCCATCTGCATTCATTGCACCCTTTGAGATTGAATTATCAGCATATGAAGATGGTGCATTTACCAAAAGCGCAACAATGCAAAGCAAAAGGATTTTATTGCAAGACTTCACCATCTCGAATGAACAATGAGATGGTCTTTTTGACTTGCAATATCAAAATCCTCTAAGCTTTTCAGGTTCGAGTTGAATGTTGTTCGTGATAGGCTTATATAGTGGTAAAAGGTTAAATTATGTAACGACTTTGCTTGTTTTGTGGAATAATTTGAGAGGGTCAGAATTACATTCTGGAAATTGAAACTAAACATGAAGTATTTGTCACTGGAACCACCTCTTTGGTAGGGGATTGAATACGTAGCCTACAATTAGAAATTTCCTACACATTTACTATCAGTAACAAAAATTTGCAGAATTTTCTGCACATTACTATCAATAATCAAGATAACCAAACCCAAAAATTTTACAAACATAATTATTGATTAGACTTAAATGAGACGAACTTGGGAATTTAAGGTATAAAGGTCTAAAATGTAGGGTATCCAGGCTACGAAGAACCTAGCTGAAGTGCAGGAGGAATTCAACAGCGAGATGGCTGACTTCGAGTCGAATCCAGAGGGTAGCGAGTTCGGCGATGGGGCAGCAGGAGAGGGTTCAGCCGAGGCGAGGGGCTCTTAGAAGGGCCTTCAATCTCGGCATTTTGTACTTGGAATTTTTCTACTCTTGTAGTGGTTATATTTTCAATGAAGTCACTTCTTCTGTTCTCATTTCTGCTTGTTCTTCCACTTATTCCACCTCTACTTGTCCCCTTATTTTCTTTAACAACACGAGATAGTGATGCTAAGAAAATAACTAGGTAAACAGAAGATACATCACAAGTAGTCCGGAATGGAATATAGATATTTTAAAGATAATACAATCTAAGGTTCTCGGCATACCAAGTTCGGGGTACCAGATTACTATCTCGGTAAGCCAACTTACAATAGCCATTCTGGTTGGCCTCAACTACTCGATATGGCCCCTTCCACCTCAAAGTTAAATGCCTTGGGGCTCTGATCGACTGACTGAGTTCTTGCGCAGGACAAGGTCTCCAGGGCTAAACCGGAGGTATCTGACTCGGACATTATAGTAGCTAGCCAGAATATTCTTGTACAAGGTGACTCGGGCTGCTGCGGCATCCCTTTTCTCCTCAACTAGGTCAAGATCGATTCTTCGCTGCTCTTCATTTGATTCGGCCGTGAAAGCCTTTATCCGAGAGCTCGGGGTGAGAAACTCGGCGGGAACCACTGCCTCAGACCTATAGGTTAAGGAAAATGGAGTTTCCTGAGTAGCGGACCTTAGCGTGGTTCGATAAGACCATAGCACACTAGGGAATTCGTCCACCCAAGAAGATCTGAACTGATGTAACCTGGTCTTAAAGCCATGAAGAAGTGCGCGGTTGAAGTTCTAGGCCTGTCCGCTAGCTTGGGGATAACCCACCGAGGTGAAGTATTATTTGATCCCAAGATTCTCGTATCATGCCTTAAAGGGGTTGTCTGCAAATTATTTTTCATTGTCTGAAATGATGACTCAAGGTAAATCGAAGAGACAGACGACACACCTCTAGAAGAATTTCTGAACAGCCAGGCTGGTTATACTCCGCAAGGGCTCGGCTTCTACCCATTTGGTAAACTAATTAATGGCCACCACCAAATAGGCATAATTGCCTACGGCTCGGGGGAAGGGTTCAATGATATCTGTCCCCCATTGTTCAAAAGGCCAAGGAGAGGTGATGGGGACCTTGAGATTAGTGGGCTGGTGGTGTTCCGGAGCATGGTGCTGGCAGGAAGGACAGCAAAGAACTAGGAGTTGGGCATCTCGTCGTATGGTCGGCCAAAAATAGCCAAGAAGCAATACCTTCTTGACTAACATCCGGTAGCCAATGTACGTCCCGCAGAGTCCTTCATGTATGTCCTTCAGGACGTCCTCCCCCTCCTCAGCAGTAATGCACCTCAGCCATGGTCCAAGGTAAGATCTCTTGTATAAATTACCGTCGCAGAGTGCATACCGTGCTGAACTTTCCTCGCTTCGACTTTGTCATCTGGAAGAATACCGTGACCCAGGAATCTGACTAGAGAACTCATCCAAGTGTCCCCCAAATTCACCGGGTAGATTTTGTCTTCCAGATAACCAGGCTAGGCTAAAATTGCTACGAGAACAGTTTTGTTGAGCGTAGAGAACAAGGTGGAGGCTAGCCTGGACAAGGCATCACCTCGCCTATTCTGGGACCTCGGTATCCTTTGAATTTCAAAAGATTTGAAATAGGCTGCTAACTGATGGACCTTGGAGAGGTACCATTGCATGATTTTCTCTCTGGCTTCATATTCTTCCAGCACCTGACACACAACGAGTTGAGAATTGCTATAGACTGAAATACGCTGAGCACCCAACCGCCGAGCTAACTGTAAGCCCGCGATGACTGCCTCGTACTCAACTTCATTGTTGGAAGTGGTAAAATCAAATCGGAGAGCATATGAACATGCCTCTCCGTGAGAGTCTTTGAGGAGCAGTCCGGCTCCACTACCATCAATATTGGACGATCCATCTACATATAAGGTCCACTTTTGCGGCTCGGCATCCTCCGGGGTGGCTTCTTGGCTCGTCGGAAAGGTGAGCTCAACCAAGAAATCTGCCAGTGCCTGGGCCTTGATGGCAGTCCGAACTTCATAGGTCAGATCATATTCCCCTAACTCAATAGGCCACTTGGTGAGGCGTCCAGAAGTCTCAGAACGCGACAGTATCTGTGTTATGAGCTGATCTGTTTTCAACAGTATGGGGTGACTTAGGAAATATAGTTTCAACCTCTTGGCTGCATGGACTAACCCCAACACGAGCTTTTCTGCTCGGGTGTATCGAGTCTCTGGCCTGCGGAGGTCTCAGCTAACATAATAGATTGGTACCTGGGCACCATCGTCTTGTATTAACACTGCGCTCACAGCCTCCTCACCAGCGGAGAGGTAAAGGTATAACGTCTCTCCTGCCCGAGACGAAGTAAGGGTGGGTAGGTGGTGCAAATAATCCTTCATTTGTTCAAAAGCCCAGTAGCACTCTTCGATCCAAGAGAATTTGTCAGTTTTTTTCAATACTTTGAAGAAAAGCAATGCTTTGGTGGCAGATTGGGACAAGAACCGGTTCAGAACTGCCAACCAGCCCGTGAGTCTTTGCACATCTCGGGGAGTTTGAGGTGAAGACATTTCCTGGATGGCCTTCACCTTATCAGGATTGACCTCTATATCTCTACGTGACACATAGTATCCCAAGAATTTTTCGAAAAGACACCAAATAAACACTTCTTGGGGTTGAACATCATCCTGGTTTCACGGAGGACCCCGAGAACCTCCCTCACGTCGGATAAAAAATTTGAGGTGGTTTTACTTTTCAGAAGAAAGTCGTCCACGTAGGTTTCAATATTCCTGCCTATCTGGACTTGAACACCCGGTTAATCAGTTGCTGGTAAGTCGTCCCGGCGTTCTTCAGTCCGAAGGGCATGGTAGTGTAACAGTAGACTCCCTGATTTGTGAAGATGGCCGTTTTCTCCTGGTCCTCCTCGCTCATTCCTATCTAGTGATAGCCTTTAAAAATATCGAGAAAACAGAGGACCTCATATCCCGAGGCCGAGTCGACCAAAGCATTGATCCTCGGCAGTGGGTAACAATCTTTTGGGCAGGCTTTGTTCAAATTAGTGAAGTCTACGCACATCCTCCACCCCCCAGTGTCTTTCTTGGCCATAACCGGGTTGGATAGTCAGGTGGGATATTGCACCTCTTTAATCATCCGAACTGGTAAGAGTTTATTTATCTCTTCGGCCACAGCTTTGTTGCGCTTAGGGCCGAAGTATCTCCTCTTCTGCTTAACAGGTTTTGCACGAGGGTCAACATTCATTTCATGCAGCATGAGATGGTGGGGTGCTCCCACATCCTGCTCGGCAATCCAGACGAAAACATTCTGGTAGTTCTTGAGGAGATTTACCATCTCGCCTTTGAGGGGCACAGGCAAACTAGTGCCGATGCTGATGGTTCGCTCGGGGGTAGAAGGATCCAAGGAAATTTCTTCCACCTCGTCCCCGGTCTCCAACCTTTGAGGCTTCCCGAGTGTTGAGGGTCTATGCAGTCTATCGAAAGAATATTGGACTTCATGCCCTCAGTCTTTGACTCGGCAGTTGAAGAAGAGTCAGCCTGCAGGGTAGCGAGGTAACATTCTCTTGTAGCGCAGACATCGCTGCTTACTCAGCTATGCCAGCTGGCGTGAGGAATTTGAAACTTATGTGGTACGTTGAGTACACAGCCCGTAACGCATTCAAGATGGGTTGCCCCATAAGCAGATTATACGTGGAATCAGCTTTGACCACAACAAAATTGACAGGGACGATTCGACACCAAAGGTGTTGTCCGACTGTCACTGTCAGCGTAATCATCCCTTCCGAGTGGACAACGTGTCCCTCGAACCCCACTAGAGGAGTCTTAACGGGTACGAGTTGATCCCTGGTTAACTTCAGACATTCAAAAGTCCGGTAATACATGACGTCTACCGAACTTTCAGGGTCAACGTACACCTTCTTCATTATATAGTTATTGGTCAGTAATTCAATTACCAAGACCTCGTGACTACTTGAAACAGTTGGGACGGGGTCACCTGGACCATATGTAATTGTCTTAGTAAAACGGAAGCTCGCCTCGAC
This sequence comes from Coffea eugenioides, assembly GCF_003713205.1. Lineage (NCBI taxonomy): Eukaryota > Viridiplantae > Streptophyta > Magnoliopsida > Gentianales > Rubiaceae > Coffea > Coffea eugenioides. Next base: position 39,593,741 of record NC_040043.1, read on the forward strand.
ATGGTTTGGATTAGCTTGTCGGTAAGTCCTCCTCCGGGAGTTTTGACTATCTTTTTCCATCAGACTTTCGGTTATGGTGTTGATGACCCCGGTTATGTTTGACACATAACCTGGGGATCCATCTCCGGGAGATCTTCTCATCTCCTAAGGATCTTTAAAAGATTGGCAACTGCTCCTGGACCCCCGCCTGTCTTCTTGGCGAGACTCGCCTCGATTATTTTCTTGGCAGGACTCTCCTTGGCAGTCTTGGCAGGTGTCACTCCTCTGGCGTTCTCCATCTCTACGAACAAACTGTTTCAGGTACTCCCGCTTGATTAAACCCTTAATATCTTTGTTTAAATAGTTACAATCTTCAGTTTCATGCCGATATCTTGATTAGAAGTACAATAGAGGTCAGAATTCCTCTTTTCTCTCTTCCCAACCATCCTTAGGAGATGACGCCCGAGGTGGTTTTACTTCATGACAGATAGGATATGAGATCGGTTGGTATTTAACGGAGTGAGTTTGGAATCAGGGACAGACGACTTTCTCTTGGCAGTTCTATCGAATACACTTCGCCGATCTCGGTTAGAACTTTTGAATCTGCCAGCGGTGCCAGCCTCACCTCGGCTTGATTCTCTTTTCCTTCGAAAATCAGTTCTCGAACGAGTTACCTGAGTTTCTCTTTTCATGCAATTTAGGTCCTCGGACTGTATGTCTTTTTCGACCTTTTACCGGAACTTCCAAAGTATGCGAGGGTATTTCTTATGTACCCCGGTGTTGAACACTCCAACGGTGAACCCGTTGGTGAAGGCAACTATAGTTACCTGCTTCTAGGGATCAGGTATCTGCATGCTTTTATCTTGAAACCTTTACACATAAGCATGGAGGGACTCCCCCGGATTCTACTGTATATTTAACAAGTAAGCCGAGATCTTCGTCGTCAGCCTAGAAGATATAAATCGGTGCAAGAATTTGTCCACCAACTCTCCCAGAGTGGAGATGCTCCTAGGTTTCAGACCCCAGAACCATTTTCGAGCAGTCTCTTGCAGGAATACTGGAAAAGCCCGACAGATAGTTGGGTCGGAAATATAGTATAATCAGAAGGCCGAGATGAACGCGTGAATGTGATCCTCAGGGTCACCTCGGTCATCATAAGATAGTATAGCGGGTCGTTTGAAGTTTGAAGGAAGCCTCTCCTCGCTGATGTCGTCCGTGAAAAGCGGAACTCTCATGTAATCCACTTCTAATCTCCCCGGGAGCCGAGATTCTTCCTCAACTTGTTTTCCTAACAAACCTCATGAAAGAGCCTTGGAGATGGAGGCTATTCTAGAAGTAGCCTTAGATGAGGTTCATTTCGAGGTGTTTCTAAGGGAATGTCTCCCATCAGATTCTTCCGCGGATGGGATCTCGGGGGATTCTTCTGATTTGCTCTTGGAGGATTCGACCTTTTGCTTACCTTGCCTCTTGAGATATCTTTCCAGCCCCTCAAAGATGTTGGAGTTCTCAGTCACAAACTCAGCCATTTGGGTCATGACTTCTCCATTAGTGGGCCGTGCTTCAAGAGATCCATGCCCTTCAGAAGCATTTTCTTGCTAGGCTGTAACACTGGACACAGCCCCAATAATGAGAACCTTCCTGCTCCTAGAACGCGTGGATTTCATTCTTTGATGTCTTCGGATTCCCACAGAAAGCGCCAATTGAAGAGGTGATTTTCGGATTCAGCAGGCGGCACTTAGGCGTGGGAGTAATTCTCCCGAAGTGGGTACGGCCTCACGGAAGTCACCTGCTTAAATTACCAGATATGGGATAGAGTCCCCCGATTTACCTCCGACGATCTAGTTAGTCTAAATTAAGAGAGAAGTTGTAAGAGAGTTTTTATAGTGTAGTGCTTATAGTGTATCTGCTTAGTCTTTGAGTGAGATTTCTGTATTTATAGGAGACAATTGGGAAGGAATGACGGTTGGGTTTAACTTCCTAAGACCTGACAGGCTGAACACGTCAGTTTGTCTTGATGGGTTTGTCAGACACGCTTTATCAGACGTCTTGTTCCCCTGCAAGTGTCAGTCTGTGACCTGACTTTAGCCGTCCTATCAACCACAGTGACACCTCATGGTGGCCACCACGATGGCCGAGATGAACGGGACGGATATTGGAACCTTAGGAATATTTCACCTCGGATCGCCCTAAAAGTCAAGGTGGAATTAAGACCGAGGTGGAGTTCGGAGAGGTGGAGCCTCCATGGTGGAGCTGGGCCGAAATGACCACCCTCAATAAGTCTTCCAAGCCTCGGGAAGGAACAGGTTTCTGGTTGCCTTTCTGGGGTTTTCGTGTGAACACAGAAAGTCATCGGAGTGTCAGGGTGATGACACGTCAAATTAGTGAAAAGACGTAGGGTGATGAGATGGCTGTCAGTCATAATGACAGTATGTGAAAGACGTGTGACAGGGGGGAGGAATGATGGCCGGTCATAAATGAGGAGAGAGGGTTCAGCCTTGGGAAACTCGAGGGACGCTGCCCTTTCATCTTTCCCTATGCTTATATAAATAGGGGGACCCTTTCTAGCCATTAATTCTTTTACCGCAGAAACTTACAGTACCCCTATTGTGAGTCGTCCGAAATCAGATCAAATATCCGAAATGAGAGAGAACACCCGAACTACTTCAACTGCCCACTTCAGCCTTCTTTTTTCCCAAAACAGTAAACCTACCTCTTTTTTTACCTTCTGTACTATGGCTCGGACAGCTCGCACACATAAGGAAACAGTCAGGCCGAGCTACGACGCGGCAGAGAGGCCCAACCCGGCCGAGGAGGAAGAAAGTTCTTCATCGATCTCGGGGGAAGAAGAAGCCGAGATGACCGGTGGGAATGAGGCATCTAAAGACCAAGGCCAAGAAGGATCCGATATGCTGTACAACGATGAGCTCGGATCCGAGGTGCCCCGGGACGAATGAGTACAGGAGCCAGCCACCCCTTCAGACCTCTTGGCCATAGATTTCAGCCAACTTCCTCTATTCAACAGTGTGGTTGACGAGGCGGCGACGAAAGAGGTGATCCGCAGGTACCCCTTCCGTTGACACTATAGCACCTACTCACCCAAGGCGAACCAGACAACCGAGCCATCCCCGAATGGCAGGGTGGCCATCTATATCGATCAGCTGGAAGCCAGGTTGAGGATGCTCACAACAAGATTCTTCTGGGATTTCCTAAGGTCCTGGGATGTGAGGATCACCCAACTGATCCCGAATACGGTCCGCATCCTCGTTGGGTTTGAGATACTCTACCGAGAGTAGGAGTTAACTCTCACAGCCAACCACTTCCGCCGCTGTTATACCATCAAAAAAAGCGGGAGCGAGAAGAGTTGGTTCTATTTCAGTAACCGAAACAAGAGCGTGCCGAAGTTGGTGGTGGACTCTCATTCATCAATAAAGGAGTGGAAACAGAATTTTGTTTTCATCCCCACCGAGGACTTCCCTAGGGGTTTTTGGTGGAGGCCGCCTACCTTGGCCAAGGATCCTTCCTCGGGTCAGCATGAAGAGGAAAGTTTTTGCAAACTCCTCGGGTCGGGTCTCAGGATCAACAGTTGGGCATATCCCGAGATGGTTCTTGTGGACGGCGGGATCAGCCGAACTCTAATCAACTCGGACCGTCCTCTCCACTTCTCTGCTCGGCTTGAAAAATATTGTATTCTTCAATTCATTACTTTATTTTTTCTTTCCCTTGATTCTAAGTAATAATCCCTTTTTCTTTTGCAGTAGTGAGAGTTTCGGACCTTATCACCTTGGGCGCAGCTACAGTGGCCAAGAAGCCACAGAAACGGAAAGCTCCTGTTCAGACCTCGGAAGCGCAGAAGAACAAAGGTAACTCGGGTGCCATAGCCAGCACACCAATAACAGTCGTTCCCGAGGACGCCTCGCAAATTTTGGCCATTCCCAAAGGAGTGGCTACCCGAGATGTAACAATTGCCGCTCTTTCGCCGGGCTGGGGTAAGCAGTTTCAAACTACCGAAGTGCAAGTCACGGGGTCATCCCTTTGGAATCGATACCTGTAAGTCCCACAGACAACCAAGAGGGGGGGGTGAATTGGTTTGATTAAAATCTTAACCAAGTATATGCACTTTTTGCTCTAATGAAAATTTACCTTCCTTTTTAGTAATGATCAACCAAGTAAATTAGAAGACAATAGCAATATTGATCAGAGAAGCAAGTTTAGATAAGCAATGAAGATTTTATTAAACAGAAATGTAAAATAGAGAAACAAACCAAGTGTCTACCAAGCTTTACCCAAACTTGAAGACCAAACACTAGGAAGAGCAACTTCTCTTTGATGAACGAAGATCAACTAGATGTACAATGGAGGGAGCACTTCCTCCTTGCCCTAAGCCTCACTTAGTCAAGCTAGGAAGTTTTACAATCACTCAGAAAACCCTCAACAAAGCTACACTAAAGATCCTTTCAACCACAAAAGAAATGCTCAACAGAAATTCACACCACTTTAAAACAAATCTGCTTTGGAGACTATTTTCTGGCTAAAATATCTCACTAGATCTTGTAAACAAAGTGTGCCAAAAGTTCCTACTTCGTTTAGACCAGTTTGATTTTAAAGGGAACCAGAAATGGGCTTCATCAATGCTTCCAACGGATAGAAGGCAGCTGAAGAGTCAACTAGCCGTTGGGGCTGTCGGACGTCCGACGATCAAATCATCGTCCGAACCAATCGTCCGATGGCATCCAAGTTGACGTTCGGACGTCCGATGCGTCTTGATCGTCCGACACCGCAGCGTCCGATCGTAGGCAGAGAGTTGGCAAGTCAGCTTGGAATTTTTCGGACGTCCGATGCGGTTGATGAGCGTCCGATGGCAAGCGTCCGATCCTTCCGGACGTCCGATGCTTCCTCACGAGCGTCCGACAGAGCTTCCTTCTTGATGCTCTTTATCCTTTCGGACGTCCGACAGATTCCTTTCGGCCGTCCGACGTGAGTATCCTGTTTTTGCTTCTTCTTTTGGTTGAAATGCATTTCATGACCTATTCATACCTGATTCTTTGATATGTAAAGACACTTATAATCGAAGAAGGTTAGATACATTTCAAAATACCAAGAATAGCAAAATTGTCATACTTAAAGGACAGTATCTTTGATTGGAACAAAACAATGACTAAATTCATTCATTTTATTCCAATCTTGTTTGCCACATCCAAAGCAACGTAGTCAGGAGATAAACGAACATATGCTTTCTTTGATCCATCAGAGCTGATCAAAGTGTTCACTTTCTTGGTTAGTATAAACATTTCAAATTACTTTGTGATCATCAAAACCAAGAATAACATTCTCCCCCTTTTTGATGATGACAAAACAAAGGTTTGAAATGAAATTTTATGATTGCAATGAAAACTCCCCCTTTCAAAATAGACAAGAACTCCCTCTGTCTTAGTGAATCACAAAATTTGGAAAACTCCCCCTCACAAGGCTGCCCATCCGAGTTAAACAATTAAGCATATCAGCCAATCCAAATTTAAACAATCAATCCAACATATCCTAACATCACCAATCATCAATCATGCCAACATCACCAATCATCAATCATCTCCCCCTTTTTGTCATCACAAACGGGCAACCAATCACATCACCACATCCACAAATTCACAAATTTAGACAAGTTCACACATCAAAACTTAGACCATCAATCAGAATAGACAATCCACAAATTCATTACATTCACATAAGCAGAATAGACAATCATTCATCAAAATATTCAGACATCCATCAAAACAGTACTTAGACATCCAAAACGAAACTTAAAATATCCATTACATTACACAGTCATTGTTGAATACTACAAAAACATAAAAGAGACAAACAACATGCAAATGTCCTAAATGATGAACTAAGTGGATCCAGGTGTCCTCCGAGAGAGCTGATATTGATCAAGATCCTCCTCTTCAGTTTCTTCATCATCTTCAGCAGCCTCTTCAACTGGTGCCTTGCATTTATCTGATGTAGAGGTGCCATGAGGAGTCACAGGGGTTGAAGAACCAGGATCCGGAATTGATGAACTTGGATCAGTGGGGTGTGACTCTTTGTCATGGGAAACTTCCTCAACAACAGGGGGGGAAACAGGAGGTTCTTTTTGTCTAGGAAGGCAGTTTGTTGCTCAGAGGACATAGTGAGCATTAGACCATGTTCAAGAAGAAGAACATGCTGTTTGAGTTCACGAAGGAGCTCAATTACTTCATCACTGGAAGAGGAAGATGCTTTAGTGGCAGACTTCCTAGGGTGAATGGGAGTGAGTGAAATGGGTGAAGGATCATGTGCAGTCTTAGACCTAAGTTCACTAGAAGATGCACCCTTATAAGCCCACAGATTATCTTTGAAAACAAGATTTTTCCTTTCAAAATACCCTTTTGTAAAGGCATAAGAAGATGCTTCTTTAGGACAAACACCTAGAATAGGGACTTTGTTAAACTCAAAAATCTTTTGAAGAAACTTTCCATAAGATAATTTTCTGCGAGAATCAGTGGCATAGCGAAGTAAGAACTTGCACATGACAAAACCAAAATCAATACGAATTTTTTCTTGAAAACAATAAAAGAGGTACAACTCCATTTTGTTTGCATCAGTTCTGTGCCCATCAGTGGGCACAAGCAGGTTTGAAATGATAGAAAAAGCAATTAAATTCACAGGAGCCAGATCATTCAATTTAGCATCAGCAGGTGAGGAAAAACTTCTTTTGAAATAGGTTAACATTTTTTCCCCATCAAAATGATTTGCAGCAGTAGGAAGCTCTTCATAAGAAAAGAAATTAGCAATCTTATCTTTGCATAAACGTTCAATGGTAGTATTTAAAATGGAGTTCACAATTTCAGAGTCAATGATTAAGTCTACCCCATTAACCCTGGAAAATATTTCAGTTGGGTCAGAACCTTTCCTTAGATTTGCAAAAAATTGATGCAACATATCAGGATAGTAGACATTTGGCATAGAAATAAGATGTGACCATTTCTGGAAAGCAAATAGACTCAGAATGGATTCTAAACCTATGGAGCGAAATTCAGAGGGGTTTACAGTTCTTTGAGGGATGACACCCTTCTGGGATATCCAGGAGTATTTGTCTTTCGCAGCATCATCAAAGAATGTAGGAGGAGGGACTGATTTAGGAGGCGGTTGAGAGGAGGTCCCCTGTCCAGATTCAGGCTGAGATGTGGGTTGTGGAGTAGGCCGTGACATTTGACCCTTGATAGCTCCCCTTTTGAAGCGTTTGGATGTCCGTTTGACAGTAGGAAGATCCTCATCCTCATCCCTGAGTGGATGCTTGCGTCCGGCAGTAACTTTTCCTCCCCTTAGATTCACCATTGTTCTAAATGTGTGGAATGGAGGATGCAAATGATGCACACAGCAGTAGGGAATTGAATCGCACAGAAATATTGGGACAAAAACACCTTGAACGAGATTTGACAGAGCGGTTATGCAAGAGTAGGGTTGTGAGGAAAATTTGGGGATTAGCGAAATGTTACTCAGTTTGGTGAAATGATCAGGAGAAATGAAACGCAAACGATGGGGAAATGTTTTGGTTGAGTCAATTTGGGAATGGTAGCTACAGAATGGTACAAATTTGAGAGTGAAGGAAGAGAGAGTTTTCGTCCGAGAGGAAATAGGATATGAAGAGACTGAAGCAAATAGGGAAGAAAGTTGATTTAAAAAATGAGCCGTTGCACTGTCGGACGGCCGACCGAAGTTGTGCGTCCGACAGCTGCGTCCGAACAGGCGCAATCTGGAAAATGACTGAAGAACATCATCGGACGTCCGTTTATCTTCTTTCGGACGTCCGAAGACCCAAAGAAAATTAAGATGATTTTTCGATTATTCCTAATTTTGATCTTAGATGAATGAACTGTTCTAATGGCAAAGCTTTCGTAAAAATATCAGCAAATTGATCTTTAGAACAAACATAATTTACACAAATTTCACCTTTTTGAACAAGATCACGAATAAAGTGATGCTTTATATCTATGTGCTTTGTCCTAGAATGATGAATAGGATTTTTGGTCAAATTGATATCACTAGTATTATCACAGAATACAGGCATGCAGTCATACAACAATCCAAAATCATTCAAAGTGTGTTTCATCCATAGAAGTTGAGCACAACATGCACTAGCGGCAATATATTCCGCCTCGGTGGTAGACAAAGAGATTGCACATTGTTTCTTGCTAAACCAAGAGACTAAACATTTTCCAAGAAAATGACAAGTTCCACTCGTACTCTTTCTATCCACATGACAACCTCCAAAATCAGCATCCGAATAACCATATAGAGCAAACTCATTAGATCTAGCATACCAAAGACCATAGTCTAATGTACCTTTCAAATACCTAAAAATTCTTTTTACAGCATTCAAATGTGATTCTTTTGGACAAGATTGAAATCTAGCACACAAGCAAACAGCAAACATAATATCAGGTCTACTTGCGGTTAAATAAAGTAGGCTTCCGATCATACCTCTATAATGCTTTTCATCCACATGATTACCTTCTTCATCTTTGTCAAGCTTTGTAGAAGTGCACATTGGAGTTCCAACTTATTTTGAGTCCTCCATGCCAAACCTTTTCAGCAATTCCTTGGTATATTTTGCTTGATTTATAAAAATTCCCTCAAGAGCTTGATGTATTTGAAGTCCAAGGAAGAAGTTTAATTCTCCCATCATACTCATTTCAAATTCATTTTGCATAGTGGTGGAAAACTCCTTACATAGATACTCATTAGTAGCACCGAAAATGATATCATCAACATATATTTGCACAATAAGAAGGTCTTTCAACACATGCTTAGTAAAAAGTGTGGTGTCCACAACACCCCTTTTGAAACCTTTTTCAATCAAGAACCCACTTAATCTTTCATACCAAGCTCTTGGAGCCTGTTTTAAACCATATAAAGCTTTAGATAGTTTAAACACATGACTTGGAAATTTTGTATTTTCAAAACCGGGGGGTTGATCCACATATACTTCTTGATCAATAAAACCATTTAAAAAAGCACTTTTAACATCCATTTGAAACAATTTGAAGCCTTTAAAGCATGCAAACGCAAGAAGCATTCTAATAGATTCTAATCTTGCTACGGGAGCAAATGTTTCATCAAAATCAATTCCTTCTTCTTGTGCATATCCTTTAGCAACTAATCTGGCTTTATTTCTTATAACAACACCTTTATCATCTAACTTATTTCTAAAAATCCACTTTGTGCCAATGATAGGCTGATTTTGAGGTCTATCAACAAGTGTCCAAACTTCATTTCTTTCAAATTGATTAAGTTCCTCTTGCATTGCCAAAATCCAGTTTTCATCCTTTAAAGCATCATTGACATTTTTGGGTTCAAAAAGAGACACTAAAGCAAAATTGTCAATCAATTTTCTAGATGAGGAACGAGTGTTTACCTTCTCGGATGGATCACCAATTATAAGCTCTTTTGAATGATTTTGGCTGAATTTCCAAGCCTTGGGAAGATCTTTGAGTGGATCATCATTTTTGTCTTCATCTTCCTCTTCTTGATCATTATGAACTTCATTTTCCATTTCAGTTGCTGCTGGTTTAGAACTTCCTTCATTTCCAATTGACAGCTTTTCCATTCCTGCTCGAACACCTACATCATCATCCTCACACGGACTTTTGGAATTATCATCATTGGTTTCATCAAATGTTATATGTATAGCTTCTTCAATCACAAGAGTTCTTCTATTAAAAACTCTATATCCTCTTTTATTCTCACAATACCCCAAAAATATTCCTTCATCAGATTTTTTATCAAACTTACCAAGATGTTCCTTTAGATTCAAAATAAAACATTTACAACCAAATACTTTGAAATAACCAACTGTAGGTTTCTTATCAAAAATCAGCTCATAAGGAGTTTTCTTTAAGATAGGTCTCAAGAGAATTCTATTCATCACATAGCATGCAGTGTTTACCGCTTCAGCCCAAAGATATTTAGGCAACCTACATTCATTTAACATAGTTCTAGCAGCCTCTTGGAGAGTCCTGTTTTTCCTTTCTACAACACCATTTTGCTGTGGAGTTCTTGCAATAGAAAACTCATGAGTTATGCCATTATGATCACAAAATTCTGGAAAACCACAATACTTGAATTCTGTTCCATTATCACTTCTAATTCTAACAATTTTTAATCCAAACAGATTTTACACTTTAGCAAACAATGAAGTGAAATTCTTGAATGCATCATCCTTATGAGCAAGAAATATTACCCAAGTGTATCTAGAATAATCATCTACAATCACAAAACAGTACTTCTTACCACCCAAGCTAGAGATTTGAGTAGGGCCAAATAAGTCAAGATGCAAGAGTTCTAAAGGTTTGGAAGTAGATACACACTTCTTTGGTTTAAAAGAAACTTTTGTTTGCTTTCCAAATTGACATGCATCACATATTTTATCCTTTTCAAAACTGATTTTTGGCAAGCCTCTAACTAGCTCCTTTTTCGAAATTTCCTTTAGTAACTCCATGTTAAAATGACAAAGTCTTCTATGCCACAACCAAGGATCTTCATTTGAAGCTTTAAGACATTTTAAGCTAGAAGAATCAATTTTATCAAGAATCACAATATATATGTCGTTGAACCTCTTACCTTTGAACACAACATTGTATTTGGAATCAATCACAATGCATTCATGCTTTCTAAACAATACATTCAAGTCTTTATCACACAATTGACTGACACTAAGCAAATTATAACTCAAGTTATCAACTAAGAGCACATTATGAACAAAAGTTTCACCATCCTTACCAACATCACCTATTCCAATTGTTTTAGCTTTCACATCATCACCAAATGTCACTTTTCCACTTGATCTTGATTTCAGCTTTATGAACAAAGCGGGATCACCGGTCATATGCCTTGAACAACCGCTATCAATGAACCATTTGGACTTGTGTGAGCATTTTTCCTGAAAAGAGAAAGTGTTTGGTACCCATTTTAATTTTTGGGTCCATAATAGTTAGCATTATATCTAACTAACCACATGCATTTCATCCCTTTGTTCAGATTTCTTTTCACATAGCAATCACTTTTCAAATGCCCTCTTTGACAACAAAAACCACACATAATGGAAGAGTCCTTAACATGTACTGATTTGACATATCTTAATCCACCTTTTCTATATGTTGTGAAACCATGTGCATTTTTGTTGTGTGCAAATGTTCTTTGAAAAATAGTAGGATGTGTAGGTGACATGTTCCTTTTGATAAACTCCTGCTTCCTTGCTTTCAAAGTCTCATCCAAGTTGTCCATTCTCCTTTTTAAATCACCATGTCTTTCGTTCAGCATTTTACAAATATTTGTCTTTCTATCAAGCTCATTCTGAACATCAAATCCGGCTCTTACAAGACATTCATTGTCAGTTTTTAGTTGTTTATTTTGTTGAAGGAGACATGCATTTTCATGAATGAGAAAAGCAATTTTCTGTTTTAGCTGTTTGTTCTTATCATAAGATTCCTTCAAAGCATTATGCAGTTTTTCAACAAAGGATTCAAGATCATCATCTTCTTCATCATCACTTTCAGATTGAGAGTGTATGGGAGTTACCTCATTATCTCCAATAGCCATGAAGGCCATTTGAGCTGATTCTTCCTCTTCTTCAACTTCCCCTTCAGAGTTGCATTCATTCCAAGTAATCTGGAAGTTGTTGAATCTTGGCTTTCGATCAGCTTTTCCATCTTTCATTTTCTTCATGGGGCATTCGTTTGCATAGTGTCCAGGCTGTCCACATTTATAGCATTTGTCCACTTGCTTCTTGTTGAATTCTTGTTTTCCTTTGTTCCTTGCATTTGATGAATAATTTTGGAATTGATTGTTAAGTCCTCCCTTTCTGAACTTTCTTTTATTCAAGATTCTTTTGAAGCCTCTTGTGATGAGAGCAAGATCATTATCATCACCATCCGAATCTTCATCATCCAAGTGAGCTGGATCATCTTCACTTTGAGTAGTCTTTAGAGCAATATTTCTTTTTGCTCTAGCATCCTCTTCCTCCTGCACTTTAGATTTCAGTTTTAACTCATAAGAGGTTAGTGAGTTAATGATAGATTCAATAGGCACAGAACTTAAATCCTTAGCCTCCTCTATTGCAGTCACTTTATTTTCCCATTCTTTGCCCAATGCATTGAGAATTTTTCTGTTCTTCTCTCCCAAGGTGTACTCTTTGCCCAACACCTCGAGATCTTTGATCAAGTCAGTGAACCTGCAAAACATTTTGTCAATATCCTCAAGAGGTTCAATCTTAAAAGATTCATACTTTGTGACCAAGATGGCCTTTCTCTGTTCTCTCACATTGTCACCACCCTCATGGATTTCTCTTAACTTATCCCACATTTCTTTGGCTGATTTACAGCCTTTCACTCTAATTGATTCATTTGAATCTAAGGCACTATAAAGAACATTCATGGCCTTGGCATTCAATGTGAGGTTAGTCCTGTCTTGAGCATTCATTTCAGCTCTCATTTTTGGCCGAAGCAGCCCTGTATCTGCATCAAGAAAGTTAGCTTCATGCGGTCCTTCACTCACAATAAACCATAGTTCAATATCAATAGATTGTAAAAAGATAATCATCCGTTCTTTCCAGCTAACATAGTTAGAGCCACTGAACATGGGAGGCCTAGTAACAGATTGCCCCTCAACAAACATAGCATGACTGGTTGTCATCTTTACTCCAAGCCGTTAGAGCTTAATCTCAAGGAGACCAAGCTCTGATACCAATTGTAAGTCCCACAGACAACCAAGAGGGGGGGTGAATTGGTTTGATTAAAATCTTAACCAAGTATATGCACTTTTTGCTCTAATGAAAATTTACCTTCCTTTTTAGTAATGATCAACCAAGTAGATTAGAAGACAATAGCAATATTGATCAGAGAAGCAAGTTTAGATAAGCAATGAAGATTTTATTAAACAGAAATGTAAAATAGAGAAACAAACCAAGTGTCTACCAAGCTTTACCCAAACTTGAAGACCAAACACTAGGAAGAGCAACTTCTCTTTGATGAACGAAGATCAACTAGATGTACAATGGAGGGAGCACTTCCTCCTTGCCCTAAGCCTCACTTAGTCAAGCTAGGAAGTTTTACAATCACTCAGAAAACCCTCAACAAAGCTACACTAAAGATCCTTTCAACCACAAAAGAAATGCTCAACAGAAATTCACACCACTTTAAAACAAATCTGCTTTGGAGACTATTTTCTGGCTAAAATATCTCACTAGATCTTGTAAACAAAGTGTGCCAAAAGTTCCTACTTCGTTTAGACCAGTTTGATTTTAAAGGGGACCAGAAATGGGCTTCATCAATGCTTCCAACGGATAGAAGGCAGCTGAAGAGTCAACTAGCCGTTGGGGCTGTCGGACGTCCGACGATCAAATCATCGTCCGAACCAATCGTCCGATGGCATCCAAGTTGACGTTCGGACGTCCGATGCGTCTTGATCGTCCGACACCGCAGCGTCCGATCGTAGGCAGAGAGTTGGCAAGTCAGCTTGGAATTTTTCGGACGTCCGATGCGGTTGATGAGCGTCCGATGGCAAGCGTCCGATCCTTCCGGACGTCCGATGCTACTTCACGAGCGTCCGACAGAGCTTCCTTCTTGATGCTCTTTATCCTTTCGGACGTCCGACAGATTCCTTTCGGCCGTCCGACGTGAGTATCCTGTTTTTGCTTCTTCTTTTGGTTGAAATGCATTTCATGACCTATTCATACCTGATTCTTTGATATGTAAAGACACTTATAATCGAAGAAGGTTAGATACATTTCAAAATACCAAGAATAGCAAAATTGTCATACTTAAAGGACAGTATCTTTGATTGGAACAAAACAATGACTAAATTCATTCATTTTATTCCAATCTTGTTTGCCACATCCAAAGCAACGTAGTCAGGAGATAAACGAACATATGCTTTCTTTGATCCATCAGAGCTGATCAAAGTGTTCACTTTCTTGGTTAGTATAAACATTTCAAATTACTTTGTGATCATCAAAACCAAGAATAACAATACCTCGTGCAATCCCAACCCGTTGAGGAAGACAAGAAGCATCTCGGGTGGCGCTGATATCTGGAGTGGGACATCAGTGTCAATGACCGATGCAAGGACCCTAAGGTGGCCCATCATCTTTTGGTCCATTCCACTCTGCCCCGGGACCATGCCTTTGCCACAAGGCTCAATTCTGATGAGTTGATGCAAAGTGCTTCAGTTGCTTGGGCTTCTACTTCGGCCTTCTTCTCCGAGCTGATGCAAAGGTACACCAACATGGTTGAGAATCAGCCCTCAATCGAACTCTTAGATAAAGTGTTCCTGCTGGAAAAACAGCTGAAGTTGGCCAAGACGGAAAGAGATCATGCCCTCAAGCAAAGAGACATCGCGGTGGTCGAGATGGAGCAAGTTGAGACCACGATGAACTCCTTGAAGACCGCCTTGGAAAAAGAGAAGAACCGACGTCTTGAAGAGGAGCAGTCTTCAAAGGAGGCTATTGACAAAGCTAGGAGCTTGGCTGTGGAGGCTTTCCGTACCTCCGAGGCCCTTACGCGTGATCTCGGCTAATTGACCCTACCGAGTTTCATATTTGGCTACACCTCAGCTGTCCAAGATGCTGCTCCTTATCTCACCTCAGAACAACTGGACTTGCTCAAGGACAAGGACAGCTACAATGAGAATGCCAAGGCTTTGTGTGATCGCATGGCTGAGGGTATCCAAGTCAGGAAGAACGTAACTGAAGTGCGAGAGGAATTCAACCGTGAGATGGCCGATTTCGAGCCGAATCCAGAGGGTAGCGAGCTCGGCGACGGGACAGCAGAAGAGACCGGCGCAGGAGAGGGTTCAGCCGAGGCGAGAGGCTCTTAGAAGAGCCTTCAACCTCGGCATTTTGTACTTGAAATTTTTCTACTCTTGTAGTGGTTATATTTTCAATGAAGTCACTTCTTCTGTTCTCATTTCTGCTTGTTCTTCCACTTATTCCACCTCTACTTGTTCCCTTATTTTCTTTAACAACACGAGATAGTGATGCTAAGAAGGTAAGCAGAAGATACATCACAAGTAGTTCGGAATGGAATACAAATAATTTAAAGATAATACAATTTAAGATTCTCGGCATGCCAAGTTTGGGTTACCAGAGTACCATCTCGGTAAGCTAACTTACAATAGTCATTCTGGTTGGCCTCAACTACTCAATATGGCCCCTCCCACTTCGGAGTTAATTTGCCCTGGGGCTCCGATCGACTGACTGAGTTCTTGCGTAAAACAAGGTCTCCCGAGCTAAACCGAAGGTATCTAACTCAGACATTATAGTAGCGAGGTAGCATTCTCTTGCAGCGCAGACATCGCTGCTTACTTCAGCTATGCTTGCTGGCGTGGGGAATTTGAAACTTAAATGGTACGTTGAGTACACAGCCCGCAACCATCCAAGGTGGGTCGCCCCATAAGCAGATTATACGGGGGAATCAGCTTTGATCACAACAAAATTGACAGGGACGGTTCGGCACCAAGAGTGTCGTCTGACTGTCACTGTCAACGTAATCATCCCTTTCGAGTGGACAATGTGTCCCCTGAACCCTACTAAAAGAGTCTTCACGGGTACGAGCTGATCTCTGGTCAACTTCAGATTTTCAAAAGTCCGGTAGTATATGACGTCTACCGAACTTTCGGGGTCAACGTACACCTTCCATATTTTTATGATTACCAATCTGAAAATGTCCATTATAAAGCAAAACCATCTTGGGAGTTAGCTATAGAAAAATTAGCTAATGTGACTTCCGACCGTTTTGATAGGATTGAGGAAATGATAGATGAATTGGCTTCTCACTTTGGTAGAATAAAAGATCAATTACATGTATTGTGTGAAGTTATTTCTTCTAATAATTTGCAAAATGATCCTAGCATGAATGGTGGAAATATTGTATGTGAAAATGGATTGCATTTGGATGAAAATGATGAATCTCAATTATATTTCAATGAGCAAATATCCATTTCACATGATAATACCTTTGAAACTAATTTTGAGCCTCAAGAGGTGAGTTTTAATGACTCATTTTTCACCCCTCTTGAGGAGTGCAGTGAAAGTATAGGTTCTAAAGGTATTCCTGCCCAAGATACTCTTATGACATTTCCTTTGGTGAATTCTCAAGTGGTGCATATTCAAGGTAATATCTATGAAACACTTGAAATAGGTAAGTCACTTCCATCTCTCATATCATTAGAACATGTGACTTTTGCTATACAGTCACCTTTTAATGATCCACCACGGCCTAAAATGGTGGATTATTCGTTAACTAAGCCTCCTTGAAAAATAAGGTGAAATAGTCAAGCTATTGACTTTAAAGAAGCACTTATTGGGAGGCAACCCAATGTTTGTTTAAGTTATGTTATTTTGGGGTGATTTTATGTTTAAAGTATGTGTTTGAGTTATTTTTTTATTTTTCATTTGTAGGTATTGGATATGGAAGCAAAAGTGACCAAATGAGGTGAAAAAGGCGAAATTTGATCAAGGAACTCAACCCCTCGATTTGAGTAATTGTTGTTTTTGATCCGTTAAAAGGGGCTAAAATGCATGTTTTTAATGTTTTACATGTGTGTACATTGATAAATTTTACAAACAAAAGGCGAAATTTGATCAAGGAACTCAACCCCTCGATTTGAGTAATTGTTGTTTTTGATCCGTTAAAAGGGGCTAAAATGCATGTTTTTAATGTTTTACATGTGTGCACATTGATAAATTTTACAAACAAATGATTTATGATGCATTTTGAGTGATTGGGGTATTATTTGTAAATTTTCAAAAGTTGAATTTCTGCTAAAATTCGCAGCAGAAAATGCGTTTCTCAAGAAAACGCGCCTCTGAGTCGCGTGTTCACAGAATCGCGTTTTCAATTCTGCACCTGCAGAACAGAAAACGCGCCATTAAAACGCGACTTTAAGTCGCGTTTTGAAGGAAGTCGCGTTTTGTTGCCTGGATCAAAGATGAAAACGCGCCATTCAAGTCGCGTTTTCTCACAGAACCGCGTTTTCAGTACTGCAACTTTTGGGAAGAAACGCGCCTTCAAAACCGCGAGTTAAAGGCGCGTTTCTACTCACGTTTTCTGAGCATTTTTTTTTTGAAAGAAAAAAATGCAGGTTCCTTGGTTCTCTTTTTCTTCTTTTCCTCATATATTTTCTTGTACCTTGAGTTGCTTATTGTGTATTTTTTATAGGTACATCACCAAAACAAGGGCTTGAAGTTACGGATAGCCGTTTTGATGTCTTAAGCCTTTGTTATCACTTTGGTTTCTCATTTTCCATTCTTAGGTTTATATCACTAATGGTTATCCAATGGAACTCATGAAGTGATGAAGACCGGCGAACAACATACCTTGAAACTTCATATTCAATCACAACAATAGGGGAGTATTATTTTTCTTTATCTTCATTTTCCTTTTTACACATTGAGGACAATGTGCATGTTAAGTGTGGGAGGAGAATTGAGATTATATATATTGTATGTGATTGACTTATTAGTTGCAAATATTGGACTTGTGTTAAAATTCAAATTTTTTCTAACATCTTGTCCAAAATTGCAAATTTGCCCCAAAAATTTTAAATTTTAAATTTCATCCAAAGGGGTAACAAAGTTCCATACCATTAGTAGTTCAAATTCCTTCTACATTTGAGATAAATATATGTGGTTTAAGCACTTCTTTTCTCATTTAATTTGGAAATGACTATTATGTGATTATAATTTTTGCATTTGTAGGAAAGTATATCTTTTAAAGTGGAGAAAATTATGCATATATTTTTTTGCATATTTGATGAAATTTCTTCTCTTTATTGGATTTTATAAGTTAAGTGATAAATATGGTCAATAATTGCAATACTCTTCTCATGATTATGCTTTCGAGGGAATGTTATTATCTTTACTTAAAAAAAAATGAATAAATAAATGAAAAAAAAGAAGAAAAAAAAGATCTATTCTACTCCAATGATTCTTGTACTTAGTAACCGGGAGTCTTCATCTACAAATGTCGACTTTCGCGTAAAACGGTACTTGAATTAAGAGTATGCAAAGCAACTTGAGTATGTGAAGTGTTGAGTAACCGGTGATCTTCATCTAAAAATGTCGATTCTCGCGTCAAAAGGCATTCTCACATCTTAAGTAATATTTAGCTACGTTATATGAATAAATATCCTTTTAAGTAGAATAAAGAGATGATCATGAGTTTAGGAATTATTATTGACCATATGAATTACTTGCTTGTGAAATTGGGAAAGGATGAGAAATTGAATTAAACTTGTTATAATTATGGTATAATTGGCTCTCCTTTACTTGATATTATGAGTACTTGAGGTTATTGAATGATTGCATAATAGTTATTTACTTTGTTTTGAGGAAATGAAGTTGAAATGCTACATATGTTTATTTTCAAATTTTGGATCATTGTTGGTTTGTATTTTTTATTGCTTGAGGACAAGCAATGGTTCAAGTGTGGGGGTATTTGATAAGAATATATTTTACGTATTTTTTAGTGTGTTTTATTAGTTAATTTTGGTTTGATTATTTAGTTTTATAACTAAAATAACTAAGATTTTGGTAAAAAACTACATTTTATGTTAAAGAGGCTAAACATTGCATTTTATGGATTTTTATGGTAAAAACTTCATATTTTGTAGGTTTAATGACTCAATCATCAAATGAAGTGCATTGAGAAGATATTTGGATGATTGAAGATGGATTAAAGTGGGGAAAATAAAATATGAAGTGTAAAAGGAGAAATGCAATTTGAGAACAAAAAGAATCAAGGAAAAGTCAGCTTTGACAACTCAGACACATTTTCGTATTTTGACTATATTTGGAGCTACACAGATCGGATCAAGGTGATCTTGGTACCATTTTGAAGCTAAGAGATATATCTACATTTGGTATGAAGACATCAAAGTCCAATTCAGCCGTTTTCATAGTCCAAAAGTTGAAATACCGAAATTCAACTCAGCTATCCAAAGTGGAAAATAGAGCTCTGACCAGTGTTTAGTATTTTGATCATATCTCAGGCTAAAAAGCTCCGATTTAGATGATTCTTGAAGCATTGAAATACTAACACAAAGGGCTACAACTTTTGTGTTTTGCACAAAAGCCAGTTCGGCCTTTATGATAGAGAAAATTGCAGATAAAGTAAGGCCAAAGTGAATACGCGAGTACACAAAACGTGACTTGTAACCGCGTTTTGTGTAGGCGCGTTTTCTGGCCGCAATTCTGCAATTTGCTCAGTCAATTCTCTTATGTTCAAACTACTTTCCAGCTACAATCTGCAAGAGAATTCGGTGCACATGCTTCAGAAGACAAAAGGGCAGACAAGGTGGCTTATTTTCAAGTCAAAAACATTTGTTATTGACTATCCTAACAAAGTTGAGATTTGGGAATCAAAAGGTGGAATTTGACTTGGAAAAATGGAGCTCTTGAGCATTTTATATGCAGAGACATTTGGGAGGTCAGAGGATCATACGGGAGAAGCTTGGAGTCTGCAAAAATGTAGCTTTTCCATTCTCTTAGTGTTAGTTTAGCTTAGTATAGAGTAAGATAGTTCATCCATTCTTGTTATTAGCTAGATAAAGAAGAAGATGGAGGATGAAGAAGGCAAGGAAGAAAGCTCATGTGACAAGGGTTGTATTCCTTCCAAATCTTTATCTTTTGTACTTGATTCCAAGTTTAGTTAATATACAAGTTCTGGATTTTGTGTTTAATATGTGTCTCTAAAGTTTATACCTTGGGTTTGGTTGAACTTTCTATGATTGTGAGTGTTTATTATTTGGTTATTTGAGCAAGTTATTTAGCACTTTGGCTCTTTAAATCATGATTAATCTGGTACCATTGATTGTGATTATCTAAGGTGTTATTTCTACAATGAAAATTGAGATTTAACATTAGTTCAAGAAGTGCTAAACATAGGAAGTACACTCACGAGAGTAGAGGTGCACCTATGTGGTTTTTAGTGATTCATTTCATGTAATTTCACTGAAGAAATGAATTTGTAACTAATTTCATAACCATGAGAATAGGTATGGATTAGTTATAAGTATAATTGATTCACTACGAAAGTAGGATTCAAATACATAAAGAAATTACACCATAATTAGCCTAGATGTAGTATTCAATGATCCAAATATAGCACTTGCTTGAGTAGTTAGGGATACCACAACCTAAGGAGCATTTATTTGTTATTTTGTATAATTTCAGTAGGATAAATTTGTTATAATTCATTGATAGTCTAAATAATAGAGAAGTTTTAGTAATACCGGTAATTGTTCACTCTTTCCTGTGGGATCGACCCGATATATACCCTAAACTACTAGTTGATCTGTATACTTGCAGTGAACGGGTGTAATTCGGTATTTTTTAGCTTGCACGTATGTAAAATACCCGTCAAGTTTTTGGCGCCGTTGCCGGGGAAGATTTGGCAATATCGGTGTGAAGAGCAACTTTATTAATTTAGACAATTTTTTCTTATTTTTGTTGTTTTTGTTGTATCTTGTGTGTTTTATGTCATTTTTTTGAGTCAATTTTTATTATTATTTTTTTTTCTGTTTTAGTTTGTGTCTTGGAATCTATCCTTCTTAACTAATCTTACTTTTGAGATTGTTTAAAAGTAATTTTAGATAATGAGGAGGGTAGGTGAATTGGGAGGACAAAGCTTGAGAAATGAAAGATTGGCAATGGATGGTTACCTAGTGCAAAGCTCCTTCAACAGAGGTAACCAAGAAATTACTGAAGGTATGTCTTTTGAAGATGGTTTGAAGTGCTTAAAGGCAAAATTTGATGTAATTATGTTACAAGTTCAAATGGACACAATTATACATGAAATTGAGCAAGGGAGGAATGTTAATACTTTTAATTCTTATCATGTGATTTGTGACTTGTGTGGAGGTTATCATGCAACTAATACATGTATGCAAGCACAAAATGTGGATTACTATGATGAATTAGAGCATTACAATCCTTATTTTGATCAATACAGTGCTAATTGGAGCAATTCTCTTTCTTATGGTTGGGAAAATCAATGTGCATATAGTGATTATCCATATTTTTATGATTACCAATCTGAAAATGTCCAATATAAAGCAAAACCATCTTGGGAGTTAGCTATAGAAAAATTAGCTAATGTGACTTCCGACCGTTTTGATAGGATTGAGGAAATGATAGATGAATTGGCTTCTCACTTTGGTAGAATAAAAGATCAATTACATGTATTGTGTGAAGTTATTTCTTCTAATAATTTGCAAAATGATCCTAGCATGAATGGTGGAAATATTGTATGTGAAAATGGATTGCATTTGGATGAAAATGATGAATCTCAATTATATTTCAATGAGCAAATATCCATTTCACATGATAATACCTTTGAAACTAATTTTGAGCCTCAAGAGGTGAGTTTTAATGACTCATTTTTCACCCCTCTTGAGGAGTGCAGTGAAAGTATAGGTTCTAAAGGTATTCCTGCCCAAGATACTCTTATGACATTTCCTTTGGTGAATTCTCAAGTGGTGCATATTCAAGGTAATATCTATGAAACACTTGAAATAGGTAAGTCACTTCCATCTCTCATATCATTAGAACATGTGACTTTTGCTATACAGTCACCTTTTAATGATCCACCACGGCCTAAAATGGTGGATTATTCGTTAACTAAGCCTCCTTGAAAAATAAGGTGAAATAGTCAAGCTATTGACTTTAAAGAAGCACTTATTGGGAGGCAACCCAATGTTTGTTTAAGTTATGTTATTTTGGGGTGATTTTATGTTTAAAGTATGTGTTTGAGTTATTTTTTTATTTTTCATTTGTAGGTATTGGATATGGAAGCAAAAGTGACCAAATGAGGTGAAAAAGGCGAAATTTGATCAAGGAACTCAACCCCTCGATTTGAGTAATTGTTGTTTTTGATCCGTTAAAAGGGGCTAAAATGCATGTTTTTAATGTTTTACATGTGTGCACATTGATAAATTTTACAAACAAATGATTTATGATGCATTTTGAGTGATTGGGGTATTATTTGTAAATTTTCAAAAGTTGAATTTCTGCTAAAATTCGCAGCAGAAAATGCGTTTCTCAAGAAAACGCGCCTCTGAGTCGCGTGTTCACAGAATCGCGTTTTCAATTCTGCACCTGCAGAACAGAAAACGCGCCATTAAAACGCGACTTTAAGTCGCGTTTTGAAGGAAGTCGCGTTTTGTTGCCTGGATCAAAGATGAAAACGCACCATTGAAAACGCGACTTGAAGTCGCGTTTTCTCACAGAACCGTGTTTTCAGTACTGCAACTTTTGGGAAGAAACGCGCCTTCAAAACCGCGAGTTAAAGGCGCGTTTCTACTCACGTTTTCTGAGCATTTTTTTTTTGAAAGAAAAAAATGCAGGTTCCTTGGTTCTCTTTTTCTTCTTTTGCTCATATATTTTCTTGTACCTTGAGTTGCTTATTGTGTATTTTTTATAGGTACATCACCAAAACAAGGGCTTGAAGTTACGGATAGCCGTTTTGATGTCTTAAGCCTTTGTTATCACTTTGGTTTCTCATTTTCCATTCTTAGGTTTATATCACTAATGGTTATCCAATGGAACTCATGAAGTGATGAAGACCGGCGAACAACATACCTTGAAACTTCATATTCAATCACAACAATAGGGGAGTATTATTTTTCTTTATCTTCATTTTCCTTTTTACACATTGAGGACAATGTGCATGTTAAGTGTGGGAGGAGAATTGAGATTATATATATTGTATGTGATTGACTTATTAGTTGCAAATATTGGACTTGTGTTAAAATTCAAATTTTTTCTAACATCTTGTCCAAAATTGCAAATTTGCCCCAAAAATTTTAAATTTTAAATTTCATCCAAAGGGGTAACAAAGTTCCATACCATTAGTAGTTCAAATTCCTTCTACATTTGAGATAAATATATGTGGTTTAAGCACTTCTTTTCTCATTTAATTTGGAAATGACTATTATGTGATTATAATTTTTGCATTTGTAGGAAAGTATATCTTTTAAAGTGGAGAAAATTATGCATATATTTTTTTGCATATTTGATGAAATTTCTTCTCTTTATTGGATTTTATAAGTTAAGTGATAAATATGGTCAATAATTGCAATACTCTTCTCATGATTATGCTTTCGAGGGAATGTTATTATCTTTACTTAAAAAAAAAAAAAAATAAATGAAAAAAAAGAAGAAAAAAAAGATCTATTCTACTCCAATGATTCTTGTACTTAGTAACCGGGAGTCTTCATCTACAAATGTCGACTTTCGCGTAAAACGGTACTTGAATTAAGAGTATGCAAAGCAACTTGAGTATGTGAAGTGTTGAGTAACCGGTGATCTTCATCTAAAAATGTCGATTCTCGCGTCAAAAGGCATTCTCACATCTTAAGTAATATTTAGCTACGTTATATGAATAAATATCCTTTTAAGTAGAATAAAGAGATGATCATGAGTTTAGGAATTATTATTGACCATATGAATTACTTGCTTGTGAAATTGGGAAAGGATGAGAAATTGAATTAAACTTGTTATAATTATGGTATAATTGGCTCTCCTTTACTTGATATTATGAGTACTTGAGGTTATTGAATGATTGCATAATAGTTATTTACTTTGTTTTGAGGAAATGAAGTTGAAATGCTACATATGTTTATTTTCAAATTTTGGATCATTGTTGGTTTGTATTTTTTATTGCTTGAGGACAAGCAATGGTTCAAGTGTGGGGGTATTTGATAAGAATATATTTTACGTATTTTTTAGTGTGTTTTATTAGTTAATTTTGGTTTGATTATTTAGTTTTATAACTAAAATAACTAAGATTTTGGTAAAAAACTACATTTTATGTTAAAGAGGCTAAACATTGCATTTTATGGATTTTTATGGTAAAAACTTCATATTTTGTAGGTTTAATGATTCAATCATCAAATGAAGTGCATTGAGAAGATATTTGGATGATTGAAGATGGATTAAAGTGGGGAAAATAAAATATGAAGTGTAAAAGGAGAAATGCAATTTGAGAACAAAAAGAATCAAGGAAAAGTCAGCTTTGACAACTCAGACACATTTTCGTATTTTGACTATATTTGGAGCTACACAGATCGGATCAAGGTGATCTTGGTACCATTTTGAAGCTAAGAGATATATCTACATTTGGTATGAAGACATCAAAGTCCAATTCAGCCGTTTTCATAGTCCAAAAGTTGAAATACCGAAATTCAACTCAGCTATCCAAAGTGGAAAACAGAGCTCTGACCAGTGTTTAGTATTTTGATCATATCTCAGGCTAAAAAGCTCCGATTTAGATGATTCTTGAAGCATTGAAAAGCTAACTCAAAGGGCTACAACTTTTGTGTTTTACACAAAAGCCAGTTCGGCCTTTATGATAGAGAAAATTGCAGATAAAGTAAGGCCAAAGTGAATACGCGAGTACACAAAACGTGACTTGTAACCGCGTTTTGTGTAGGCGCGTTTTCTGGCCGCAATTCTGCAATTTGCTCAGTCAATTCTCTTATGTTCAAACTACTTTCCAGCTACAATCTGCAAGAGAATTCGGTGCACATGCTTCAGAAGACAAAAGGGCAGACAAGGTGGCTTATTTTCAAGTCAAAAACATTTGTTATTGACTATCCTAACAAAGTTGAGATTTGGGAATCAAAAGGTGGAATTTGACTTGGAAAAATGGAGCTCTTGAGCATTTTATATGCAGAGACATTTGGGAGGTCAGAGGATCATACGGGAGAAGCTTGGAGTCTGCAAAAATGTAGCTTTTCCATTCTCTTAGTGTTAGTTTAGCTTAGTATAGAGTAAGATAGTTCATCCATTCTTGTTATTAGCTAGATAAAGAAGAAGATGGAGGATGAAGAAGGCAAGGAAGAAAGCTCATGTGACAAGGGTTGTATTCCTTCCAAATCTTTATCTTTTGTACTTGATTCCAAGTTTAGTTAATATACAAGTTCTGGATTTTGTGTTTAATATGTGTCTCTAAAGTTTATACCTTGGGTTTGGTTGAACTTTCTATGATTGTGAGTGTTTATTATTTGGTTATTTGAGCAAGTTATTTAGCACTTTGGCTCTTTAAATCATGATTAATCTGGTACCATTGATTGTGATTATCTAAGGTGTTATTTCTACAATGAAAATTGAGATTTAACATTAGTTCAAGAAGTGCTAAACATAGGAAGTACACTCACGAGAGTAGAGGTGCACCTATGTGGTTTTTAGTGATTCATTTCATGTAATTTCACTGAAGAAATGAATTTGTAACTAATTTCATAACCATGAGAATAGGTATGGATTAGTTATAAGTATAATTGATTCACTACGAAAGTAGGATTCAAATACATAAAGAAATTACACCATAATTAGCCTAGATGTAGTATTCAATGATCCAAATATAGCACTTGCATGAGTAGTTAGGGATACCACAACCTAAGGAGCATTTATTTGTTATTTTGTATAATTTCAGTAGGATAAATTTGTTATAATTCATTGATAGTCTAAATAATAGAGAAGCTTTAGTAATACCGGTAATTGTTCACTCTTCCCTGTGGGATCGACCCGATATATACCCTAAACTACTAGTTGATCTGTATACTTGCAGTGAACGGGTGTAATTCGGTATTTTTTAGCTTGCACGTATGTAAAATACCCGTCAGGCCACCTGCCCAACTATCGCCGGGACTCAGTCGTTCACTACAAACCTCAAACGAATTGCAATGTAAAACTCAGATATACATCAAATTAACCAATAATTACATATCAAAAGCGAAGCATCCACGCTTCCACAGCGCCACTCTGATCCTTGATACCAACTATTATACAGGAGGAAGTCCAAAACTAGACTATTACACATCCAATCAATTCTAAACGTTCAATACAATCCCAATATGAACGATTACACAAAAGGAAATCCAAATTCAATCCGTACATGAGATAATCCATGAATAAGCACTACAAACCCTTCCTTCGCCTTGAGCCCTGTGGAGGGGAATAAAATATTTTGGGGTGAGCTAGAAGCTTAGCGAGTAACCGATAAAATCAGTTATCAAATCAGTTTCACAATCGTTCATTTCAATAATGTCATGATTCAGTAATCAATGCACTTTCATCGCTCTCGTGAGCCAGTGAAATCATGGTACTTAGACTTCCAACGCTCAAAACAATCATTTAACATTAACAGTACGAGGGAGCCCCTTTTTGAGCTCGGGAGCCATTTGCTCCAAGTGAACAGAGGTGGAGATGTTGGTGTCCAGTACACGAATTCCAAGTACTCATTTGAGCCAAAACATGTCAAGAACTTATATGCCGGCACACAGGATATGCAATCAAAGAAACGATGCAAGAAACATTTCAAAGGTAACGTTGGAAATAGTTTAAAGTCACTCACCTCCACGGCTCAGAAACCATCCGTCAAATATCATTGCCTTACTCAATTCCAAGCCTTAAATCACAAACGCAAAGCAATCAAGCCTTTTAAAAGTTCGGACAGCATTTCCCCTACATTTCCTTATTTTCCAACCTACAATCAAATACCCAATCATATAGCAATTAACCACAATTGCACATACGGTTCGCAAACGATAACACATATTCCATTAGGGCCACAATACCCCTCAATCAAGCCAATTAGAAACTTAAAGCCAACCATTAGAAAATTCCCCAAATTAAACCCTAGAAACCGGAATTTCCGCATAAACCAGAAATTTTTCGCAAACGATCACAATTAACGCATACAAGCTCCATTTACACCATTCTAATCCATCACTTCATGACCAATCCATGATTATAATATAAAATCAGAAAATGCCCAATAAATCAGAAATTCACCATAAATTCCTTCAACCCAAGAAATACTACCACAATACAACACACATAACCACCACAACCATTAATTAACCAATACTAGAACAAAATGGAACTTGTTTATCCAACTTACCTCAAAATCAAGAAAGCTATCAACTTAGAGCACCCCATCCAAAATCAATCCATCAAAAGCTTTAAACCACCATAGTGAGCCCTTGTATGAAATATCTTCCAAAACCATCGGTTAAAACTCAAGATTTGAGTGAGAATTAAAACTAGAAATTGAAGAAGTTTCTCTCTTGTTTTTTCTCTCCAAAGAGCCGGCAAGAAGGAAGCAAAAATGAGGACCAATTGCAGCCAAAACAAGATATTTATCAAGGAAAACA
This sequence comes from Coffea eugenioides, assembly GCF_003713205.1. Taxonomy (NCBI): domain Eukaryota; kingdom Viridiplantae; phylum Streptophyta; class Magnoliopsida; order Gentianales; family Rubiaceae; genus Coffea; species Coffea eugenioides. The sequence goes on from NC_040043.1 coordinate 39,620,945, forward strand.
GCTGGTCAAAAGTGGCTGCCGCGCCTGCCACGTCAGAATCCGGCCGGAATCTGGCCAGTGGCTAAACTCCTTTTTTTTCAAAATCGTAAGGCAATCTGGCCAGCTATCCGGCCAGAAACTGGCCGGATTTCCGGCCGGATTTGGCCCCTGCCTTTTTTCAAAATTTTGGTTTTCTTTTCCGAGTTCAAACGTTGCGCTCCTCCGCTCGTCCAACAAAGATATATATAAAATAAAAACCCTCCTTCATACGGGGCGTCACAATCTCCCCTCCTTAAAAGAATGTTGTCCTCGACATTCCATCTTGTACAAATCAAGTCACTCAAGCATTCCAAGCCAAACCCTAAAATTTAAACACACTTACTTGTCCGATTTCCGTCCTACAAGAAAGCACTTACGTTTCAAACCAAACCCACAGTCCGGCATCCTAAACTTCAAGCCTAGGATACACTACAGAGATCTGAAACCTAAGCTCTGATACCAACTGTGACAGCCCCACCTCCCCCTAAGACGAATCAAAGGGTTTAGCGGGCCGCCTGTCCAACTCTCGCCGGAACTCAGTCGTTCACTACAAACCTCAAACGAATTGCAATGTAAAACTCAGATATACATCAAATTAACCAATAATTACATATCAAAAGCGAAGCGTCCACACTTCCACTGCCCCACTCTGATCCTTGATACCAACTATTATATAGGAGGAAGTCCAAAACTAGACTATTACATATCCAATCAATTCTAAACGTTCAATACAATCCCAATATGAACGATTACACAAAAGGAAATTCCAATTCAATCCGTACATGAGATAATCCATAAATAAGCACTACAAGCCCTTCCTTCGCCTTGAGCCCTGTGGAGGGGAATAAAATATTTTGGGGTGAGCTAGAAGCTCAGCGAGTAACCGATAAAATCAGTTATCAAATTAGTTTCACAATCGTTCATTTCAATAATGTCATGATTCAGTAATCAATGCACTTTCATCGCTCTCGTGAGCCAGTGAAATCATGGTACTTAGACGTCCAACGCTCAAAACAATCATTTAACATTAACAGTACGATGGAGCCCCTTTTTGAGCTCGGGAGCCATTTGCTCCAAGTGAACAGAGGTGGAGACGTTGGTGTCCAGTACACGAATTCCAAGTACTCATTTGAGCCAAAAACATGTCAAGAACTTATATGCCGGCACACAGGATATGCAATCAAAGAAACGATGCAAGAAACATTTCAAAGGTAACGTTGGAAATAGTTTAAAGTCACTCACCTCCACGGCTCAAAAACCATCTGTCAAATATCATTGCCTTACTCAATTCCAAGCCTTAAATCACAAACGCAAAGCAATCAAGCCTTTTAAAAGTTCGGACAGCATTTCCCCTACATTTCCTTATTTTCCAACCTACAATCAAATACCCAATCATATAACAATTAACCACAATTGCACATACGGTTTGCAAACGATAACACATATTCCATTAGGGCCACAATACCCCTCAATCAAGCCAATTAGAAGCTTAAAGCCAACCATTAGAAAATTTCCCAAATTAAACCCTAGAAACCGGAATTTCCGCATAAACCAGAAATTTTCCGCAAACGATCACAATTAACGCATACAAGCTCCATTTACACCATTCTAATCCATCACTTCATGACCAATCCATGATTATAATATAAAATCAGAAATTCACCATAAATTCCTTCAACCCAAGAAATACTACCACAATACAACACACATAACTACCACAACCATTAATTAACCAATACTAGAACAAAATGGAACTTGTTTATCCAACTTACCTCAAAATCAAGAAAGCTATCAACTTAGAGCACCCCATCCAAAATCAATCCATCAAAAGCTTTAAACCACCATAATGAGCCCTTGTATGAAATATCTTCCAAAACCATCGGTTAAAACTCAAGATTTGAGTAAGAATTAAAACTAGAAATTGAAGAGGTTTCTCTCTTGTTTTTTCTCTCCAAAGAGCCGGCAAGAAGGAGCAAAAATGAGGACCAATTGCAGCCAAAACAAGATATTTATCAAGGAAAACAGCTGGTCAAAAGTGGCTGCCGCGCCTGCCACGTCAGAATCCGGCTGGAATCTGGCCAGTGGCTAAACTCCTTTTTTTTCAAAATCGTAAGGCAATCCGGCCAGCTATCCGGCCAGAAACTGGCCGGATTTCTGACCGGATTTGGCCCCTGCCTTTTTTCAAAATTTTGGTTTTCTTTTCCGAGTTCAAACGTTGCGCTCCTCCGCTCGTCCAACAAAGATATATATAAAATAAAAACCCTCCTTCATACGGGGCGTCACAGACTAGTGCTCCAATAAAATAAGAAGGCACCAGATTAGTGGGCTCATGGAGAAAAAGCTATGAAAAAGCTATGAAGACTAAATGCTTGCATTTATATTAGACTAGTTTTCTCTCCAAGGGGGGAAATGGGACGAGTGCAGAAGACATTAGACTAGTTTTTAGTTTTCTCTCCAAAGAAGCTTCGTAGGAGAATAGGTAGTCTTTTATGTAAGAAGGAACTTGTTCCTTCTTTTGTTGTGTGGTATGTAATTTTTCTTCAAAGAGTCTACGGAGATTCAAAGTTTTATTCTAAATTATTATCGAGTGTTTATGTCTTTGAATTCAATTAAATTGCGTGGAGATTTTCTTATGAGGCGTGGCTAATTTTCTCCTCTACTCAAGGATCAACGCAAAGACGCAGTCCCAAATATCTGTGAAATCTAATCAATTTTCATGTGTTTCTTAATTTATTAATATTTGCATGTTTTCTATTTGAATTTTCATGGGATTATTTTGTTAATTGGATATCAAGTGCCCGATGTGCAATTTGATTTTTTAATCTCTTGTCAATTTAATCAATTAAATCCGTAATTGTTTAATTGGTTAATATTAGTGGCAACTAGTGTTTTCTTACACTAGGGAAACATGCAATTTGATTTAAATAACTCTCGTAACGTGTTATTAATTTGGATTAGGTTTTTCTAGTTTTTAATGCAATTAGAAAATTAATTCTTACGATCGTACCTAGGAGTATTTCCTGATTATGGGTAATCAACGATCGTACCTTGGTTATCAATAAATTAAGGAAAAATTGATCGTTAGAGTTTTTCGGCGATTATAACTAACCTATTAATTAAATTAAGTGAACCCCTGTGCATCAATGATCGGATGAATGGACTGTGTCTGCGTAGTTGTATCCTTGGCTAGAATTTATTTATTATTTATTTAATTGCCATTTACATTTGTATTAATTAATTAATTATTTTTGGTTAAATTGTTTAATTATTTTTAGTTTTAATCTGATAAAAATCCCTCGTATCCCGAACTTGAAAAGAATTGAATTTTTTTTTCAGTCCCTGTGGATTCGACCCTGCTCACTACTATACACAGAAAATTTATATTTTTCTCAACCAGGTATTTATTATTGCACAGGCTCGACACCTGTCAATTTTTGGTGCCGTTGCCGGGGACTGGGGTTAATTATTTGTTTCTTTTTAAGTTCATTTTTGTTATAATTTTCTGATATTTTTCTAGTTTATGCCTCGCTCTTCTCGTCCAGGCGAATTAATTTTCGATCCTGAAGTAGAGAAGACCGCGCGTAGAATGTGGAAAGAAATCAGGTGGCTCAGGGAGGAGCAATACGGTATTGCACCTCAGGGACTTGATCCAGAGGTTGAGCCGACAAATTTGTCTGGTGACAATTCGAGTGATTCAGACCAAGAGAAAGTCACTATGGCAAATGCACGAACACTAAGAGAGTTGGCTGCTCCTGATTTAAATCAGCAGCCCTTGTGCATTACTTTTCCACATTTAAATGATGACACTCCCTTTGAACTAAAATCTGGTCTAATTCATCTCTTGCCATCTTTCCATGGTCTACCAGGTGAGGAGCCCTACAAGCACTTGCAAGAGTTCGACATCGTTTGCAACAGCATGAAACCCCCGGGAATTACAGAGGAACAAATAAAGATGAGGGCATTCCCCTTCTCTTTGAAGGACTCCGCGAAAGACTGGCTCTACTACCTACCGCCTGGTAGTATCACCACGTAGTACCAACTGAAGAAAAAATTCTTGGACAAGTATTTTCCGGCGTCTCGAGCTGCGAGCTTAAGGAAGGAAATATATGGCATCAAACAACACCCAGGCGAGTCTCTCTATGAGTACTGGGAGAGGTTTAAGAAACTATGCACCAAATGCCCTCAGCATCAGATAAGTGAGCGACTGCTTATCCAATACTTCTATGAAGGGCTACTCTTCAGGGACAGAAGCATAATCGATGCTGCAAGTGGAGGGGCGTTGGTGAACAAAACTCCTCGAGGAGCATGGGAGTTGATTGAAGGGATGGCTGATAACTCACAGCAGTTTGGTTCAAGAGAGGACATCCCTACGCGTAGGGTGAATAAGGTAGAAACATCTTCTATTCAACAGCAACTCTCCGAATTGACGTTTTTTGTGCGACAACTAGCTGTGGGGAATGCCTCGCAAGCCAAAGTGTGTGGGGTATGCACTGCCGTGGGTCATTCTACAGAATATGTCCACTGGTTCAAGAAGAAACTGCAGAACAGGTGAAAATGACTGGCCACACGCCCGCGCCAAGAAAGCAATACGACCCATACTCAAGTATATACAATCCTGGTTGGAGGGATCATCCCAACCTTAGCTATGGAGGGAATAAGCAGTCTAACTTTGTGCCAAATAGACCACAAGGGTACCAACAGCAGTATCATCCTCGCACACCACCACTCCCTTCAAATTCAAGTCCATCCATAGAGGAGATGATGAAGCAATTACTTGCTAATCAACAAAAGACGGATTCAGACTTGCAAAGCATGAGGAATCAAATGGGACAGATGCAATCATTGCAAAATCAAATGAATCAAATGGCTATAACGATCAACCGTTTAGAGTCCCAAATTCAAGGAAAGTTGCCATCTCAACCTGAGATGAATCCAAAGAATGTAAGCTCAATGACCTTGAGGAGTGGCAAGAAAATCCAAGAGCCCGAACCTGTGATTCCTAAAGACAAGGACGAGGAACGGATTGAGAAAGAGTTGGAAGAGAAGGGCAGAGACAACAAAAATGCAAAGGTACCCCCAAACCCAATTCCTACAGTTAAAACTAATCCACCTCCCTTTCCTAACAGGTTAGAGAAACCAAAGAAACAAGACAAGGAAAAAGAAGTGCTGGAGATCTTCCGTAAGGTGGAGATAAACATACCCCTGCTGGATGCGATTAAACAAGTACCGAGATACACAAAATTTTTGAGGGACCTGTGTGTCAACCGCAAGCGGTTGAAGGGAGATGAACGAGTTATAGTTGGGGAGAATGTTTCAACATTTCTACAAAGGAAACTTCCACCTAAATGCGGGGATCTAGGTATGTTTACTATTTCTTGTACGATAGGTAATATTTTGATTAGAAAGGCCATGTTAGACCTAGGAGTCTCGATTAATGTCATGCCAAAGTCCATTTATGCTTCCTTGAACTTTTGCCCTTTGAAAGAGATTGGAATAATAATCCAACTAGCTGACAGGACCAATGCATACCCTGACGGGTTGATTGAAAATGTTCTGGTAAAAATTAATGAATTGATTTTTTCAACTGATTTTTATGTGCTCGACATGGAGGATGAACACTTCTATGATCCGTCACCTTTATTGTTAGGTAGACTCTTTTTGAGCACAGCCCGAACCAAAATTGATGTTAATAAGGGTACTTTGTCTATGAAATTTGATGGTGAGATTGTTCACTTTAACATCTTTGAGACCATGAAATATCCATCCGATTCAAATATTGGCTTTGTTTTCTCGATAAATGTTATTGACCCTGCTATACAGGAGGTTTTTGAAATTGAAGGCAGGGATGAGCTAGAGGTCGCCTTAACCAGGCACTTCGAATCCGAAACGACCTTTGGGGTAGAGTTGAGTGAAGAGTTCAAATGTGTGATTGGATCGTTATGAACGTTACCAACCACGAAGACAAGGTATGACCTCGCACCCATTTTTATACTTGAACCTCACAAAAGGTTACATCCATCTGTTGTGCAGGCACCTGTCTCGGAACTAAAATCGCTGCCGAAACACCTGAAGTATGCATACTTGGGGTGAAGGTGAGACACATCCAGTGATCATCTCCGCGGGTTTATCAAATATTCAAGAAGATAAATTACTTCGAGTTCTCAGGGAACATAAGCAGGCGATAGGATGGATCATCGCCGATATCAAGGGAATTAGCCCTGCGGTGTGTATGCATCGAATTCGACTCGAGGAGAATGCTAAACCCGTACGGCAATCTCAACGGAGATTAAATCCTCTCATGATGGAGGTAGTGAAAAATGAGATCCTGAAACTACTGGACGTTGGAATAATATTTGCAATATCAAATAGCCCGTGGGTAAGTCCAATACAGGTGGTCCCGAAAATGGCAGGGGTGACGGTAGAACCAAACCAAGAGGGTGAGCTCGTACCAATTCAAAAGCCCACCGGATGGCGACAGTGTATCGATTACCGGAAGCTAAATGCCGTCACGAAAAAGGATCATTTTCCCCTCCCTTTCATTGAACAGATGGTAGAGCGATTAACATGTCGAGCTTACTATTGTTTCTTGGATGGATTTTCAGGTTATTTTCAAATTGCCATCACACCCGAGGACCAAGAGAAAACTACTTTCACGTGCCCATTTGAAACATTTGCTTACCGAAGGATGCCATTTGGATTGTGTAATGCACCTGATACCTTCCAAAGATGCATGGTAAATATTTTTTCAGAATATGTTGAGAAGATTATTGAGGTTTTCATGGACGATTTTAGTGTGTATGGTGAAAGTTTTGAAAACTGTCTAGATAACCTGAAATTGATCTTAGTAAGGTGTATAGAAGCTAATCTCGTACTTAATTGGAAAAATATCACTTTATGGTCGAGCACGGGATAGTTTTGGGTCATGTAGTATCATCTACAGGTATCGAGGTTGATAAGGCAAAAATACATGTTATATCTACTTTACCTTACCCCGCGAGTGTGCGAGAAGTTCGTTCCTTCTTGGGTCACGCAGGTTTCTATAGAATGTTCATTAAGGATTTCTCGAAAATTGAAGCATCCTTGTTCCAACTTTTACAAAAAAATGTATCCTTCGAATTCGATGAAACATGTAAGGGGGCATTTGATAAGTTAAAGGAGTTCTTGACCTCCTAACCTATTATCCAACCCCCTGACTGGAACCTCCCATTCGAGATCATGTGCGATGCCAGCGACTATGCAGTTGGTGCGGTATTGGGTCAAAAAGTGGGAAAAGCAGCTCATGCTATCTACTACGCATCTCGAGCCTTGAACGGAACTCAATTGAACTATTCAACCACCGAAAAGGAGCTTTTAGCAGTTATTTTTGCCTTAGAGAAATTCCGGTCCTATTTACTTGGTGCTAAAGTTATTATTTTTTTTTATCATGCAGCGTTGCGATATCTGTTGACCAAGAAAGAGGCAAAACCACGATTGATACGGTGGATATTGTTTATTACAAGAGTTCAACCTGGAGATCCGAGATAAGAAAGGGGCGGAGAATCTGGTAGTAGATCACTTGAGTCGAGTACAAGTCGTCAAAGATGATCTCCCACTGAGAGAAGCATTTCCTGATGAGCATTTATTTTCCATTAACTCATCTTTGCCTTGGTATGCGGATATGGTTAACTTTCTAGTCACTGATAAGTTTCCTACATGATGGCCTAAGGCGAAAAAAGACAAGTTGAGGAGCGATGCAAAGTCTTACATTTGGGATGATCCTTACCACTGGAAGCGGGGTGCCGACCAAATTATCCGTAGATGTGTAAATGAAGCTGAATTTCAATCTATTCTAACCTATTGTCACTCTTTTGCTTGTGAAGGTTACTTTGGACCAAAGAGAACGGCTCATAAGGTGCTAGAGAGTGGATTCTATTGGTCAACCCTATTCAAGGATGCCTACTCATTTTGTAAGTCCTGTGATAAGTGTCAACGAGTAGGTAGTATCTCTCGTAGGGATCAAATGACTCAAACCCCAATGATTTGTTGAAATTTTTTATGTTTGGGGTATTGACTTTATGGGTTCTTTTCCTTCGTCCTATGGTTTTTTGTATATATTGCTTGCTGTAGATTATGTTTCGAAGTGGGTAGAAGCAAAGGCCACCCGCACTAATAATTCCAAAGTGGTTGCAGAATTCGTTAAGTCTAATATTTTTGTCCGCTTTGGGATGCCGCGAGCGATTGTAAGTGATCGTGGTACTCATTTCTGCAACAAGACGATCGCTGCAGTTTTTAAGAGATACGGTGTCTTGCACAAAGTCTCTACATCCTACCATTCTCAGACAAATGGTCAGGCAGAAGCATCGAACCGAGAGATCAAATCAATTCTAGAAAAGATGGTCCGACCCGATAGGAAGAATTGGAGTATGAGACTAGAGGATGCACTATGGGCATATAGGACGGCATACAAGACGCCCATTGACATGTCCCCTTATCGATTGGTATTGGGAAAGCCATGTCATTTCCCTGTCGAGTTTGAGCATAGAGCATTTTGGGCGGTCAAGCAATGTAACATGGATATCGAGGAAGGCGGAACTCAAAAAAAGTTACAATTACAAGAATTGGAGGAAATTCGAAATGAAGCATACGAGAACGCGGTGATTTATAAGAAGAAGAATAAGGTATTTGATGACCAACAGATATCAAGGAAGACATTTGTCTGTGGGCAAAAAGTTTTACTGTACCATTCCAAATTGAAGCTATTTCCAGGTAAATTACGTTCTCATTGGATCCGTCCTTTTATTTTGACTAATGTCTTTCATTATGGTGCAGTGGAGATCCAGAGTTTGAAAATGGAGAAGAAATTTGTGGTGAATAGTCACCGTCTCAAGCCATATTATGAAGGATTTCTAGTTGAACGGGTGGAGATTATGTAACTGGAAGACCCGATTTGCTTAGTTTAATAAAATTCTGGACTCCGTCTAGCCAAAGACGTTAAAGAAAGGTGCTTTTGGGAGGCAACCCAATTGTTGATTTTGTTGGTTTTTGTTGTTCAATTCGTTAAATATGTCGTTTCTCATTTGGGTATTGCTTAAACTTGATATTTTCTCTACTATGATCAGGACAGGTGATCATGGCGTGCCCATGCGAGAGGGCACGCATTAATCTTACAAGTTCCAACTTCAAGGTCAGTGGATGTTTCTAAAACATGGCGTGCCCACGTCATGTTGATAAAATCTCAACATTCCAAAATGAAATCTTGGCGTGCCCGCACGGAGAGGGCACGCGTTAATGTTCGAAAATTGACTCTCGAGATCAGTGGATGTTTTCTAGTGTTGGCGTGCCCACGCCATGTTTGACGAACCAAAACAACGAAAATATTTTTTAAAAAAATTTTATTTATTAATTTTGAGAAAAAAATAATAATACAAAAAAAATTAATTCAGCAATTAAATTTTTGAAATTTAAATTTGAAAAAAAAGAGATAAAAGAATCTTAATAGTAAATAAAAAAAATAAAAAACTGTTTTCTTTTTCCCTTTCTTTTTCTCTTTTCTTTCTTTTCTTTTTCTTTCCTTCTTTTCCTTTTCTTTCTTTCCTTTCTTTCTTTCTTCTTCTTCCCCGCTGCCTACCTCTTCTTCTTCCTCGCGAGCTCCGCCAGCCGCTGCACCTTCATCGCAGCTCTTCCGCTCGTCCAGCCACGACAAGCACGTCACATCGCGAGCTCTCCACAGAGCTCATGCACATCCACCTGTTAGCAACCCACAAACTGCCACCACCGTCCCTGTCTTCCACTCTGCTCGCCGCCAGCTCTGCCCAGCGTAGCACCGCGCACCGCCAGCAGCTCTTCCTCCCCCGCGAGCTCCTCCGTCCAGCCACAACCTCTCTCTCCTCACACTGTCTCTTCTCTCGCACACCGCACAGAGCCACTGCCAGCCCACTGCACCAGCTCGCGGCGACCACCAGAGCAACGCCTACCTCGTTTTCCAAGCTTCACCATTAAAGCTCCACTACCAACCCACACCGCCAGCTCTCTCTCTCGCCTCGCTCCCACCACCATCGCAAGCTCCACCTTCAACACCACCAACCTCCAGCTCAGCTCACCTGACCTCTGCTACTGCTGCCATCGCCGCAACTTCAAGCTCCATCTTCACAGTCGCACCTCCATCAGCTCATCTCTCTCTCTCCGCTGCATTAGCTCTCCTCTCTTCCTCGTACCGTCGCTCTCTATCTCATCCAGTCTTCGCGCAGCTCCTTCTCCCAGCCCATAGCTGCAGCAGACTGCCGCCTGAAACCCACGGCAGTCCAGCTCTCTACCCATAACCAGCTCAGCTCCACTTCATCAGCCCACCTGCGACGCCGCTTGCTCCACTTGCAATCCAGCTCGAGTTAGCTCGCGCACCTCCACCAGCTCGCGTGCATCTCCGCTGTCGCCCTTTCCTCTTTGACGTGCAATACCACCTGTCCATTTTTTATAGGTGGAGGTATTACAAATTCCCTCCCCAATAATTAGTATTTTTCTGGTCCTTATGTTGCTGGAATTTTCGCTTATGGTTCTTGGGTTTCTTGATGGATAAAAGCAGGACGTGACTTGGGCATTTTCTGGGGTTAATTTTGGGTGGAATTAATTTTATTTGCTGCTCCATTTGCGGATATTTTTTGGTGTTCATTACATTGTTGAATAGTGTTTGGGTTTTAACTACTTGAGGCTTTTATTTCATCTGTGGGGATTAAATTTGACGGCTCTTGTGCCAGTTCATTTGTTTGAGAATTGTTGGGGGTGATTTGAGAGTTACTTGTTACTTGGGTCCCATTTTAATTTCTGTTATTTTGTGGTCTTGATTTGTGTGTTTGGATTTATCAGCGCTTTGTGTTGGTCATTTGAGTTGTTTCTTGATTGTGGGTAGCTCCTTCCTGCATTTGTTTGTTGATTTGAATGGTTATTAGGGTTGGTTGAGTGTGTAATTAACTGTCCAATCGGAAACAGTTATTAAGATTTTGAGTGGTATTGTGTCTAATTGCTGAAATTTGATGATTTATTTAGACATTAACACTGCTCATAGTTTGTTCGAGTGAAATTGGGTGGATGTCCTTTGCCCTTTTTAGTTTAATTGTTGCATTGTTTGGGATTGTTTTCTGGCATTGATTGAACTGGTAGGCATTAATTAGGCCTCAAATTGAGACATCTTTTGACCTTTAGTTGGTCATTTCTGGGTTTGTTTGTTGAATTAGGAGGCAGCTGTGACGCTTGCTTATTGTAGTTGGATTGCCTCTCATTACCTTGCTGTGAATATTCTATCCATTTATTTCAATTACTAGGTATTTATTGGGGTATTTGGATAGCCTGTGGGGCCTGAATTGTGTATTTTGTCGTTGAATTGACTAATAGAGAGGCCCCAGTGGTTATTACAATTGTTATTGCTTTGAATTTGTTGGTTCTAATTTTTATTGGAAATTGTTGTCTGTTGTCAATGTTTTCAGAACCGGACCGGACCGGCCGGTTCGACCGCGAACCGGCCATGTCACCGGTCCGGTCTAATGCTAAAGCCGGAAGTTCATGGAGAACCGTTGAAACCTGGACGAACCGGACGAACCGTGCGAACCGTTAAGAACCGTGAACCGGCGGTTTTTAAATTCTTCAACAAAATATCAAGAATGGTGTAGCTATGATTCGAACCTGGATCTCCAAGTTTGGATATGACAATCTTACCGCTAGACTATAGTTAAGTTTGTTGAGAATTCTACTTGACTAAAAAATATATTAAAACATCAAGTTCTTCTCTTATTTTTTTTTTCAATTTTTTCTTCTTAACTATTTTTAACCCAAATATCCACAACAAGATTTTCTCAAGTCTTCACCGTTATTATTAGGTTATTATCTTTAGCAGATTGTAAAAAGTTGAAAATTTCAACTTTTCTTGTTTTCCAACATCTTAGTAAGTTTAATTTTTTTTCTTTTCAAGGCTTTTTTTCTATATTATTATCTTTAGTTGATTTTTTTGCATTTTCTTCTTTTTCCCCTCAATTTTCATATGTTTCCCTCATTTTTGTTTTATTTTTATTTGATTAATTAAGGATGAAATTTTTGCAAAAGTAATGCACATCCGTGTAGGAATTGGGTAGGAATTACAAATAATAACATTGGGCTGGTAAAAAATATGGTAGTTGGCACATAATCGAAGCTATTGATAATTGAATTTAAAATAATTAATGGTATAGGATCATTGAATTTAATATAACATGTTAATTAATAATGTTTAGTAGCAATTAATTTTTTATGTGTTTAACTGTATATTTGTTTTTCAAAAATTTTTAGTTTTTTTTAGTTTGAGCAATTAGATTTATATTTTTATAATAAAATTTTAACTTTTTCAGCTTAAGTTGATGAAATTGTGAAGGTGGTGTGGTTGCTTATCATGCCACTGATAAAAGTTTGCTATTCAAATGGTTTGTCTTAACTTGAACTCTTTTATGGATTTTTTTAAGGGTTGTAAAAGAATTTCAATATTTAATTTATTTATTTTTTGTGTTTTTATTTGTGATAATTGGTGAACATTTGGATTGTATCTATTTATGTTTATAATGAATTTATGAAAACTTGTGGTGAATTATGATATTTTAATTATATTTATCATTCCATGTTTTATGTATAACTTTTAGAAAATTTATTATTATCATAACTTAAATTAAGTTATGTTGGTAAAGTTCAAGTGTAGAATGAAACTTGCTTAGTACTTAAAATAAAAATTAAAAAAAAAAACAGTGAACCTGTGAACCGGCCGGTTGGACCGGTCAGACCGCGAACCGGCCACCTCTCCGGTTCACTGACCGGTCCGAGTTTAAAAACATTGACTGTTGTTAATCGGAGTGATTTGAAAAAAAAAATGGTGAAACCCAGATCCTCTTCTAGGCCTAGGACACTTAGGACCTCTCGGCCTCCCCCACCTCAACCCACCATTCCCGTCTCTGACCCCTCGCACGACCCTTCTTCCTTTGGACGGAGGGCTCGCCTTGAGAGATAGAGAGGCGTCCATATTTTTGATCCTTCACATTTTGGTGGTAATTTGAACTTCACCAGAGCCGTCGACAAACAGCGATATGCTATTTGTTGCGAACAGCGAATTATTCCTTGCCGCTATCAGGACGCCGCCACCTTAAGTCTTTTGAATATACCAGTTGACTTTGACCGCTTGATTAATGCAATCGGGTGGCGTCCCTACACATATATTGTTGACTGTCTGGCATTTGTTGAGTTGGTTAGGGAGTTCTATACCACATTTGAGTTTAACATTTCCACTAGATACACAGTCTCTATCCCCAATGTCATTCATTTTCGATTAATGGGTCAAGAATTCCACCACTCCATTACTGATTTCAATCTAACCTTTGGTTTTATTGATAGGGCCTACGCCGACTCTCGTGAGTATGCCAAGAGTGCTTGTGACTACGTAGAGCCCTTCTTCTCCCGCTATAGCTATTTTTGGAAAGAGATGTCCGTGGACCGTGATCCTTACGACCCTAGGAAGTCCAAGAGCTCTTATTTCAAAGACCCGGCTTCTCGATATATCCAACGTTTCTTGGCTTATAGTTTCTCAGGCAGGCGAGATAGCTCGGGCATTTTGTCTAAGTCGGAGTTTTTCCTTATTTGGTGCATGCATAATAATATTAAAGTTAATTTGGGGTGCTGGCTAGCTTCTCAATTCAAGTCTGTTTTGACTAAAAAGAAGCGCCCCTTGATTCTTGGATCATACATTACCCACTTGGCTATTAATTTGCATGTGCTTGATCTCTCTAACCATGATTTGCATGTAGCATGTCAAATGGAGCCCTTAAACATCCCTTGTCTAGAGACAATGGGCTTGGCTAGGGAGGGTGACAACGGGTGGGAGGTTCCACCACCGGGACCGTCTTGTATTCCTCCTCGTTCATCTTGTGCCCGTTCCTCCACTGCTAGTGGTGACCCCGGCCCTTCGACCTCCGCTCCACCTCCTCCAACCCCAAGGGCTGATGACTGGCACCAACTCCAGATGCGAGTTCAGAAACTGGAGGCTCAGGTAACCAATATTGATACGAATGTGCATAGTATGGCGCAGAATTTGGCGGCGTTTATGCACCATGTGGGTGTTGAACCTCAATTTGCCTGCCGCTGTTTTGACGACTTAAGGGGAGTTTCGTTGCCCTTCTTCTTATTTTTACTGTTTAATTGTCACATTGAGGGCAATGTGTGCTTTAAGTGTGGGGGGAGATTTAGATTTGACTGGTGTTTCTTTAATTTGCTGCTTATCTTACTGTTGTCTTGATGAATAAATATGGCAACTCACTCTTCTATTGCTAGTTGTGATTTATTCTATGAATTTAGTTTAGGTGGTAAGTAAAAGCATGTTATCTTGGTGAATATCATGAGTTTAATGACTTGGTGCAAATTGTGGTTAACATGTTTAGGCAATACAAATATTTTACTAGCAATTGTTGTGTGAATTGGGCGATTGTTGATCTCAGTTCTCCATGTTAGGAGATGACGTGGGCTATGATCTTTAGTTATCTAATATTCTGGTGCTTTAATTGTGATTAATAAATGACTCTACTCCGCTAGTGTCGTCACCTAGTAATCGGGAGTTTTCACCACAAGTGTCGACTTTCGCGTCAAAAAGTGGCGATATCTATGAGTAGTTAGTGCTGAAGTTGTAAAAAGTTGAGTAACTGGACTCTTTCATTTAAAAATGTCAGAGTTCACGTTAAAAGACTTGAATAGCTTGGGACTGAGCATTTATCGAAAATAAATAAATAAAAATAAAAGAATTCTCAAAAAAAAAGAAAAAAAATGTGTAAGCTTATGATCATGTTGGCCTGCCGATCCTTGTTCTTCAATGTTGAGATTTTGGTTGTCAGTTGACCCAATTGCTAACTTTTGCTAGCTTAATATTTTGATTTCCTAGATGAGTTAGCCATGAATTGGACGAGTTTATGATTTCAGGAGCTAAACGGGAGAAATATGTCTTGACACTTAGCTACTAAAACTTGATTTTGGGATAAACGCAGCTTGGCAATAAATGAAATGAGAGTTAGCCATTGTTGAATTTAGTTGTTCTCATGCTTGAGGACAAGCATGATTTAAGTGTAGAGGAAATTGATAGGTTGTTAATTGTTAGTAATTTTATTGTTAATTCTCCTCTTTATCCTTGCCAAATATTGCTTTAATTGTCAACATATATTTATATTTGGCATTTGGATATAATTTCATAAAGTGGAGCAGAAAAGTGCTAAAAAAGGGAACCTTCTTGAGAAGATTTCTCCACACGTGAAAGCTTCTAAAAGCTTTACACAATTGGTCCAGTGAAGACCAACGTCCATTCCTTTGCTGATGAAGAAGAATTGAATTGCATATCTCAATTCAGCGGGGATCACGTACGGATTGATTTAGAAAGTTTGTCCTGCTTTTGGAAGATATATTCATTGGCCATAATGGACATGTGATAATTGGATGTAACTTTCCAATTGCTTCCTACGTAGCTAGTCCCTTAAGAGACTAGTGCTCCAATAAAATAAGAAGGCACTAGATTAGTGGGCTCATGGAGAAAAAGCTATGAAAAAGCCATGAAGACTAAATGCTTGCATTTATATTAGACTAGTTTTCTCTCCAAGGGGGGAAATGGGACGAGTGCAGAAGACATTAGACTAGTTTTTAGTTCTCTCTCCAAAGAAGCTCCGTAGGAGAATAGGTAGTCTTTTATGTAAGAAGGAACTTGTTCCTTCTTTTGTTATGTGGTATGTAATTTTTCTTCAAAGAGTCTACGGAGATTCAAAGTTTATTCTAAATTATTAGCGAGTGTTTATGTCTTTGAATTCAATTAAATTACGTGGAGATTTTCTTATGAGGTTTGGCTAATTTTCTCCTCTAGTCAAGGATCAACGCGAAGACGCAGTCCCAAATATCTGTGAGATCTAATTAATTTTCATGTGTTTCTTAATTTATTAATATTTGCATGTTTTCTATTTGAATTTTTATGAGATTATTTTGTTAATTGGATATCAAGGGCCCGATGTGCAATTTGATCTTTTAATCTCTTGTCAATTTAATCAATTAAATCCATAATTATTTAATTGGTTAATATTAGTGGCAACTAGTGTTTTCTTACACTAGGGGAACATGCAATCTGATTTAAATAACCCTCGTAGCGTGTTATTAATTTGGGTTAGGCTTTTCTAGTTTTTAATGCAATTAGAAAATTAATTCCTACGGTCGTACATAAGAGTATTTCCTGATTAGGGATAATCAACGGTCGTACCTTGGTTATCAATAAATTAAGGGAAACCTGGTCGTTAGAGCTTTTCGGCGACTATAACTAACCTATTAATTAAATTAAGTGAACCCCTGTGCATCAATGATCGGATGAATGGACTGTGTCTGCGTAGTTGTATCCTTGGTTAGAATTTATTTATTATTTATTTAATTACCATTTACATTCGTATTAATTAATTATTTATTTTTGGTTAAATTGTTTAATTATTTTTAGTTTTAATCTAATAAAAATCACCCGTGTCCCGAACTTGAAAAGAATCGAATTTTTTTTCCAGTCCCTTTGGATTCGACCCTGCTCATTACTATACACAAAAAATTTATATTTTTTTCAAGCAGGTATTTATTATTACACAGGCTCGACACCTGTCAGAAGCATTTTCTTGCTGAGCTGTAGCACTGGGAACAGCCCCAATGGTGAGAACCTTCCTGCTCCTAGAACGCGTAGGCTTCATTCTTTGATGTCTTCGGGTTCCCACAAACGGCGCCAATTGAAGAGGTAATTTTCGGATTCAGCAGGAGGTACCTAGGCGCGGGAGTAATTCTCCGGAAGTGGGTACGGTCTCACAGAAGTCACCTGCTCAAATTACCAGACGTGGGGTAGAGTCCCCTGGTTTACCTTCAACGATCTAGTTAGTCTAGATTAAGAGGGAAGTTGTAAGAGAGTTTTTAGAGTGTAGTGCTTACAGTGTATCTCCTTAGTCTTTGAGTGAGATTTATGTATTTATAGGAGACAATTAGGAAGGAATGACGGTTGGGTTCAACTTCCTAAGACCTGACAGACTGAACACGTCAGTCTGTCTTGATGGGTCTGTCAGACACGCTTTATCAGACGTCTTATTCCTCTGCAAGTGTCAGTCTGTGACCTGACTTCAACCGTCCCATCAGCCATAGTGACACCTCATAGTGGCCACCACGATGGCTGAGGTGAATAGGATGAATACTAGAAGGGTAAAATACAAGAAACCCCCTTGTGGTTTCGCGAAAAGACATCTTACTCCCCTATTATTTAAAAACCTCCACATAAACACCCTAACTTTCATAACTAAAGTGGAAATTACCTTTTGAATCGGCTGAGCTACCAGCAGCAGGTCAAATACTCTCGTCTAACCCGTGGCCTGCTAAATTAGTAGGAATTGACAATCCAATGTATATCCAGAAACGTAAGCTTGAAAGCTTTGCCTTGGAACTTTGAATCAAATGCCAATGCAAGTATTAAACACACACACACTCACGGTGGCAATTGTTTTGCTCTTCTCAGTTCTCCCCTGCCCCCAACCCCACCCGTAACCCAGAAATGATAAAAGGAAACCCATTTTGTCCAGCTTCCCACCTCAAACATAACTCCACTAGATTACAAGTGGTATAATTCCCTTTCCCCCACTGCCATTACTCGTCATCAAGTTGTTGGCCATGGGAGCACTCGCCCATCTGGGAGTCTACAATCCACCCCCTGACCACCAACATCATTCTGCCGACGATTCCAACAATTACATCTTCATTTTCGATGAGGGCACCTGCCCATCCCTCGTCCCCATTCCCGTTCATGTCGTCGCCGCTGCCATCAAGACTAAAGTCCTTGTACTCCAATTTCAAGATTTTCTGCTTTTACAAGAAAGGCGAGAGCCAGAAGCAGAGGAAGAAGCGGAATCGTCAACCTCATCATCATCATCACCCTCACCCTCACCCTCACACGACTGGAACAAAAAAGGTGATAATGATATTTTTCCGCAGAAGATGTGCACCATCTGCTTTTCTTACCATCATTTCTTCATGGAAACGAATAAGTTCTTGGGCAATCTCCTCAGCTGTAGCTTCAATCTCGAGGTAGAAGGCCATATTATTCTCCTCATCTGTAGCGGCATGACCACTCCCCTTATGAGTGGATTCCCAAATTTTTACCAAAAATTCCCAATCAATAATTGAGTGGGCACTCAATTTTGTGTTTACTACTACTACTGCTAAAGAAAATTGCTGAAGAAAATTGATCCCTTGTTCTCTGAGATCCGATTTTAGAGTATTAAAATTGCCATTTTAGAGTTTGTCTATCATTTTGCCATCTCTGAGGAAGAAAATCGTAGGAGTGGCTTTGATTTCCCACGAATTACTGAGCCCCTGTTCCAAACTAATCTCGCATACCCATCATCACTAGGTCGCACACCCGGTTACAGGTCAATTTCTGCTTTAGTTATGAAGTTTAGGGTGTTTATGTGGAGGTTTCTAAACGATAGGGGGTAAGATGTCTTTTCGCAAAACCACAAGGGGGTTCCGTGTATTTTACCCATACTAGAATCTCAAGAATATTCCACCTCGGGTCGGCCTGAATTAAGGCCGAGGTGGAGCCTCCATGGTGGAGCCGGGCCGAAATGACAACCTTCACCATGCATCCTCCGGTTGCAGTGCGTGAGTGTGTGACATAATCTTCCAATGATCAAATTCAAGGTCTTTGGTGGGGACATTTTGGCCTGCCACAGCATGTGCATATTTCACTAACTTTTCCCCAAGTTGAAGCAAGACTTTTCTATTAATGCTGTAAGAAATTCTTTTTCTTAATTACACACCTAGCTGTCAGGACTTAGGAGTAGAGGTGGCAATTTGTCTCAAATCCCAATAGATTACCCATACCCAAAGGGACTTTGGGCGGAATGGGTATTATAATTTGATATTGGATTTAAAATGGGACATATCCTAATTGTACTCATTAATTGATAGGAAATGTTGGGAAATACTTGGGTACCCATTGGGCCCAAATATCTCCCCACCCATATTTGGCACCTCTTCATGATATCAATGAGGAGCTTGTTTGTCCTAGGCCTTTCGTTTTTTATTTTGAGCAGCCATCCTTCACTGAAGAGAATATCAAGGAGCTCATTTGGCGGGAATCCGTAAAATTTAATCCGGATCCTACTCATTGAGAATGGAACTAATGGTGTATGAACAAGTACTTTGACACGACTTCCACTGAATACTTTGTGTTGTATCCAGAGTGAAACCGCTTATTAGAATCATGAAATAAAACAATGGAAATGTTGAGGTTGACAAAATTTCTACATGGTAGATCTCAATAGATTTTTCTTCTGTCATTTTCTTTGTATTTTAAATGTTCCAATATTGTACAAAGAAATTGAAGCAGCGTTCACATAGGCTTAACTTACATCCAGGAATGCAATTTCTCTTTGGGTGATCAAAGAGAAGGATTCCTTCTTGCTGTGATCTTATCTTGTAATTTTTTATTCAATTGCATAACTTTAATCAAATGTTTTATGTTATCGAGTATCAAGGCAGCTGAGTAGTTGTCCTAAGAACTTTGCATAGAGTGTAAAATGAATTCATGAAAATATAAATTCACAATAAGACTAAAAGAAATTTAATAAATAAAAAAATTAAAGTTATTTAAAAAATAAAAAATGAATTAAATGAAAAAAAATATGTAGAAAATAGATTTTGGTATTGGGCGGAATCAATCTAAACTCATCCCAAAGTGATCCCGCCCAAATTAGTCCCAAAACACATATGGGTAAGGTTAGGTCCAAACTCATATGACTCGGTTCCATCTCAAACCCAAGCAAATTCCGCCCATCCCGCCCATTTTGCCACCTCTATTTAGGAGGGAACCTTTTCTTAATTTGTTCTTGGGAGAGAAGTAAACAAACAAAATATTCATCTAGCTCAAGCTTTTACTGGATCCAAACGTCTAGATGATACAACTGGTCAAGGATCAGTGGCAACAAACGCTAATAATTTGATTCAGTCTAATTGACTAAAATGTCTTGGCAAGGTAGAATGTTCTGAAGAAAGGTTTTTGTTTCCAAAAACTTTTGAAGATCTTGCACCAAATACTGCTGACTGCCACCTTTCCTGCAGAAGACACGCACATACTCTCTCTCTATCTCTCTTTCTCTAGAAGAATATAACTCGTCAACTTTTACGGTTTTACCGGGACATGAATGGCACTGCTAATTTGCTCCTCCCAAGTCAAAAATGTCTGCTAGCTTCATCATCCTCGATCAATTCAATCCAAGAGCTGGCTAGCAAGATATTTAACCCAATATAAAGGGTCCCTAGCCTGCTGGACAGTGGATACCCCACTTGACATTCAGTTCATATCATCATGGCTTCCTTTCATAGACTTCTTCTCTTATTTACAATACTCTGCATCTGCACAGCTGAATCCTCAGAGCTTTGGAGTCAGTTTTGCAATCACAATTCTCAAATAAATAGTACCCAGTTGTCAGCAAACATCGATAGTTTATTGGCTGAATTGATGTCAGGAACTGTCCAGAATGGTTTCAGCACCATCTCCTACGGCAAAGCCGAAGACCAAGTCTTTGGCCTGGCACAATGCAGAGGAGATGTGAGCAGCGAAGACTGCTCGAGCTGCGTCGAAGATGCATCAAAACAAATTCGCAAACTTTGCCCAAGTCAATCTGATGCTCGAATTTGGTATGATTACTGTTTTATAAGATATGGTACCAACAAATTCTTCGGACAAGTTGATACATCAGTTGGGATAATCTTCTACAATGTTGAGAATGTAACCAATCCTGATTCTTTCAACAAAGAACTGGCAAGTTTGTCGGATAAGATCAGTTCAGAGGCTGTTAAGCCCGGAAACAAAGGGCTTGGGAGAGGAAAGAAACAGTTGTCACCTTTTCTGACTTTATATGAACTGGCTCAATGCACTAGGGACCTCTCGCCGCTTTCTTGCGATCAGTGCTTGGCCATAGCAATTGGGAACTTCCCCACCTTCTGCAATAACAAGAAAGGATGCCGAGTTCTCTACGGTAGCTGCATCATCCGTTATGAGTTATATCCATTTTTCTTTCCTCTTGATCCAAAAGAGACCTTAGTCAATATGCCTCTAAAGTACTACCACTCGTCTACAGTACACAACCCTTAAATAAGTTAGATGGTTGTTATATGGAGCGAGTCAGCTCTACACTGAATTGTATGCTCAGTTGTTTCTGTACTGTCATCATCGACAAATCCCTGTGTGACCTCGTTTCCACGATCAATATATATACTCAATAATCTGTCATGTCATTGGCAGGGCAACTGATGAATCCCTCCCTACCCATACGCAAATTCTTCACTGATGGTTCGCCACAAACGTTTCAGTTTGTCGTGGCGGGCTATGCCACAACATGCGGGTAAAGGGTGGGAATGTGTTTTTATTTATTTCGCTATGGTTGGCCATGGAATACCCTTTCATTACTTCTTTTTTCCCTCCTAACATTCTTTTTTCCCTCCTAACAAAAAAAAGACATTGAAATGAAAATATATAAATGAGAAATAGAAAATGCCATTAAAGATTTGGTTAAAAAACCTATAATGGTATTTGTAGTCAAAAAAAGATTTGGTATTTTTGTTTCTTATTTATTTGTTTTATATTTCCCTTCTATCTTTTTTGTTTCTTATTTATTTTTTTATTTTCCTTCCATCTATTTTGTATTTAGAAAAAATTAATTAAGATTTTGCAAGCTAAAATATAGGTTTTCAAAATCATCCCTTCTCTTCCCATAGAGAGAGAAAGAGAGAGAGAAGAAAACAGAAAAAAGTAGTGAAAGGACGAATTTATCAATTTATTAGTTTGATTTTAACTTTTTACGGTTGACCATTAGTTTTAATAGAAGAACAACAGTGATATTTTAATTTAAATCATGAGAGGGTTATATATCATTTTTAAACCATAGGGGAGTAATGTGATAAGGCAACAAACCAAAGGGGGAGTAAAAGGTAATAATAAGGGTTAATTATAAAAAAGCACCTCATGGTTAAGTGAATATTCAAAATAACTCCCCATAGTTTGAAAACATATAATTTAACTCCTTATGGTTTGAGTTAAAGTGAAACTATTAGTTTTTCTGTTAGATTTAATAGTCAAATGGGTATAGTCAAACTTTTTGAATGAAATCAAATTGTCCTTCAAAGCAATGCCAAAATGAAGCCGTGAGTAGTGTCTTTAACGAATTCAATCGAACCGAATACTTGGTGTTCAGACTCTGTTTGTATATTATACCAACAGTGTTCGAGTTCAGCTTGAATATTAATGAACTACAAATATTGTTCGAATTTGATTCATTTATTTATATAAATATTCGAGTTCAAACTCCAGTTCGGCTCATTAAACTATATGAGTCAAATTCGAGTTCGAACTTGAGCTCAAATTTGGTTTTGAAGATGATTTAATTATATTTTTAATAAATGATACATTATGTAGAATAAGTTTAATTATATTTATTGATTTTTAAAAATAAATAATGCTAATTTATGTATAATTACTTTTTTTGGTAAAATATAATATATATATTTAATAATATTAAATGAATTTACTTTTATTTATATATGTATTCATAAACTATTCGAATAGTTCGCGAATAGGTTCTTATTCGGCTCGATTATTAAAAGAGCCTAATATTGTGTTCGAACTTGATTCGTTTATTAAACAATCCTAATATTGTTTTTGAACTGGATTCGTTTATTGAACGATTGAGTTTTTTCGAACTCGAACAAGCCGAACTCAAACAAATTCGCAAATAGCTCAATTTGTTAAAGCTCTTGCCGTAAGGAGGTAAAATTACTAAAATATAGGTTTTCAAATTATAGGGAGTTAATATGAACATTTGCTAAATCACAGGGAGATTTTTGATATTTGACCCTAATAACAATAAAGAGCAAGACAACATCTTGGGGAAAAAAAGAAAAGGAAAAGTTATATTTCCACATCCGAGAAAGCTATTTCGAGCTCAACCATCCACATTTCAGTTAATAACCTCTTGGAATTCGACTTTTCAGCTCAAAATCTAGGTCCAAATATGTAAAACATTTCCAAGGGCACACGCATAGCTTTCCAGATGAAGGCAACCTGAAACGGTGAGATATGCCTGGCGAGAGAAAAAAATCCTCAGAGAAATTGAGCTTGTCTGCTCTTAGTGATTTTTCAGATTTTGCCTCCTCTCTTGCTTCCAACTGTGCTACAAATGAAGGGTTGATAGTATCAAGGCTGACACCGACAGTATTATCCACAATATTTTTGGTTGTATTACTGTTTCTTGGTTAAAAAGAGTTGTCACTTTGAAATTTCTTGCTGAATCCTTCAGTGTCCATGGATGTAATCACGGGCACTTGCACGTAAAGAACCATGATTCTGGAAGAAGGTATGAGTTGCTTGAGTGAGAGCATTATTGATTCGTGTGATCACCTATGCAACCTGAAATATTTCCAACAAATTACTCAAAATTTAAAGATTGGAGTGTCACAATATCAAGGCGAAAGGGATCCTAACTCCCAAGTGGATATAATGTACTAGAAAATCTGGTTGGTCTTGACACTCATTCTTTTACGTTTAATGATTTGACATTTACATTTTTACACTTGATCACCATCGAGATAGGTAAGTGTGCACTTAAATAGTATTACTATATGTATAGCACCACGTTTTTGTACACATATTGAATAAATTGCTGATTTCGCATTATCAGCCTCAGCTACCATTATCCAACAAAATGTTAATGATATTCGACCACTTAAACCACTATTCTTCATCATCAATTGCATTTCTCAATATTACCACTTTGATAATTTACAGCATAACAAATGCTCACGTACCATAACAGCAAAATATTGAGCATCATTTTCTCTAATATTGTTAAGGAAAATACTAAATCTCTTCCTTGTACCATTTTATCACCTGTTCATAATAAGTATATTTTGGACGAAATTTACCTTCAAAAAATTAAACCAACAATGACAATGACCTCAATTATATAGTGAAGAAAATCAACGCATTACGTCTGCGCGTTTGTATCATCTGTTAAGTTATGATTGCAGATGTATATTGGTGGCTGGTAGAACTCTACTTGTGGTTCTACATGTTTAGATGCCTTACTATTTTTCGATATTGCAAGGATTTAGTTGGAATTTGGGGGTCTGTTTGTGGGCAATTAGAGATTTAGGTGTGAAAGATTGGGGGGTTTAGAAGTGGAGAATTTGTGGGTCGCAGGAATTCAGGTTTTTTCAAACCAAATTTAGGGACTTGGTTATACAATTAGTAATTTGCAAAGATAAAGAAGCAGGAGAGACAAGGACGGAGAGACAAACAGCATTTCATTTGGCTTACAACTTCTATTTTTAAGGCACCAACGAAGAGTGACAAATTACCTATTTACAAATTTAGTAAAACATACACTCTCTTTTTGAATTTTCATTCTTTCTTTTGCTATATTCCAAATTTTTTCGAAAATTTAACAAGTGGAGAGAAGAAATGAATATTTAAAATCAGACCTCTAAGTCGTGAGACTTCGACATGAACCACTAGATTAATACCTTATCAATTGTAAATTATCTCAATGCGGCTAATTGGTGACTTTTACCTCTTGTGATGTCATATGCATCTTATCAACCATATAAAAAAAGATTACATTTTCCACACCGATTAATGCGTTTAATTCCTATTCTGTTGAAACATATTTCATGCTGTAGATCATCAAATTTCATAATTAACGATAATCTTGTGCAAACTAGATACATTTCGTCCAATTTTAAATTTGATTTATCCTATGGTTTTTCCATAAGAACAATGAATCAACTAGAAATTTTAAAATATCATTCAAGAAACATGTGAATGAATTTTCAACTAGTTTTTTACTGGAATCCACTGCGTACCTTGCACGTGATCATTTTTTAGGGAGAAATTGTCAAATCACATTTCACATAATCTGATTTATAATTCCTCAATTTTACAAAATAAATTTTTTGGTCTCTCACATTTCATTAATTGAATTTTTTTTCTCTCACATTTCACTAAATAAAAATTTTCATCCCTCATTGATCATATGTACGAACAATTTTTTCTTGTATTTGAAAATTCATATATATGTGTCTATTTAATTTCACCAGAACAGTATAAATAACATGTAATATATTTATATTTAATTTCACCTAAACAAGCTAACTGTAGGTGTAGGTGAAATCAAATAGAAATACATTACATGCTATTTATACTATTCAAATAAAATCAAATAGATATATACATGGATTTTTAAAAAAAAAAGATATTTGTAAATATGATCGATCAATGAGGGATAAAAAAAATTCATTTAATGAAATGTGAGAGACAAAAAAATTCATTTTGTAAAATATGGGACTATAGGTCAGATTATGTGAAATGTGATTTGACAATTTCTCCTTAAAAAATGATTGCACAAGGTGAATTTCGGCCAAAAACTAGTTAGATACCTAGATAGGGACCAAATTTGACTAATGTGAATTTGTAAAGGACATAAAATTACGCTTTTAAAAGTAAGGGACAAAAAAGTCATTTTACGACATGTGAGGGATGTTTTGAATGATTTTCCCTTTTTTTTTTTGGTTTACAAATAATGAGGTTGAACTTAATTTCACTTTTATTTTTGCATTTACTAATATTTTTTAGCATAAAATATCTAGTCCCATTCACTAAAAGGGTTTAGAGTAGCTTTGAGTGGAGTTGTAGATACAACAAGAAGGCATCATTAGCATTTAATTGGACATAAATAACCACTATTCGTACTTATGCATAAGAATAGAAGCAATTATGCATAAAGACATACATGATCACGCTCCTGGAAAGCCTTGTTCCTTGCTTATTATCTTTCTCAGAAAAGGACTTGAACAACAATATAATGAGCTAAAAATAAAAGTGACAACCAAATATTTACAGCACACGTCTACGCACTCAAATCAATTTTTTATTTTGAATCAATCTTCTATACACTAATACTATGCTTGGTTGCATCACAATTAATTTTATTGAATTTGAAATCCAAATTTGCATATGTGATATACATGCAACCACATTAATGTATACGTTATCCTTTTATTGAAGATTAGTCCTTTTCTTGTCTTTTTTTTCTCTCAAATGTTTGGGGTACAATTACAATTTGAAGCCATGTTTTTTTGACGGCTATCTATCCAAGTTAAACACAAGTAGCATTCTAAGTATCATTGCGATGGTCAGGTGCAAATCTAATCCTATGACACATATTACAGTAAAAAAGGGTTTGTTTAAAGAGTGTAGGGGTACTTGTTAATTTTTTCGTAAAAATAAAATTAATTTGAACAAGTGTCTAAATATATGCCTACGACAAATGTGAATTTGAGCATTCACATAGCAAGTCATATATTAATTTTGGTATACTAATCAGTGTTCACTAACCTCCTGTGAAAAAATTAAAAGAAAAAAAAATAAATGAAATCTTGCAAGTAATTATGAGAAAGTAAGATGAATCGATAATCTATTCGTGTATTTTTATTCCTTCATTGATTCATTGCATACCAAGTACAATGAGGCGTGGAAGACTGGTATTTTTCCCCGAAAACATTAATGTAATTTAGTTTTTGGCCGGCGGTCCACTTCGTCGACAATGATCTGTTGCATCGCAGCCTCTGCTGTAAGGATTCTTTGAACGTGCCGGTGCACAATTTTGTGGGTCTTTCCGGTTACATCTAGGATCATCTCCCTTCATAGCACCTCCTGAGATCGATTCAGCGTATGAAGATGGTGCAGTTAACAGAAGTGCAACAAGACAAAGCAAAAGGACTTTGTTGCAAGTCTGCACCATCTTGAATAAAGAATCAGATGATTGATTTGTTTTTTTTTTTTTAACTAGCACATGTCTCTGGGTTTATGTAATGATACGAGGTCAAACAATGCAGAGGCTTTGCATGTTTTGTGGAATAATGTGAGAGGGTCAGAATCACTTTCTAGAAATAGAAACTAAACATGAGGTATTTAACTATTTATTGGTCACTGAAACCATTTTTTGCGTAGGGAATGGAACATGCAGCCTCCCATGCTTTTTTGGAGTAGAAAAAACAAAAAAAAAAAAAAAAGTAACTTTTCACTTTTAGATTCAATAAAGTATAGATAATAGAAACTTGTAGAGAAGAAATATACATGAATCCTCAGCTCTCCCTAACCTTGCTAACGTATGACTGTGATTAACAATTGATTTGGTACTAGATTCAAGGCATAATCTCAAAAATCTCCCTTGAGGTTTATCACAATTTCACTATACGCTTCTCAAACCTTTCAAATATTACAATTACTTTCAGTGTTTTGGGTGGTTTTGATGTAACAAAGTTAGCTCATTTACACAAAAAGTTCATATTAAATGCTAATGAGTACAAAATCACGTTAGCTAATTAAGTGCAATCGGCTCAAATAAGGGGAAAAAAAATAACAATTCGATACAGAATTTCAGTCTTCCCATTGAACTATCGAGGGATGTTTACATTACATCTTTGCCATGATGTGGCTGGTCATAGTAACAGAGAATCATGGCGCATCCAAAGTACAGAGAACCGAAATCAGGCAATTAAGCAGGTCATTGAACTTCTCTAGATCGATCTGTATGTTATGCTGGATGGAAGAACAATAAATCTCAACCAAATGTCATTGATCATACATGCCTAACCTGTTGAAGATTCATCTGACAGCCTATGAACCCAACTAACCAAATGTGGTTGATCATACGCGCCTAACTAACCTGTTGAACATTCATCTGGCAGCCTATGAACTCAACAACTTTGATGTTCTCCCGCTTGTATCTTCATGAATTCCAAGTGTGCTTTACCATTGAGCTTTGCTGCAAAGAATTCCCTGAAGAACTTTTCTACTGGAATACTACGAAAAACTGCCGGATTATGTGGTCCAATAAGGCTGCGAGCAGGGGCCACTTCTGCGTCTAGGTTAGAGCTATAAAATGTAGCAATAGATAGCCGTTCTCTGTCAGAATTCACTGTTGCTCTGTGCTCAATACTCCGATACAAGCCATTGCTGAGGATCTGTGCAGCAAAAGAAGATATATGAATAGCATTTTCACAAGCACCAATATGAACAAGCACTACAGTTCCTGTGGAAAAGCTACATGTTCGAGAAGTTTCTTAAATAATGTCTACACTATGCTCACCTAGAAAAAAGATTGATGAAATAGTTGAAATGGTATTCTCATTGAAAGGCTATCAAGATATATACCCTTGTCCACAGACCATTCTCTGATATCCTATTTGACAGGACACCAACCTTCTATTTATGCTACAAAGAGTATGCAAGTTCCAAAATCACAATAGTCTCTAATTTTAGTATGTCATAAGCTAATTAGCTTCACCTCTATTATGTCACCAACATTGACTATTAATGCATCTGGAAGTGGCGTTACTGGTAGCCATTTTCCGTCTTTCCGTATCTGGAGGCCTGGTGTTCCATTCAGCTGAAATAGAATTGTCAAAGCAACTGCATCTGAGTGCGGATTGAAACCAATTGCCATTTCTGGCTCTGGGCATGGAGGATAGTAGTTCATACGCATAGACTGTACACCATCACTAAACAAGCCTTTCATTTCCTCCTCATCAATCTTCAGAACCTTAGCCATTTCCCTTAATAGTGTCATGGCTAGGATTTTGACTTCCAGAGAGTAAGCTTCCATTGCATCTCTGCAATTTTTAAGAGAAGCTAAAAATTGCTTGTTAACAAGATATCATCTCTCTTAAATTAAAAATCTGTAGAAAGCCAAGAGGCGCACCATTTCCTTTGAGAAACATTTCATTAAACAAGCATATATTGACTGTTATTAACAGCCCTTGGCCTTGCTCATTACAGCAGCTGCACTGCGACTGACAAGCAAATTCATGCATTGAAACTACAAAATTAAACTCTCAAACTCATGTAATGTTACCAGATTACCAGTCCCTATATTGCACAGTGAAAGGGTCAATACCATTCTATTCATATAACTTTAGGCTATATATTACCTGACTTATAAAGTTTCAGCAGAAAAACTACATAAGAATAAGAGGAGGTGGAGATAAAGAAGAGAGGGGAGGGGGTGGGAGAGAGAGAGGACCTGAGTTTTCGGGGTAGCTTTTCGAATAATTCCACTTTCCTAAGTTTATCAGGGAGGGTGGTTATGTAAAACATGTCTGACCAGTCAAGCTTCTGCTCCTCTGATACAACAAAAAGCTGCCCAAAGCCCTCGTGATTCTCTGGCTCTTGCCATAACGCCTTCTTTTCCTCAAAAGGAAGTTTGAAGAAATCTGTAATTTCATTCCTCAAGCAATCTAGCAATGAAGTAGAAAGTCCATGGTTTACGACCTACTCCAGGAAACAAGAAACAGAGTCAGAAAATTCACCTATTAATAGTTTATGAAACCTGCTCATCAACAAAAGTAGGACCAATGATAGGTTTGGGTGCATGGTCAATTGGACCAATGATGCTACACTGTGTTCAGGATACAAGCACATAGATGACCCTGATGGAACAGGAGGGGTATTGGCTATTACCCAATGGATAATAGGCTGAGCCGACCTGATTAACACAGTACAAAATATGTCCTTAATCTCCCTATATATTATCCCCCTAACTCCAGGTGACTACACATTCAATGTTCCCTTCAGAACTATTCATCCATTTATCTCAGATCTGACTTGAGGGTTGAAGTGACCTCAGTTAAACCTTGGTCATAAGTGATTATTTGTGCAGATTCTTATAGCATCAAGGTTTTCTGCATATCCGACCTGATTAGCTCATCATAACATCACAACAGCTCAACTCGGATAAAATCTTGCTTCTTTAATAGACATTAACAGTTGGGTAAGGACCCAATTTTGGCGGAATTTTACATGCCATAAGAAAGCAGGACATGATACAATCCAGTCCACTTTCCTCATCTAAGGAGTTTCAACTTCTAAACAATCCAATCATCCAAGAGGAATTTCACTCATCAAATTCCTCAAATTCAAAAGTGAGAGGACTAATGTTAATTTACCTACCAAAGCGCCCATATACTGGCTGATAAAATTGGAAATCAGGCATCTTACTTGAAACTCATGTTAAAGCTTTTTGGGCTCCCAATATACTACATACTCTTGCTCTGATGCAGCTTCAAAGCACCAGTTTCCTATAACCTATGGAAAGCATTTACAGTGCATAACGAAAGCACTAAATATGGCGATAGGAAAGTGCACAGAACATTTTATTACCTCTAAAAGTTACACCTAGCTACGCCAAGATGCCTTTCAAAGTAAGAATTGGATATAAGGCTATGCATAAAGCAAATCCAATTCAAACAAATTACAACTTTTTAAATAAAAGAATGAACCAGGACATTGTTCACAGGCATGACAGAAACACCTCCAGCGTATGTCCAATCTACATGAACTGTGAAAAGTATGTTGTTTTACAATATTGAGTCAACGCTCATTTTCTCCATATGCATTTCCTTTGCCCGAAATATAGATTCACATAACATAATAGAGTAGACAATTTGAAAGATTCCGCATAAGCTCTGTAGACATAGAATGTTAAGCTGCAATGAAGTCAAGCTCAGCAAGACTCCTCAGTTAGGTTTAGATAGTTCTAGCCTTTACAGAAATCCCCAGCACATTTGCTATCAACAATCAAGATTACCAAATACAAATATCGTATTCTAATAACCGTATAATCCAGCATATAATCTCGACCATCCGAATTCAAATACAGCAATATCCAATGTCAACTTCCCTCAATCTTATTGGACTGCAAAAATATTTCTCATCAATATACTCCATAAATTCAAAATTGCAGAAATTTTAACCATGAGATATGTCAATAGAATCAATCATCCCACAAGCTCAGCTCAAGACAGGATATCAATTATGTTGCGGAAGCCCTACCAAAGTTAAGGTATAACGAGTAAATTATTGTACCTAAAATTGCAAAATGGTAATTCCCAGGAAATATTTGGTGAGGGACACTGGCCTGCTTAAGTACCAATTTCCTAGACAGAATCACCTATATATGCACTTAATTGCACAATAACTCACTACAAATATACCTACAAATATATCTACTAAATAGACAATAAAATAGAACACCAGAATTTAACGAGGTTCGGCTAATTTGCCTACGTCCTCGGACACTACCGACAATTTAATATTTCACTAGAAGAAATATTACAAAGAGAGAGAAGAAAGCAAGTTATTGGCTCTTGCTTGGTGTACTTGAATTGGTTTGTTTGAGAGCTATTTATAGTTCTCAAACAACCTCTCAAATGTTAAACTTAATCGATGTGGGATTTAGAAATTTAGGCCAAAGAATTCAAAGTCCTCAATTTTGGCTTGAAAAAGTCATCAATTGAGGCTTGGCTTTGAATTCAACAAATCTCCACCTTGGCATAATTTCTAATCCCACCAAAAATACAAATTTTTTTTCCCTCAAATTCGGTGGTGTCTTCAAATGCGTTGTCAAGCGCCAATCTTCAAGTCGTGCACAACATTTATCAAATTCAAACAATGTTGGAATTTGATAGTTGTCACAACCTTCGTAAGCATATCAGCAGGATTCTCCTTGGTCTGAATCTTTTGAAGTAGTATCGTACTATCTTCCAAAATCTTCCTCACAAAATGATACCGTACGTCGATATGCTTCGTCCTTGCATGATAAACTTGGTTCTTTGCTAAATGAATAGCACTCTGACTATCACAATGAACTTTGATAGACTTCTGTCCAATTTCCAATTCATCAAGCAATCCATGAAGCCAAATTGCTTCCTTAACAGCTTCCGTAACTGCCATATACTCCGCCTCTGTAGTAGACAAAGCAACTGTTGACTGTAAGGTAGACCTCCAACTGACTGGTGCCTTAGCAAGTGTAAAAACATACCCAGTCGTTGATCGACGTGTATCTTGATCTCCTGCGTAGTCGGAATCACAATATCCAACTACGCCTTGACCAATCTTCTCATCCCGCTCAAATACTAATCCAACATCTACGGTGTTCAAAATATACCGTAAAATCCATTTCACAGCTTGCCAATGCTCCTTGCCAGGATCATGCATGTACCTGCTCACAACTCCAACTGCTTGTGAAATGTCGGGCCTTGTACACACCATAGCATACATCAAGCTACCCACCGCATTTGCATACGGTACCTTTGCCATATATTCTCGTTCTGCATCATTCTTTGGAGATAACGATGCACTAAACTTGAAATGAGGAGCAAGTGGAGTACTAACAGGTTTAGTCTTTTCATTCATACCAAACCTCTTTAATACTTTACTAAGATACTCTTTCTGTGTCAAATAAAGCCTCCCCAATCTTCTATCTCTACTTATCTCCATGCCGAGAATTTTCTTGGCTTCGCCGAGATCCTTCATTTCAAACTCCCGACTCAAATGAGATTTCAATTTTTCAATCTCACCTTGATCCTTGGAAGCTATCAACATATCATCAACATAAAGAAGAAGATATATGTAGGATCCATCTCGTAGCTTGCGCAAATATACACAATCATCATATTTGCTTCTTGTGTACCTTTGCCCCATCATAAACTTGTCAAATCGCTTATACCACTGTCTTGGAGACTGCTTCAATCCATACAACGATTTGTCAAGCTTGCATACCATCTTTTCTTTACCAGCAACTTTGAATCCTTCTGGCTGAGTCATGTAGATTTCCTCTTCCAAGTCACCATGTAAAAACGCAGTTTTTACATCTAATTGGACAAGTTCCAGATCCAATTGTGCTACCAAAGCCAATAAAATTCTGATGGAGGAATGTTTCACGACTGGAGAAAACACTTCGTTGTAATCAATTCCCTCCTTCTGAGCGTAGCCTTTAGCCACCAATCTTGCTTTGTAGCGAACACCAGACTTGTCAGGAAATCCTTCCTTCTTTGCATATACCCACTTGCATCCGATTGCCTTCTTTCCCTTTGGAAGACTGGTTAGCCTCCATGTTTGATTCTTATGAAGGGAATGTACTTCTTCATCCATTGCAATCCTCCACTTTTCTTTATCCGAACTTTGAGCTGCTTCATTGAAAGTGGCAGGAATATCAACATTTATGGTTGGGGATGCATAGGCCACTATATCAGCAAAACGAGCAGGTTTTCTGATTGTCCTCTTTGGCCTACTGGTTGCAATTGATTCATGTTGCTGTGAAAGTTCTTCAACTGGAACATTTTCTTCAGTTGATTCTTCTTCTACCATAGGAGTCCTTTCATCTACTCCGATATCCACTGCTGGTCTGATAATGCTTCTTTCAAACTCCATCTGCTTAGGAGTGCTCTCCACCTGTTGGGGAGTACTATCATTCTGCTGTACATCTACCTTTGTTAACATGGTAGATTCATCAAAGGTGACATCCCTGCTGAAAACTATCTTTTTCGTTTCGGGACACCAAAGGCGATAACCTTTAATGCCTGTTGTGATCCCCATAAAGAGCGCCTTCTTCGCCCTTGGATCCAACTTTGATTCTTTAACATGATAATATGCAGTAGAACCAAACACATGTAAGGAATCATAATCTGTAGCAGGTTTTCCCGACCATTTCTCTAATGGCGTTTTGCCGCCAATAGCAATTGATGGTAAGCGATTAACGAGGTGATTTGCATATGCTAAGGCCTCAGCCCAAAATTGTCCGCCCAACTCAGCATTGGACAACATACACCGAACTTTCTCCACCAATGTCCGGTTCATACGCTCTGCCACCCCGTTTTGCTGTGGTGTATCTCTGACTGTGAAGTGCCGAACAATGCCTTCATTTTCACAGACCTCCATGAACGGATCACTAGTGTATTCACCTCCGTTGTCTGTTCGAAGGCGTTTGATCTTTCTTTCTGTTTGAGTTTCCACCATCTTTTTCCACTTGATGAAAATTCCCAATACTTCACTTTTCGCCTTCATAGTATACACCCATACTCTTCGAGAGAAGTCATCGACAAAGGTAACAAAATAATTCTTGCCTCCCAAAGAAGTTGTTTTGGAAGGTCCCCACACATCAGAGTGCACATAATCCAAAATACCCTTGGTATCGTGAATTGCAGTGCCAAATTTTACCCTTGTCTGCTTTCCTTTGACACAATGCTCGCAAAAATCTAACTTGCAAACACTGGCTCCTTTTAATAGTCCTTGATTCATCAGAAGATTCAAAGATTTTTCTCCGGCATGCCCTAAGCGCATATGCCATAATCTGGTTACTTTCAATTCTCGATCATCACTGGAAGCCACGGCCGCTACTCCAACAACTGCATTACCTTGATAGTAATACAAGTTATTATTTTTCCGGATTCCTTTCACCAGCACCAATGCACCTGAAATGATTTTCATCACTCCATTATATGCCGACACCTTGTAGCCCATTGATTCTAGTACTCCCACAGAAATGAGGTTCTTTTTCAATTCTGGCACATATCGGACATCAGTTAGAATCTTAATTGATCCATCCTGATTCCTCAGCCGAATTGAACCAACCCCATTTGTTGCTAATGTGGTCTCATCTGCCGTGTAGACGACTCCACCTTCTTTTTCCTTGAAATCAAAGAACCATTCTCTATTGGACGTCATATGATGGCTACAACCTGAGTCCAATAGCCATGTACTAGAATGACCAGTAGGCATGACAGCTAATGAAAAATCTGATTTGATCAATGCACTCAGATACATTTGAATCCGCAACAGCTTTTTCTTTGTCAGGTCTACCCTTCAGTTTTGGACAGTCCTTCTTCCAGTGCCCTTTCTCTCTGCAAAAGGCACACTCATCTTTACTTAGTCTGGCTCTTGACTTGGATCTTCTTCTCGTCCCCTTTCTCTGGTTTTGTGAGCGTCCTCTAGTTACCAGAGCTTCTGCTGCTCCATCTCTGCTATTTTGCTTGTCTTTTCTTCTGAGCTCATAGCTGTACAGGGCAGAGCTAACTTCACTGAGGGACACCTCAGCTTTCCCATGGAGTAGAGTTGTTTCAAGATGCTCAAACTCCTCAGGAAGAGATCCCAACAACATGAGAGCCAAATCTTCGTCTTCAAATGTCACATCTAAATTCATCAGATCAGTGATTAACTGATTGAAATTAGTGATGTGATCACTTAGAGTTGTGCCAGGAACATAAGTGAAGCGAAATAAACGCTTCTTCATGTTGAGCCTGTTCTGACAATTTTTCTTCAAGAACTTCTCCTCCAATCCAGTCCATAATTTATTTGCAGAGGTTTCTTTTGAGAACACATATTTTTGTTCCCTTGAAAGACACGATCGAATTGTACCACACGCTAAACGATTTAGCGTCCTCCATTCCTTCTCTTCAATCTCTTCTGGTTTCTCTTTTTCGATGGCAATGTCTAGACCTTGATTAAAGAGCGCGTCTAGAATCTCACTTTGCCACATGCCGAAATGACCGGTACCATCAAATGTCTCCACATTTAATTTTGTATTCGTCATAACATTTCTCGCCATAATAGATAATGACGAGCTTGTTGATGCTTGCATTGTAGATGAAGATCTACTTTCGGCCATCTCTACAAATTATATTTAGTAGCTCCTAAATGTAGAGTAACAATAGCCCAAGAAATCTTTTCTGATGTGGAAGATCAGACCATGCTGCAACCACAGAGCATACTAAGAAACCTCGAGCTCTGATACCAATTGTTGCGGAAGCCCTACCAAAGTTAAGGTATAACGAGTAAATTATTGTACCTAAAATTGCAAAATGGTAATTCCCAGGAAATATTTGGTGAGGCACACTGGCCTGCTTAAGTACCAATTTCCTAGACAGAATCACCTATATATGCACTTAATTGCACAATAACTCACTACAAATATACCTACAAATATATCTACTAAATAGACAATAAAATAGAACACCAGAATTTAACGAGGTTCGGCTAATTTGCCTACGTCCTCGGACACTACCGACAATTTAATATTTCACTAGAAGAAATATTACAAAGAGAGAGAAGAAAGCAAGTTATTGGCTCTTGCTTGGTGTACTTGAATTGGTTTGTTTGAGAGCTATTTATAGTTCTCAAACAACCTCTCAAATGTTAAACTTAACCGATGTGGGATTTAGAAATTTAGGCCAAAGAATTCAAAGTCCTCAATTTTGGCTTGAAAAAGTCATCAATTGAGGCTTGGCTTTGAATTCAACAAATTACACAGTCAGCAAGAGGAGGAAGGACTAAATTAATCTAACCTGGAAGAATCCCCAGTCCTTGCAAGCTAAGTGAAGCTTCTCCAACTCAGAATCCATGGAATTTTCAGACAGCAATCTCTCAACATCGATGACGGGTACTGCTAGAAGCGAAGTTTCGTGAGAAACAATGGGTGATTCTTCGTCGTGGTGAACGTATCGAGGTGGGATTTTTGAGATGGGCTGTTTGGCAAGCTCCTGGACACTGGGAACTACGAGGGATTTGCCAAAGTTGACGAACTGTAGAGGTGACTCCGCCATGGACTGTTCGACGCCAGACGTTAGAGAGCAAGTGTTAAAATGGATCCAGTTTAGTATTATCAAACATATATAGACCAAGGGACAAGGGCACAAACGGTTGCAAGGGGCACAAACGGTTGCAAGGGGCACAAACAGTTGGAGGTGCAACCGTTTCTGCCGGTTGTGTGCATTTTTCACTGTGCGTAACTTTGATTGCACACGGTGTAACTTTCTTTGTACACGACGTAACTTTAGAACAAATTTTTGTGGGTCCCACACACGGCGTGAAAATCACGTTACAAGATGTAATCTGAACCGCACAAATTTTTTTAACCAAATCATGGCCGTCAACTACCACACACGTCAACCGTTCCTGCCCCATTTCCAATGAAGTCATAGCGAGTCTATTAGGCGGGATTTTGTGGAAGGGAGTTTCAATGGTTGGTAACGGAGGCGTTAAACTTAGACATAGGTTTTTAGAAATTTTTTCCTTACTCACTAATCAAAACGACTCTGTTTTGAGCTTTGTCAACGTGGATTGATGATGGTCACTTCTTCAGTTTTGTGAGGGAACCGTTCAGGGACGGTCTTTCTGATAACCGTCCCTGCCCCCTATCCAACTTCATTTCAATTCTTGGTACAAAAAACTTTTTTTAGTCTCCCTCCAAAAAGTTGTCAATATTCATTTACAACTTTAGAACTAAAGCAAAATACAATCAATGAATAGGAAAGTTGCAGACAAGGGGCAGAAGAAGAGCAGTCAAAATACACTTAGGAAAAGGAAGAACTACATATTGAAGGAAAAAGTCTTGGAGGCCTAATATCTATAAAGGGTTGGGGAAGGTCATGACTGAACAATGAAGCTAAAGATGATGGAGTCCAAAGCAGTGACACCCAATCGCATCTACATAAACCCTACAAGTAACAATATTGCAAACTAATGACATAATTTCCATTGTTTGGTGAATAGCATCACATGATTTTATATCATGGTTGTCGAAACTCTATAGATGTTAGAAATTAGATATGTTCATGGGCCATATGGGAGAGTAAAGTAGAGAGAAATTTTGAACACCAAGTGTTTGCCAAAAAGAAAAGGAGAACTTCCAAACCAATTGGTAGAGGGAGTTGTTAGGAAGGGATAAATAGGGGTAATAACTCTCGCATTAGTAGCAATAGTGTAGTCATTATATAACAGGATTACTGGTTGTTTCTATGAACTTCTTATAGATTTTGTTGGTTAGCAGCGCCTGTGTGCAGATTATATGTTATGTGTGGTTTGTACATACTATTCATGGCGACGTACAAAACGAAAAAAAAAAGTGTTACAAAGGTAGTTCCCTTAAGAATGCCTCTTACAGCATGTTGTATAAGAAACATTTCATATGAATATATAATGACGCGGAGTAAAATTGTTATGCGGAGTAAAATAACATAACGCTTAGATTGGTAGACGCATTGCAGAGAAAAAGATTACAAGGTTTTATAGCTAGTGGGGTTGGACACCATGTTGAATAACTGTTACATGCAGTGAGTCAGCAATTACAGTAGCAAAACTGATATGTAATATTGCGTGAACATACTATGAAATTGCTACCTATTGTTTGTTAGTTAACTCATATTTGCATAATCATAAGATAAATAGAAGAAGAAATTGATTGTTTGAAACTTGATAGCTAGGGCAGTAGATGACAATTTGAACAGGGTAGGCATAATGAATAACATAGTTTTTAGCTTGGCATACTAAATGTGGAAAAAAGATTATAAGTTTTACTTTGCTAGTGTGCTTGAACATGAAGTTGGATAACTATAACACGCAATGAGTTAGCAATTACAGTGTAAGAACTGCTCTGTAAAATTTCATCAACGTAACTGTGAAATTGGTACCTCCGGGTTATTACATTAACTCATATTTGTAACGTAGGACAAGAAATAGAAGAAGAAGTCAATCCCATCAAACTTGATAAATGAGTGAGAGTAGATTGTAAGTGGAATTGGCCAAACAAAATAATTAACCTACTGTTAATTTTGGCAAACAGAGTGTGGAAAATAGGTTACAAGTTTTCATAACTATTGTTACTAAGATTTGAAAGTGATATATTATATATGTTAGTACTTTGTAATGCATTAAGAATAAGTGAGGAAAGCATAATGGAACTGAAGTGCAATTATCTGTGTAAAACTCCAGTTTAAATGGCAGGAAAAAGATCGAGAACTTCAAGTAAGAAATGTGGCAGAGATGAAGCAACAGGAAAGCTTGATGGCAGACAACCTGAGGTTCCATCTAAATCACTTAATACGTAAATGGCTAGTATTTGTCTCTCACAACATCTATAGAACTCAATACGTGAGATAGATGATAAGTACATGCAACATGCAGTGGGAAGAAGTCAGGGAAAAAAAGAAAAAAATTGAAGGTAAGACATCTTGTTCAGATTGCCTTTCTTAGTGTGGAAACATGGTTACCAGTTATCTTAATTAGTGTGCATATACATCTTGTTAGATAACTATTACATTCTGTGATAGAACAGTGACAGTGAAAAAATACTTTGACACGGTTACAATCAACTAACATAATGATATTAAATCAAGTCCTAGAAATTGATAATGGAACTCTTGTGAGGAAAGAAATGCAAACATAAGTTTACTCTTGTTTACAAGTTGAAACCCCAATTAATTGTAGCAGATCAGTAATTGAAACCTACAGTATGAAAGTTGATTGGCATGAATCTTGGTTCTAATGCCTATATGTTAGGCTGAATATACTTGTTATTCAAAATGTCTAGCGCATAATTGAATCTATTATATCATTACTTTATCTTGATTTGGGAATGTCAGGAGAAAACCTTACAAACATGAAAACAACCACATAGCTATACCTCCACAGAAAAATGCAAATATCAACTATACCAAAGTTCTAGAATACATTCCAACTCACATAGCTATTTTTTACTGTGCTATTTCCAATCTATTTTTTATAAATATGCACAGTCAAGTAACTAATACCTCTTTTGACAAAAAAAAAAAAGTAACTAATACCTCATTGATTATA
Source organism: Coffea eugenioides (assembly GCF_003713205.1). Taxonomy (NCBI): domain Eukaryota; kingdom Viridiplantae; phylum Streptophyta; class Magnoliopsida; order Gentianales; family Rubiaceae; genus Coffea; species Coffea eugenioides. Next base: position 39,660,504 of record NC_040043.1, read on the forward strand.
CCTCAAAGATCGTGTATATTTTCGTAAGCTAATTAATGCAGACATTAATAAACATTAGTAATTGTTTACTCTTATTCATAAGTTGAAACCCCAACTAACTGTAGCAATCCAGTAATTGAAGCCTACAGTATGAGAATTGATTGGCATGAGTCTTGGTTCTAATGTCTATATGTTAGGTTGAATGTACTTGTTATTCAAAATCTCTTACTCATAATTGAATCTGCTATATCATTCTTAGAACTACTGTCTTGATTTTGAAATATTGGGAGAAAATCTTATGTAATTGAAATGTAATTGTTTATCAAAAAGTTGGTGCAGATGGCATGAAGGAGATTGAGAAGTTTGACTAAGAAAGCAGCTTGAAAAGAAAAAAGTCAAAAATTAGGTAGTAGCGAACTTGAAGCGCCATCAAAATCCTTGAATATGTAAGTTTGTCAATGCTTTTATGTTGCACCAATATGTTGGCAAGAGAGTGAGACGTGATTGTTTGATTGATTGCAATTACGAGTTGTTGAATTGGTCTCACTTTATTTTAATTTCCATAGATAAGAGTATATGAAACCTTAGCCAAACTGATATGTGTTGAACAAAGTAAATAACCTTTACAATTTGCTTGAGCAGTGGCAAGATGGCGCTGAAAAGGACAAAGAAGACTCCACGTGAAAAGAAAGAAATATGAAAAGTGGGAACTTTTGAGCTTGCAAAAGCAATCCCACCATTTATAATTAGAAAGAAAAAAAAGAAATCAACTTCCGAAGAAGAATGGAGCAAGTGAAACTCAATTAACAGCATTGTATAACTCTTTTACTTTCTTTTTTATAGATTTTTGTTACCACAATATTTGTAAATTTTCAATTTCGCTTTATAGAAAATATTATGTAGTGATAGGCAAGAATCCTTGTAGATATCATTGTAATCATTATAGATTTGTGTTCAATTTGTAAATTTGTTTGAAGCATTGTATATATCTATTAGAATTGTTATACATATTGTTATAACTGGAGTAGGGATGGCAACGGGGCGGGGTTGGGGCCGGGGACCCCTCTCCCATCCCCCGCCCCGCTGCCTACAAACTCCCCCCGCCCCGGCCCCGTCCCCCGCCCCGCTTCCCCCGCGGGGGCACCTGCGGGATTAATAAAATTTTCCCCGCTGGGTTAATAAAATTTTATTATAGTTAAATTTTAATAAATAATCAAGTACTAAAATATCAACACATTATCAAGTTATTATTCATTTTAATTTTACAATTGAAACTCATAAAAACAATCAAACAAAAGTTATTTGAATACAATCCAACATGATGAAATAAATACAACTAAAATAGTTAAGTTTTCACTTTTGGTACAAATACAATCACTAATTCATTATTGTGTTTGTGCTTTTTTTTTGAGAAAAAAGTGTTATTCTATTAAGTGTAATTAGAAATTTAGTATAAATATATTAGTAAATTTAGTATAACTAATTAATAAATTCTATTAGTAGACATGTCTAATTATTCGTATAATTGATAATATCAAGTATATTACATACACTAATATACATTATATAATACATCTAACTAATAATATCATTATCATAAGTTTATAACTAATTAAATTACATACTCCCTCCGTCCCAAAATAAGGGACGTTTTTGGGGATTCTAACTTATTATGCACAGTTCAATCAATTTGAATGTGAGACATTTTTTTCCAATCGTGCCCCTTTGACCGATATCAAATCTTAATTGCTGTCTATGGTGATGTGAAAAGAATCTGTGGGTCCATGTAAAATGTAAGCTCTTTTTCATGCTGTTGCCAAGCACGCGCCTATTTATGGCCATCAAAATTTTTGGTGCTGTCCACGCACCTTTTTTTTGGATGTCTATTTATTGCTTTTGTGGGTTCCATCATACTTGTTTTTTATTTTATCAATGTCTCTTTTGAGGCTACAAATGGAATGTTAGAGAAAAAAATTGTAGTGTGACTCAAATTTTGGGACATGAAAAAAGGTGAACTATGACAATAACAATGGGACGGAGGGAGTATTATATATAATTATATATATAATTTTTTTTTTACGGGTGGCGGGGCGGGGGTATACTTCCCCGCCCCCCGCCCCGTTTCTAAACAGGGGGAAAAAATTCCCCCCCCCGCCCCCGCCCCCGCCCCAACCCCCTCCCCAAGAGCCCCCCGCGGGACGGTTGCCCGCCATTGCCATCCCTAAACTAGAGTGTACATTTGGTTTATTTTTATATGCATCATACCTAATAAACCTAAGGATATTTGTTCAAAGAGCAATTAAATGATAGAAGGATGCCAACATTGACATCCCAACCACGTTTCTAAGGTTCTTAGTTTGGGGTTTTATAAAAATGGAAATGAGTGACACTATGATTGGGTGTTACAAATTTGTTGATAAAACGGAAACATGTACACTCCACAGAAAAATGCTAATATCAACTACACCAAAGTTTCTAAAATACATTCCAACTCACGTAGTTACTTTTTATTGCACTATATCTAATTTTCCTTTTACAGATATACATAATCAAGTAACTAACACCGAACATGATGTACATTTTTATAAACTGATTGTAACTCATAGATCACTCCGTGTAAAGTACTCACAGACAAATTAATACTACTCATACAAGGAAAATTATGCATCAATTATAGGGAGATGCACAAGTTGATCAAATGGCCAATAACCATTTCAAAGTTATGCGTACCATTGCACTACATTTCATAGATATACACGGATAAGTAACTAATATCTAACATGATATACATTTTTGTAAACTGATTATATCTCATAAATCACCTCGTGTAAGTTGCTTATAAGTAAATTAATATTAGTCATACAAATAAAATTACGGACCCACTGCAGCCTACAAGAAGATGCACAAGTGGGTCAAAACACCAATAATCATTCTAAGTGTATGCGTACCATTGCACTATGCATGTGGTTGTGATGACTAATTGCAATATGCATGAGTAATTTCTACTTTTTGAGATTGTCATATATTGACAACTAAAATCTTACCTAAATCCACTACTTCCATAATAGTGATAAATGACTAGTTAAATTTTTGTTCAATCAATATGTATGCAACTTATAAATAACCAAATGTAACTAAAATCTTTGTTAGAATGTACTTACATTTAGTTCTTAATACATTACCACATGTTCAATCTATTTTACAATGTCCAAGGAAAAAAAAAAGTTAAATTACTAATTTTAGATTCTGTTTATTAGTATTGTATATTTAGTTAGTATTTAAACATTATTTATTGCTAATTTTTTATTATTAGTTCGATCTGTTTTACAATATATCCAAAACAATAACTTCTATTCTATCGATTGGTAAAAAAAAAAAAATTACATTCTATTGCTAATTAGTAACATACTGATGTTGTACCCCATGTTGGTATTTATTGACTTTCCATTGCTAATGTCTTACAAACTGTTTAACCCATTTTATGATATATTTAAGGAAATAAAGATTTTGGTTTCGCAAATTGGTAAAAATTAGTTACATTTGGTTACTTATAAGTTACATACATGCTGATTGAAAAAAAAAATTTAACTAGTCATCTACCACTATCATGAAAGTAGTGGCTTTAGGTAAGATTTTAGTTGTCAATATATTATAATCTTATAAAGCAATAATTATCCATCAACAAATTTGTAACACCCAACCATAATGTAACTCATTTTCATTTTTATCAACCCGAACTAAAAGCATTAGAAAAGTGATTGGCATGTCAATTTTGACATACTTCTAGCATTTAATTGTTCTTTGAACAAATATTTTTAGGTTGGTTGGAATATCAACTTTGACATATTTCTATCATTTAATTGCTTTTTGAATAAATATTCTTGGGTTTATTAGATATGATACATATAAAAATAGCATATACATAAAGAGGGATGATGTGCGACTTAAAATGAAGAATGGATTGCTCGTAAAAAAAATGAAAAATAGAGAAGTTTGTTAAGTTTATAAACATAACAAAGTGTCTTTTTGTTAGATAATTTTATTATTTACAAATATTTCTAAAAATTGAATAAAAAATTAGCCAAATGTACAATCTAGTTATAACAATATGTATAATAATTCTAATAGATATATACAATATTTCAAATAAATCTACAAATTGAACAAAAATTTACAATAATTATAATGATATCTACAAGGATTCTTGCCTATCACTACATAATATTTTCTACAAATCGAAATCGAAAATTTACAAATGTTGTGATAACAAAAATCTGTAAAAGAAAGATAAAAGAGTTGTACAATGCTGTTTACTGAGTTTCGTTTGCTCCATTTCTTCTTCTCAAGTTGATTTCTTCTTTTCCTTTCTAATTATAAATGATAGGATTGGTTTTGCAAGGTCAGTAGTTCCCTCTATTTATATTTCTTCCTTATCACTTGGATTCTTCTTTGCCCTTTTCCATGCCATCTTGCCACTGCTAATGCAAATTGTAAAAACTATTTACTTTGTTCAACACATATCAGTTTGGTTAATACTTCATATGCTCTTATCTATGCAAATTAACACAATGTGAGACCAATTCAACAACTCGTAATTGCAATCAGTCAAACAGTTACATCTCACTATCTACCAACATATTGGCGCAACATAAAAACATGGACAACTTGCGTATTTAAGGATTTTGATGGTGCCTCAAGTTTGCTGCTACCCGATTTTTCACTTTTTTCATCTCTAGATGCTTTCTTAGTCAAACTTCTCAATCTTCTTCATGCCATCTGCACCAACTTTTTGATAAACAACTACATTTCAATTACATAAGGTTTTCTCCCAACATTCCTAAATCAAGATAAATTAGTTCCAAGAATGATATAGCAGATTCAATTGTGAGTAAAATATTTTGAACAACAAGTATATTCAACCTAACATATAGACATTAGAACCAAGACTCATGCCAATCAACTCTCATATTGTAGGTTTCAATTATTGGATTGCTACAGTTAGTCGAGGTTCTAACTTATAAATAAGAGTAAAAAATTACTAATGCTTATTAATGTCTGTATTTCTTTCCCTACATGGTTTCCATTATCAATCTCCTGGACCTGATTTAATATCATTATGCTAGTTGATTGTACATTTACAACCATGTTAAAGTATTTCTACACTGTCACTGTCTATCATAGAATGTAATAGTTATCTAACAAGATGTACATGAACACTAATTAAGATAACTATAAGAAAGGCAATATAAACAATGTGTCATTTGACCTACTAGATACAAATTACAATCTATACTTATACCCATCTAGTTTCAAGAAATGCGTTTCATTTATTATACTACTATTCTACAAAAAGGTACAATATTACAAGCATGAGGTAACAATAGTTACTGTTTAATATTATGTGCAAATCCTCATTCCCTCTCCTTCCTATCCTTTTATAAATTTTTCTTCTATTGTCATTTAGATATACATGGTTTTAACATCATTACATTAGTGAAATACTAATTTACAACACTATAACAGTTTTACTCCATGGTCACTATTTATTCAGATAAAGTAATACTTCTCCAACATGATGTCAAGGAACATTGAATTGTAACAAATTTCTTTCACTAGGTAAGTCTAGCTAAACAATATGTACATAGTGTAACACATATCTACAATCTACACTCATATCAAATTTAAAAGAAATTCTCTTTAATTAATTCACTGCTATTGCATGAATAGGTACCAAATTTCTAACATAAGGTAGCAACCAGCAATGTTTAATTAATAAAGTGTGTAGTTCCCTCCCCCCTTGTGTCCATTATTCCTTTTTTCATTTCTCGCTCCAATGTAATTCTCTACGTATATAGATGCCAAACCATATTAGAATCCACTTAATTAAAGATACATAAGAGTATTTCTTAACTATCAGTAGTTTATCTCAAAAAATATTTACTATCAAGAAGTATAGCTATCCACAATTACTCAGATATCGTGTAATCCTAGAAAAATCCCTCTTTAGATATACATGAGTGTATTTTCCAATCGTCAGTAGTTTATCTCAAAAAGTATTTGTGATCAAGAAGTACAGCTAGCCACAATCACTCAGTTACCTTATAATCTTGAAGAAATCCCTCTTTGGTGTACTCCCTATTTCATTCATGTAATTTCCAATGACTCAATTTGCTTATCTTTACCTTTGTATGTGTCAGTCTACTGTGATCAAGAAGTACAGCTAGCCACAATCACTCTGATACCTTGTAATCTTGAAGGAATCCCTCTTTGTTGTATTTCCTATTTCATTTGTGTAATTTACAATGACTCAATTTGGTTATCTTTATCTTTGTATGTGTCAGTCTACTGTGATATGAGCACCCATACACAGTTGGTAATGCAGTCTAAATTATACGGTGTCACTACTATCCTGCAACAAGAATAAAAAAAAAAGCAACAATTACCTTCATACTCTCCCTATTATTTTATATGCTTATAAACTTCCTAAGTCATTTAATTCGTTTACTGAGTCAAATTTACAAACACACTTGGCGTGCATAAGTTCCCTGTGCATACCTCCCCCAAGTTGGCTCTTACTGTATCTAACTTGTGTTACCCACAGTTTCCTTGTTTAGGAGTTTTCATCAGAGTTTCAATTTCATTATTCATGCCACACCATCTTAAACAAATTGTATAAACAAAACCATGCAAATAAGTTCATCCTCCTTCAGTCACAAAACAAGCCAAATATTGTGATGAGTTTGCAATATTCTTACCTATGTGATTTAGTCCAATTCGATTCAGTGTATCTCTGCTTTAGATCTCACCAACTTTCACCATTTTGTAGCCTTTATGAAAAATTCTTGTCCCGCAGCAGTTATTTCTTGTGTTCCCTCGGTACATTGACTGATGACACTATATTTCTGCAACACTTCTTCCAAAAACCTCTCGTTTGAAACCATTTTACAACACTATCACAATCTGAATCCATTGTTACGATTTATTCACAAAAAATAATACTTCTCTAATACGATGTTAAGGCACACTGAATTGCAACCAATTTCTTTCACGAGGTAAGTTCAGCAAAATAATATGTACATAGCGTAACACATATATCTACAATCTATACTTATACTAACCAAGTTTAAAAGAAATTCTCTTTAATTAATTCACTACTATTGCACGAATATGTACCAAATATCTAACATGAAGTAGCAACCAACAATGTTTAATTAATAAAGTGTGCAGTTCCCTCCCCCTTATACCCACTATTCCTTTTTATTATTATTATTTTCCACTTAAATGCGATTCTCTATGTATATAGATGTCAAACCATATTAGAACCTACTTAATTAGAGATCTATGGGAGTATTTATTAACTATCGAACATGAGACAAAGACGGTTGCCAGTTCAACCGTTCTTGAACAATGTAATTTCTTTTGAATATTTTGTAATTCTATGTAAATTTCTTGTACATTTTTACAACAGAGGTGTGATATTGTGTTCCTGTTCTTGTGGATCTCATATGTAATAATTCATCTCTGTTGTTAAATTTTACAAGTAGTTCATATAAAATTACACATTGTTCAAAAAATATTTCATCATTCCGAACAGTTGTTATTGGCAACCATCCAGGTCCTGCATCCTCAACTATCTGCAGTTTATCTTAAAATATATTTGATATCAAGAAGTATAGTTAGCCATAATCACTCAAATATCTCATAATTTTGAAAGAATCCTTCTTTAGAGTTACATGAAAGTATTTCTCAACTATCAGTAATTTATTTAAAAAAAAAATTGCTATCAAAAAATATAACTAACCACAATCACTCAAATACCTTGTAATCCTGGTAGAATTTTGTTGCACTCCTTATTTCATTCGTGTAATTTACAATGACTCACTTTACTTATCTTTTATCTTTATGTGTGTCTGTTTACTATGATGTGAATGCCCATCCACAGCCAGTAATACATTCTAAACTGTATGGTATCACTGCTATCCTACAACAAGAATGATAAAAGCAAGTAATGATTACCTTCATACTCTTCCTGTTATTTTATATGCCGATAAACTTTCCAAGTCATTTAATTCGTCTACTAAGTCAAATTTACAAACACTTGGCACACATAAGTTCCTTGTGCATATCTCCCCCAAGTTGGCTCTTACTATATCTATATACCTTAGGTGACAAATCATTAGATGTAGTTCAGGACATGGTTCAGTGACATTACCTTCGTCGAATTGGGCCATTATGTTTCACCAACGTTAGATGGCACAGTTGTTGTTAACCAGTTGTTCGACAAAACCGGAGACTATTGTAAATGTATTTCCTCCATTCCCTTCTACTTTGCCGCCTGCCCTGGAAAGGATGCAGAGAAATCGTCCTAACAATTTTTAACCTCATTCAATTGTTGCATTCCCTCCCAAAGATGTCTACAAAGATAAATTGGTCATTCAATCTTTACACAAAATGCCTCACGAGCTTGGCTTCCTCTCAATAGATTTGGCCTCCTTTCTTCTTCACATAAACGTGCCCTAAATTTCTCCTCCCATTTCAATGTTTGCATTTTTATCTCTCAATTATTTTTGGCAAATATCCGTAGAGATGGCAAGACTTATTTTGGTGTACAAAAGAATGAATCCATGTTTTCCTGACTTTTTCTTTTCATTTTATGAAGTTGATTCAAAATTTTGCATTTGATATTTGAATTTTGAATCAATCTGTTTGCCCCAAACGGACACCATTAGGATTTCAATACATTTTTTACTTTTTTATTCTGCCCACTTAGTGAAATGATGTCGTTTTCCTTTACTACTGCTCCCAATATACGTGGTCCATTGCAGTCCTCTCATTTCCTTTTATGAGAGGACTGCTCAGGGATGGTCTGTCTGATGACCATCCATGCCCCAACTCCTAGACTAAGAGCTTAGGAACTTGCCAAAATGTTTGTGGTTACGGTTGACGTGTCATTCTAGGATTGGCTAAAAAGTTGTCGTCCTCCACAACCTGTGCACGTGACCGAACGCTTGCAAATTGGACTGTTCTGTGAGCCACCGAATGTTTTGCTTGCATGCAACCCACTCAAAAGAGTGACAATAATTGTCCTAGCATGTTCGTCGACCACATGTTCAGATGTGATTGGCTTCATGGTAACGTGGCGCGAGGTGATTGGTGGCAGCTTTGGTTTTCTTGCGTGTGAAAATTTTTTTCCCTTCGCCTTTCCTTCCATTTTTCCACCAGCTCTACCTTTGCCTTTCCCTTTGCCTTTCCACCAGCTCTACCCGCTCCAGACGTCCTTCTCTACCCACTCCAAACTGCTTTTAGACTGGATTATTCATAGTCAGTTTGCTTCTCTACCCACTCCAGCCGTACATTTCGTCCGCCGAGTCTCGAGGATTAGGTGCTTGTGATGATGAGACTTGTTGGTTGTCCCCTTATTTTTTCAAGCATATGGATCATGGGGTGGGCTCGAGGCAACAATTTTCCAAAAGCTCCATTCTTTCCATTCTCTTCCATCCCTACTTCCTTTTCCCCCTTGTCAAAGTTCATCCGAAGCCAACTACAGCTTATTCAAAAGATGGTCTTCAAGTATTTTCTGCTCTCTAACAACTATCCTGGAGAAACCAACAACACTTAAAACCCACCATTTTTTGTTCTATTTTTCAGGTATGTTGTAGATTTGTTCGTTTATTATTTTTCTCATTTTTTTCCTCGTATGCTTTTTTTGGAGCATGGCAAAACAAAAATAAAATTATCGAGAACAAGTTCTTTGTCGATGTATGTCGCTTTCTTTGGATTTGTTTTATCTTTTGCAGTGAACTCTCTAGCCAGACTTTCACTTAACATTCTGGAAGGAAGCTCGGTATGCTTCCTCCAAAAGATGATCTTCTCTCTGAAAAATATTTTGGAACAAACTAACAACACTCAAAACTCTCCACTTTTTGTTCCTTTTTTTTACCAGGTATGTTGTACATTTGTTACCCTTTTTTGCCCAATTTTTTTCCAAAATTTTTTTTTGTATGCTTTATCTGGAACATGATTTTTAAGAGAACAAAATCAACATTATCAAGAATATTGTTGGCGGATATCATTTCCTCTAAAATTTTTTTGTTTTCCTTTTGCAGTGGACTTCCTAACCAAACTCTCGCTTAGCATTCTAGGATAGAAGGGAAAAAAGTCAATCTTTTGCACTATAATCAGGTGTTTTGTAAGGATATCCTCTCTTTTATTCTGTATTTTTTTCTTGGCTACGAATCTTCTGGACATCAACAAGAAATTGGAGAAATGGATAGTTCTTGTTCAGGTCATTGAAAGGAGCCACTTTCAATACACTCGAAAAGCTCCACCTAGAAGACTTCAACGATTCATTCTTACTGATACTCAGGTATGTCACTAACTATTACACTTTTTTATCACCTACTATAATAAACAACTATAAACTAGGTCTAACTCATTAACATAGATTTAGTCTTCAATCTATACATCACTGATACAAATTAGAATGCTCCTACATGTTCTTATCACTTAACTCATTACTATACCTAATAAATGAGACATAGGATGTACATTACATCTAAAAAGCAGTAAATTAGTCATGACGGCAAATGTCATACATAAATGACAACAAGAATTTAGGTCAACCTTAAAATAATCACCTTGTGAATATGGAATCAACCCCGGATTGCAGAAACTATACAAAGTTAGCAGTAAAAGTTGACTATCAAGTACACTTCTTAGAAGCTAAAACTTTATGTCATGCTCTCATTATTTAGTTCTTAGAAACAGGGAACCAATATCTCTTACAACTCATTTTTAATTCATAACCATTTTACTATATACTTATTCATCCAAAACTATACATGTAGGACACACAATAATCTTGCCTTGTACTATACTAATGCAATTAGAAGCACTAAAAACAGGGAACTAAAGTCTCTGCAACAGCTTATAAGAATTGCATCTGACTCTTCAGAAATTTGTTAGTACCATACCAACGATACTATGTTTCTGGTGCAACTATTATCAATGTTGCCCCCACATATAGAGTGAACGAATATACCTATTTTTGGGTCCTTCACTGCTCAACTTTGATTAAGCATTACCTCGAGCCAATTCCTCCAATGATTCCATGTCCTTTGACCTTTGACAACCTCTTTCATGCTCATAAATATGCAGAATCTGACGCTACTCTCATAAGTAAGTACTATATAAAAAACATACCTCCACATAATTTTATACAACACTATATTCCTATAGACATTGATCTCTAACTTAACACTTCAAACTATAGGTGTCAAGGCACGGGTCATATATGCCTTCCCTCAAAAAGAAATAACTCCAAACTCAGTCACAAGAGACTTTGTGATTGTAAATAAAGAGTAAGATATTTCACTTCCTTCTACTATTTAACATATGTATTACACTTTAACATCAACTTTTCATTAAATCCTTTTTGTTCAAAGGAAAAAATTGATACTCCTTTCTTTGTGGCATGAGTTCCAACAATTTGAAGGCAACACGCTCGCAAATGCCATTGTCACTGCTCTTATGATCTTTGCTATGAGAGTAAAAGTTTCTGCCTGCAACAGTAAGCCCCCTACTGTAAGAATTCATTATGCACTCATTGTTTACTCATAAAAGTTTGCCTAATTATAGCGGTTAAATTCTTTTCACATCTTTTTTGGATTTTGGGGATTTGCTATTAGATTCCTTGGCTGATGATGTTATGTGGTTCTTGAGGTTATAGGGTACATGAATAGCATATTTGTTGGTAAATTATATGTTATGTTTGCCTGGCTTATTGATTGTACTATCAGTTTTGATTTGTAAATTAATTCATAATTCTTTTTGTTTAGAGGGTAAAGGTGAGCCTAGGTGTCCTTGCAAGGTATTACCTTTCTTTTTTCCCCTCATGTTATTAGCTTTTGGTGATGATTTATCTTTGGATTGATTGCTTAAAACTACTAGTCTTGTAAGTGTTTTAAGTTTTTGTCTAAACAAATAATGCATCTCTATGTATGTTTTCCTCTATGGGTTGACAAAATAACTTATTTTTCAAAAGAATCCGACTGTAATTTCTTTCAGATTTGATTAACTTGCAGAACTAACAAAGGGACACTTGGTCTATATATTTCAGCTATTTTCTTAGAATTCTCATGTTTTGTTTCCTGGATGGTTCTTCTTCAAACTATTTGGTTTGTGGTTTTTTAAACTTGCAACATATTAGAGTTACTAGGGTAAAGTTAAAACCTTTAGAGATAAGGGATCTCAGAAGAATCCGAGTGTAATCTCTCTCAGATTTGATTCTTGCAATATATTAGAGTTACTTGGGTGAAGTTAAAACCTTTAGAGATAAGGGATGTCATAAGAATCTAAGTGTAATTTCTCTCAGATTTGATTAACTTGCCGAACTAACAAAGCGAGACTTGAGCCATCTATTTCAGCTTTGATTTAATTCGCTGCTTTAATAGGTCTTTCATTAATAACAATAGGATTATCATGCATTCTCATCAATCCACTAGTCCATCAATTCTTCATACACACATATAATTAACTCTACAAGCCTTAATTAATAATCCTAATTACTTCATATCCTAAAAATAAAATACAAGTATAGCATCCACAAATAAAAAGTTAAGATTTTATTGGAAGCAAAGCATACAAGGATCCAGTATTACTACTCCTACCACCAAATCAAGAAGACATCAAGACCATTCATGATGCAGTGATCTCATTTGGAATAGTAAGAATAGTCTAATTTCTTTCTCTAACTAATCAACATAATCATTTTACACTTGAAGTTTGCATAAAATAAGATACTAATGTACTAAAGATTTAATTGATTTGCAACAAAAAACAACATGGATATGCGACAGAATACAATTAACATTTGGCCAAATGCATTTTTGGTTCAATGCATGCTCAAATTGTTTGAAAATTATTGACGTAGTGTGACGACTCCACCTCCCCCTAGGGCATACCCCAGGGTTTAGCGGACCGCCTGCTCAACTCTCGCCAGGACTCACTCACTCACTCACTTTGAATAAAATAGGTTACAACCTCACGAGTAAAGGAAATAACAGTTTCTAAATTTGGAACGTACAAACACATTCATTTCTATTTCAATCATCCATACAATCCCAAATATATCAAAAGATATGAGTTTCAGATACATTCAACCCTAATCGAGCACTAGCGCGAGTACAATCGCAAAATTTCAAAAACTAAACTATGCTAGTCTGTACCAATCTTACGCCCTCACTCGTACCCCTTATAAGGAAAACAAATTTAACGGAATAGGGTGAGTTAAACCTCAATGAGGTTCCAAATAGCAAGTTGATCATTATTCAAAGTGTCAGTATCAAAGTAGCAAAGTAGCGAGTATAACAAGTTCATAAAAGTAAGCAATAATACTTCAAATAGCAAATCTCAAAATGAGCGAGTGTAAAATTCTTTTTCTAAAAGAAACAATAACACTACGAATAACAATCAACGTATAAGGATATAGATGGCTCTCAGGAGCCAAATTCTCGTTGCTTCACCAGAGCTTGATCAAGTAGTAGTTGACACCCTGTCAACTTTCGAGTAAAGTAAACAATCTAGTAGTGTTTCGCTTAACACCAACCCATCCATTATTCAACCCCCTTACCAGGCCCGAACACTAGGGGTGGCAATTTCCGACACGACTCGAAAACACGACATGAATCTAACACGAAATTAATGGGTTTGGGTTGAGGTTTCGGCGGTTCGGGTCAGAATCGGGTCGAATCCGATGAACCCGAAAAGAAAACAGGTCAATTTCGAGTCAACCCGTGGGTGACCTGATATGACCCGATATAATTCCTTTACGAATTAAAAATAATTTAATAAACATAAAAATTATTTTATTTAACTAAACTAAGTTATTTTTTTTTTCAAAGGCATTAATTACTTAATCCTAAATGAATTTATTTAACTTGTGTGAAGTTGAAATTATTATATTTGGACAAATAATATATTATATTATTTTTTACTTTTATACTGTTTTAATTTATTTTATATTTGGTTTGGGATAAAACACTTTTATGGTGTTTAATTTATTTTAGATTTGGTTTAGAATTATTTATTTAAATTTTTATTACTTGATTATGTAATTAATTTTGTGAGAAATTGATTTTATTAGAAATTACAGTGATAAATTAAAATTAAGTTTCGGGTCATTTCAGATCGACCCACCAACCCGAAATTTTCAAGTTCGTGTCAGGTATCCTGACTCGTTTCAGGTTGGCGGGTCAGCGGGTTTTCTGTTATACCCGGGTCTCAATCCGACCCGCCAACCCGATTGTCACCCCTACCGAACACCAACTAAACACTGGTAGTAATACTCGAGCATACCGATTAGATGAGGAGGTATCATTCCACTCGACAAAACAAGAGACCCATGGTTCATTATCTAATCGACCAAACCCTTGCCAACTCGACTCGATTAACTAACCAGTGGGGTTTGGGTTCCCAAGTAGTCAACATAGTCGATGACCAATCGACTTAATCAAGAGAAAAAGTACGGAGGTGGGAATGAGAAATACCTCCCACTCGGATCGAATGTGGTACATACTGTCGCTCAGCACTTACAAGTCAAACACAAGTACAAATACAAGTACAGGTCAATGCAAATCAAGTTACTTGTACAAGCATGAATGAGATATCAAGTGTTTAGTTGAGTCAGGTCAAGTGCGATAAAGTACACACTTGTCCGACCAAACCAAGCAAATCTTATCCGATCACGTTGGTAAAGAATTTAATCAAGTATCAAGTTCAATCATGTATTTGGAAGCACTCACCAAAGGTCTAATGCTTTTCAAAATCACATTCATGTACAACTCCTTTGTTGGAGTCTAAATCTGCGATAAAATATCATTTAGGACTGTAAAACTCTCTAGAGTTCGAAATATAGGAGTTTCGCTTCAGAAAATCAAATAAATGAAACTCATTTAAGTAGTATTCATTTTGCTTATCACACCCTAGAAAACTCATGATCGCTCTTTTAGTTTCGGAAGCGGTTAAAACGTTTAAGTTCGTAAAGTGGCTAAAAGACAAGGAAAACATATTCCGAATGGTCGCTACTTTCACTTTTCCAAGGGTACGAGTTTCGGTCAAATTTTAACTTATATACCTCTACGAAAGAAAACTCGAATATCATAGACAATCCCAATTCAATTCGACCTCAAATCTTTGCTCAAGTCGCGAGTACACACGCTTAACCCTCGAGTGAAAATTTGGACGGCACGCCCTTTGTATTTAGCTATTTTTCAGTCATTTATGGCTTTATTATTTTTCTCAACTCAGCCCAAATTCACACATAAGCAATCTTAACACAATAGCCTTTCAACTAGGCTTAATTTCATCCAAACACAAGGCAATTCTAGCAATGCAACCATCAAAATCAAAGCTGGAAACCAATTTTAAAGATGAATGGCTAAGTAATAGGTTTGACATCTTTCGGCGTTTTGGTCACAGTTGAAGCTACGCTTATCAGATTGGGGTAAATTTTATGGCGTTTCAAAGCTAAGATAGAGACCTACATTTCCTATGAAGACATCGACACCCAGTTTCTGCATGTTCAAGGTCAAAATGTGAAATCTCAGAGAAAACAGAAAACTGTCCGTTAAACAGGCATTTGGGCAGTCAGGAGTATTTTAGTCATTTCACATGCTACAGTGCTTCGATTGAACTGAAATTTACAGGCAGCTAGTTCACTCAATTCCCTACAACTTTCATGTTTTGAGCCAAACCTGATTCGGCCTTTATCATGGACGAACATGCAGGTCAGAAACAGAGCAGATTCCACTACAATTGCTGGAATTTGATGTTTCAATACTTAAAACTAACATTCATGCCTTGAATCACTACCCCAAGTCCCTATCCAAGCTCATCAACATCATATACTAGATAAATAACAATAATCACAACTGAAAATTACAAACCCTAGCTAAACATTCCACTATATCATCACAACTAGGAATTCAACCATCAAAATCCAATATTAAGAACTTCTATCCCCAACTTTAGTAAAATTAACAAAAGTAAAGCAAGTTCAAGCATGATACCTTCCCAAAGCCCCTTGTAAGTGAGAAACAAACCACTTTCTCCCCAAATTTTCAGCACCCCAAGTCTTCCAAGCACCAAAAGGAAAGGTTAATCGGTTTAGTTTTGTAGATTCCGCTCAAACAAATTTGATTCAAGGTGGAAGTTGCTAGTTTCTCTCTTGAACCTCGGCCAACAAGAAGGAAATGGAGCAGAATGGAAGCCAAGAGAAAGGTAAGAAGAAAGAAAATTGGTTTAGTCAAAGTTGGGTAGATTTCCGCCAAGTGTCGCCGCATGGTTAAATCTCAAAATTTTTCTTCGTTTCCTCTTTCTTTTGGTCAAAATTTTCGGCCACCTCTAGGATATTTTAGCATTGATATTTCTGAAATAAAAGCAAAGAGATTAAGATAATAAAGCGGTGTTCAAGTGGTGTATTCAATCGGTAGCAAACGGTGCACGTCGGTTCAAGCCGATTTTCTTTAGCTCGCACGTACTAATGTTTTAACTTATGATTCACTCACTTATTATTAACACTTCTAATCACACACTTTTTCTTATATAAAACTCACTCTTAACCACCAAATTTAATACACACACCTCCACAATTAATCATACTACCAGAATACGTGAAAACCCTAATTGCCCTAACTATAAAACTAAGGGAGAATTTTAAGAAAATATGAGCGAATTTTCCAGTCGTCACACGTAGACACAAATTGGATCATAAAATGTTCATCATGTAGACAAGAAGCTAAAGTAGAGCTAAGGTAGCCTTTTATAGTTAACCTCTCAAAATTTATTCTATCACACTCTATATTATACAATCAATTAAAACTCTTATGTTTCACTTACGATGTTGCATTGGAGTAACATTGACTAATTCAATGGCAAGATTTCAATGCTTAATATCTGGAAATGAAGCAAAAAGATTGATACAATTGACTGCTACCCAACTTAAGGATGCAGAGGCACATGTACTGCAGTAAACTTCACTTTTAAATTGCTAGTTACCACTTGCACATAGAAATAAAAATTTATAAACACTTCATCACTCTTTTGATCTCAGGGAATAACAATGACCCAAGAACTTTTTGGCATCATGAGAAAGTACAAGCCAATCTATTTTCTCAAAACATATGAGACAACTTCAAAGGAGAAACGCAATCATCAAAGCGTACAGCATAGATGAAGTCCACAACATACCATTGGCTCTACCAGATCCACCAATAACTTTCCAAACCTCAAAAGCTGCAACATCATCAAGCACCAAACAAAAGCAGCTAGCAGAAGAGCAAATGTTCACACCAATAACAAAGCTGCTACTCGAAGAAATAGCTGAATCAACTGAGCCAAAAAAAAGCCTCATCTCTGAATCAACTGCTACAAAAAGAGCCCTCACATTCACTAAAGTAGAGGCTCACCAAATAGTTGCAGCAACTACCACAGCAGAGAGCTACTAAACAATTGAAGACTTCGCTACCCCAGCTTCATCAAAAACCACTTCCATGGATAAAGCCATTGCCAACCCAACAAAGAAACCAAAATAGCAAGAAGGAGAAAATTAACCTCTCATCAACTCTCACTAAAATCTTTTGATGTTGCTAGAGAACTATTTAGCATTCAATGTGCAGGTCTATCATGCCTAAAGCGTAGTGTTAGAAGCCATTGCTCCAATATATTTTGATAGAGCAATGCATTCTAATACTTAGACTTACTAGGACCTCCCCTAACTACTAATGACTACTATTAGTATTGTTTATGACTCTTTGAAGCTCAAAATGTAGTATTAGAATCCACTACTCCAATATCTTTTGATAGAGCAGTGCATTCTAATACTTATATGTGATGTAATTTTCTCTAGCAACTTGAATCTCTGATTTGGTGTAAACAAGTACAAATATGTGATGTAATTTGCATGCTCTCAATACTTTTTAAGGCACTAGATGAAGAGTTTACTTTTCTTATAAGTTTAAAATTTATATATGCTTCTCCATCCATTTGCACATGAAAGTCAAAGACCTATCCCAAAGTATTAGCCCAGTACATTAGGCTTTGGTTGTGCCTAGCACAGTCGAAAAGTTTCTAATATCCAACAAAAATTAGTAATCTTTTTAAACAAAAATGATTCAAGTATGCCTTATCACGGGAACAAGAGGGATGGGTTGAATAGTACGGGAGTAAAGAATATATATGAGAGGTCCCAAGTTCGAGACCTCCCACCTACACTAACAAAAAAAAACTATGCCTTATCACAAAATATTGACCATTACCATAAAAATGCAATGTGGTAAATGAATGCTATAAAATATATAACTAAAGACTATTACAATATAGAAATTACAAAATTTTCTCCAAAAATATGCAAAAATGTATATTTGACAATCATTGGATATTAAACTTTAGTTCAAAAGTTATTCTGGATCAACTGTTGTGGTTTTTCAGATGGAAGAAATGCAATTTTGGTTCCTAAACTTCGGCATAGGAGCGATTCCAGTACTCAAAGTTTGGATCAAAGCAAATTTGGTCCCCAATATTTCCAATTAAACTACATTTAAAACGATTTACTGATTTTTTACAATTCTTTCCAGAATCACTTTCAATCACAATGATGCGTGATCTTTGCCGAAAGTTTTTTTTTAACATGAAAAAATGGCTAACAATAAATCACGAGATTAACGATTAATACTCTCATAATCACACGCACATTCCTTTCTTTAGGGTTTCTAAGTATACTAAAGGAACTACAATCTGAATTCAAAAATTTTTTTTTTTAGGGTTTCTTAGAGAATAATACACTTGTGCACTTTTTTTTTTTGAAGGACTTAATGCACTCATTTTAATGTTCCCAAAGTTTAACACTTTTCATTGGTCAAAAAAATACTTTTTTATGTCAACTATGATGAATGTCAGCATCTATGCGAAACCTACAAAAATTGCTTAAGCATTCCATGATGAACTTGCTCAAGCATTCCAGCTGGATTGATCCAAGTTTAAAAAGTAAGTTTCAAGAAACCTTGCAACGGCAGGGAAATGTAACAATTTTGCAGATAGAGAATTGGGAAATGGAGTGGAGATGGATATTTTGGGGAAGGCAAAGTAAGGCAGAAAGAGGGATTTGAAACGAATTGTTAGGATTTTGGAAGAAGGAAAAGGGAGGAATCGAAGTTGGGGGTGACAAGGGTGGCTGGGTAGATTCTTCTTCTTTTTTTTCTTTTTTTTTTGAGGGGGGGTGCGGGGGTGCGGTGGGGAGGTGCTTTTGAATTATGTGGTACCTAATAAAATGGAAAATATGATTTTATTACCAAGAAATTTGACAATAGACATAAATTATCACCGTAAGTTTTCATTTGAAATTTAATCACTATTTAAAAAAACTTGTCCATTACAATTAAATACGATAAAATTATGGAATACTGCTGCGGACATGCCAAGGGACTTCAGCTACACTGGTGAGGATTCAAGTTAAAAGCGTTAATAAATCACAAGCATTCTTGAAATGGCCAGAAAACGTAACCTTTTTTCAAGATGACAGACAATTGAGAGAGGCCAAAAGAAATGAAGAAGAGGAAACGATAAATTATCCACACACACATACACATATACAAATTCATACATACATACATGCATACATACATACATATATATATATATCGTCCATTGAAATGCATGAAAAGGAACAATTATTTTGTTCATGATTAACAGTCATTTTGTTCATGATTCTCTAAGGCTGGATAACAACATCAAAGACGAGATAGCCAGTTTTATGCCATGAGACAAGAAAGAACACTTTTTGAATAACTTGTTTCAAGTAGATATGGCCTTCAAGCTCCGTGTCGACAATGCTGTTCTTCACTACACCCTCTAGTGTAGTTATTCACTGGTTTTCCAGGTTTGCAATTCTTTTGGCTGCCAATTCTTGCATCGCAAGGAATTGAATTCCTCTTCAATGCTGGGTATGAGATTGGAACTGGCCTTGCTAGGCAAGCACCAATTAAAAGTACAACAAAACAAAACAAAAGCGCTTTGCTTGATGTTGCCATCTTTGTCAGCGTGAATCGTTTCCAAAATGTTCCTTACAAGAGGATTGAAAAAGTAGCATGCTTTAAATGTAGCATGCTTTAAATGTCTGGAGGTTTAGCTTGTTTTGTGGAAGAGTTGAGATGTTTTTGCATGACCTTCCATGCAATCGAATTCTAAACATACGAGTACAATCTGAGTTGTACGAGCGCATTTAACGGTGCCAGAAACGAAATCTTTCCAAAGGAGAGCAATAATCGTCATATTTTAAAAGATTTTTCTGAAGGTTGACCCAAGACGCTCATTAGTTTACATAAATTATACTTAACTTTTCATATAAAATACACACACACACGCACTAAAATTTGGGGTAATTTTTTTATGTAATATTAGTGTATACACGAGCAGTATTGAATATACACTATATACTTTAATTTTAAATTTAAAATTCAACGTTTATACATATGATATACATTCATAACTGTTAGTATAAAAAATTTAACATTGACAATGTACTTGGCTGCTTATATTGGCAAGAGTAAGGATCTTGTGTACATTATACAGAAACTAAATTGGAAGGAATTCATAACATAAGGACGCAAAGAGTTTGGATATATATATTTAGCTAAATCTCCAGGACTGCTTTAAAAACCACAGCTGTAAACCATCAAAATCCGAAATCTTTTTAACTTTAGCTAACCTAGCTGTAGAATTATTTTTTACAAAAAAAAAATAAATTGTGTAGTTAATTCACTTAGACTGTTTTGAACATAGCTGTAAAGTGTAAACCATCAAAATATAAAATCGTTTTCGATTTAGCAAACCCTAACTTTAAAACTCAGTTGCAAAACCAGTTCGGTGTTGGTTCATTATTTGTATGAAGAACAAAGCCAAAACACAATCTGGTATGACAATGCACAATCAAATTAACACCAAAAAGCCTATAAAGAAAGCCCAAAAATCTTCAACAAAGGTGACATTGTTTAGCCCCCTTTCACTACCATTAGATCCTACACTTCAACTTGATTATAAACCTTTACATGCAGGATTTTCTGTTGCTAACGGTGGATCCAAATAAAAGAGGTTTTTGACTGTCGTGATTCAAAATCAGTTTAAAATCGATATATATTTATGGCTGCAATTAGGAGCTATCTTTATATTGCATTTAGCATATTGGTACTGCAATTGCCTAGCATTTACCTTTATGTATGTAGTGCTCAAAAAGTTGTAAATGAATAAATAAAGAAGTCAAAAATATTACAGACAATTGAATGAACAAATCAATCAAGTATAGAAACTACATTCACACGTTAAATTTACTACGTGGCATTATAATTTTAATAAACGTCTAACACTGATATTCTTTAGAGTAAATCTTATATACACTTACACTGTATGTAATATCAATATTAGATATATGGCACATAAGTAAAATTTGAATTTTAAATTTAAATTCAGATAAATTATCATACATCCAATGATAACGATGTATACACTGTTAATTATACAAAATTAACCATATTCTTTAATCCTACATTTTCTCGATTTTTTCCTTTTTGAAGAATTGACTAAGTCCCTAACATGACTTTCATATGATATTTATTTAAAAGTACATGCAACGTGGTCGTAGATACCTATGTAAACAAAGAAACTAGAAAAATAAAAATAAAAAAGCTGCCAATTAAATTATAGAAATCGTGTTTGGGAAAAGGGATGGACATTTTCAAAGTCAACAGTCTATAGGTTGGTGACAAAATTCAGAAATTACGATTCAGATCAAGCCACAAAATTTTGGACCAGGGGCATGCACGGTCATCACTAACAACCATTCGAAACAGTGTAAGGATTTTTGGACTGTAATTCAAATTAAACAGCTCATACATTCTTACAACAGACACTCAATTATTATGTATGGATTCATATGAACGGTAATAGAATATTACACTTTCATTGTAAAGATGTACTATCTGTTTAATTTGAATTACACCATTTCGGACAGTTGTCACTAACAACCACCCGTACTCCTGGTCCCAAAATTTTGATAGAGTAGTACCTAAATATTCGCGGTTGCACTGGCAACAAATCCTATGGTCCTGCCTGTCCCTCTCCCCTCCCCCCCCCCCCCCCCCCAGCCGCCCATGCTTTGGACTCTAGCTTTGTTTCAGTAGTAACACTGATATGTCCTAGCATAAGCCTCATCTGCTTAAGCGGATTCTGCCTTACCCAAATTTAATCTATAATGTGTGTGGGGTTCTTTGTAGCTTTAGCTGCGTATGCTGACTACGTTGGCCTTAGCTGCCTAAAGGTTTTAGAATATGGAAATATTGTCTGCATTCGAGAATTTCATGGTAGGAGAAAAATACTTCTTGATAAAGTAACTCAGAAAGGAAAAGTAAAAGATTCATTGGAATTCTCCAGTGCCATACATTTGCTTTGTAAGATGCAGTTTCATATGAGCGAAAAATATAGGATGATTTTGGTCCAAGAAAAAAAAGAGAAAACCAAAAAAGAAGCTCCTACGATTAAGTTATTAACCAAATTAACCGGTTCCAAATCAGGAAATTTAGCTATATGCAGTTCACTTGCATCTGAACAGTTTGTTTCTAAATCTAATCCTTAACTAATCATTTGAGTTTTGCTGTTAAAACAGCCAGAAAAGAACTGAGCATACAAAAAATAAAATATAGCATTTACGATTGGAGCATTGGTAACATGCATGGACATACAATTCTACCGACACAAGATTCTAAGCAACCAAGTATAAAGTTGCACGTTATTTCTATTAGAACCCAATTTTCAATTTAAGTTAATCTTTCAATTTGACAATGACGTTTTTGGGCAGCTGCGTAGTTAACAGGTTTACATGGATGACTAAGAAACAATATTATTTGATTACCGATAAGGTTATCTTATGTTTAACATTGAGGTGGCATTTATATCTGTATTAAAAGGGGTACAGATGACAAATAACTAAGATATATTGAGTGCAACAGCTATATTGCATTTAGGCCTGTCAACGGGGCGGGTCCGGACCGGAATTCATTATTCCGGACCCGGACCCGGCATACTAAATCGGATCCGGATTCGACCCATTTACCCAACGGGTTTTCTACTCTATGTTCCAGATCCGAATCTGACGGGTCTCGGATCCGGATCCGGGTCTACCCGAAAAAAATTATGAAAATTTACAATTTTCTAATAAAAATTGAAAAAAATATATTTGTACACTAATTTCTAACTAATACAAAAAAAACAAATAAGAAAATAAGTCAAATTGACTTTACTCAAAAACATCACCCTAATCAAATTATATTGATAAATATACATATTTTAAATTATTAATCCATTTATATCCAGATCCGGGTCTAATACGGATCGGAATACTATATTCCGTATAGTATCCAGGTAACGGAATTAAATCCATACCCATACCCGCAATAATTTCACGGATCCGGGCCGGGTTCGGGTCTAGACCCGGACCGTTGACAGGCCTAATTGCATTCCCTAATTATGCAAGGAACTAAGTCCATTACACACTCTTGAATTTGTATCACTTTTTTTTTTTTTTGACTCTAATTTTTTTTTTTTCATAAAATTTTATTATTTTATAAAAATTTCGGCAGAATTTCCCCTTATAAAAGGACGAAACTCCCTGCCATCAAACCACAATTTGACAATAAATATACAATATAGCGAAGGATTAAGCACTGAAAATCTGATACTAAGATTAAATCTTCCGTTGTCCATATTAGGATGTCTTCCAGTGAATCTGAATGTTGATCCTTGAAGCTCAGCGGTTAATCTTGTCACTTTCACCTGCATTGGTCTTTTTTGCTTCTTATTCCCATTCATGCCAGACACCGTGTACGAAACGTAGGAAGTCCCAATCGATCTAATCTAATAGCCCCCCTGACCAATAGTGGTAAATCTGAAAATGTATTAAACACATGACCTGCGCAAGCATCAGCACCAAAATTTGCCAGATGATCTGCCGGTGTGTTTGCTTCTCTGTAGCAGTGTGTGATGGATTGGAAAGACTGCTTGAATATCATCAACTCATCCAGATCTCTCTGTAGACGCCAAGGACACGCACTAGTCCCTTGAACAATCTGAACCAGGGTGAGAGAATCTGCCTCTAAGTGTAACTCCAAGTACCCTCGAATCACACAATGTCTAACTCCCCATAACAACGCTCGAAGTTCTGCTTGCATGCTAGTTATCACTCCGAAGGGCTCCGCGTATCCAAATACAAAATTTCCTCGACTGTCTCGCACAAGTCCACCCCCCCCACTCCTTCCTGGGTTTCCCCGAGAGCATCCATCTGAGTTCAACTTATAACCTCCACACGGAGTTACCCAATAAACTGGCTTAATAATCATCCGCCTTTGATGACTACCCAACTCGAGAAGTAACCCTTCCCATGTAGGAGCAGAACACTGCACCCCCGGGAACCGTGATTGAAGAAAATCATGAAGAAGCTGAACAATCCGAGTCACCGTATCCCTTATCCTCATCTTCCGATCTTCAAACACCCCTTCATTCCTTATTTTCCACAAAACCCAGCATACTACCGAAGGAAGTATATTTTGTAAAAATTTTACACGGTCATTAGTTCCCCTCCTTACCCAACAAGACCACACCATGTGACGTGTTGTATGCACCCCACTAAATTCACCAGCAGTACTCTCGAAGTGACGCCAGACCGATCGTGCCCCTTCTCCTGAGCAAAATACATGATTCAAGGCCTCTTCCTGAGGGTTCTGACAACAGAAGCATTTAGATGGGCCATAGACCCCAAACCTCTTTAGTCGATCCATAAGAGGGAGCCTCCCCTGTAGTAGTCGTAATATAAAAAAAGAGATCTTGACTGGAAGGCCTTGCTGCCATATACGGGCAAAAAGCCAAGAGGTGTCATTGGAATGACTGATCAATGAGTAAGCCGATGCAGTGGAAAAAACACCCGAGTTCGTCAATGTCCACACCATTCTGTCATTGCCCCTACCTGAAGGAGGATCAAGCTCTAGAACCTGCCTAACCAGTTCTCCATCTAAGAATTGATGGAGCATGCCCACATTCCAGACCCGTCGATCTACAAAATCAACCACGGAATGATCATGGAAGACATCCACCTTGTTGCAAAGCGCTCCTGACCCCATCCAATTGTCATGCCAAAAATCCAAAGCACCCTCACGAACTATCCAAGTAATATTCTCCTCCCCAAAACGCTGCATTGTGACCATCCTCCTCCAAGCCTGGGATCCCCGATGACCAATATCAGCAAGACAAGGGTGCTGCCCTGCACAATACTTTTGGAGCATAAACTTTGCCCATAATGATTGCTGTTGCCGGAATTTCCACCAGAGTTTAATGGAAAATGAGTCGTAGACCTGCATCAACCCCCGCAGGCCTACACCCCCTTCATCCTTCGGCCGACACAGATCTGCCCAACTGATCCAATGGTACTTGTTCCCCAAATTCAAGGATCCCCACAAGAACTTGGCAAACAATTTCTCTAGGGCCATCAACATCCCTTTTGGAGGGGACGCGGCTGCCAGCAAATGAATTGGCATAGAGGCTAACACGCTCTGAATCAATACCACCTTGCCCCCTGATGATAAAATCTGGTTCTTCCAAGACAAAATGCGATTCGCCACCGCATTATATGTATCCGTATAGTAAATCGTCTTACTCCTTCCGTCATATAAGGGACAACCAAGGTACCGTATCGGAAATACTCTTCTATTATATCCCAATACCTGGTTAACAACCGCTGTCCTCTGAGCTGGTGAGCGTGGATGAGTAAGGAAACAACTCTTCTGAGGGTTGAGCCGCTGACCTGATACCTCACTATAATCTTCCAGAACTCGTTTAATCAAATGTAGGGATGACCTGCTGCCACTAGAAAAGATAATCACGTCATCGGCGAATGCCAAATGCGTAATTATAGGACAATGAGGAGGCACTTTAAACGGAGTAAATCCTCTCTGTGTGGGTAGCTTGTTGAGGGCTCGAGACAACAACTCAGTTCCAATAACGAATAAGGCTGGTGAAATGGGATCTCCTTGCCGTAAACCCCGTGAAGATTTGAAAAAGCCGTGTGAACCGCCATTTACAAGCACCGAAAACCAAATATTCGATATTAAGCGCCATATCATGTCTATCCAAGTTTCACTGAACCCGAAATACCGTAACACCTGTAGTAGAAAGGGCCATGAGACTCTATCATAAGCCTTCATCATATCTAACTTGATGACCACGTTGCCACCCCGATTTGATTTTTTAATATCCGCTACTAACTCTTGGGCTAACAAGAAATTATCTGTAATCTGCCTCCCTTGGACAAACCCACTTTGCTGTGGAGATATAATCCGGGGTAATATTATCGCCAATCTTGTCGATAATAGTTTGGAAATGATTTTGTTAGTGAAGTTACATAGACTGATTGGCCGAAATTGCTTGAAATCTTGGGGGTTCTCCACTTTGGGTAACAACACAATTGAAGTAGCCGTGATACTCCTAGGTAGTTCAGCGCCGCAGAAAAAGCTGATAACCGCACGGTATATATCCAAAGCCACTACCTCCCAAGCAAAGGTAAAGAATTTCCCTGTAAACCCGTCCGGCCCTGCTGTGCTCTCTCCGTCCATAGCAAAGACTATGTCTTTAACTTCTGTAAGAGATGGAATGTCCGTTAACCGTGAGTTTTCTTGGTCCGTTATCAATTTCGGTATGATCTGCAGACCAGTAAGGCAAGGAAGGCCCCCCTCTGCTGTGAAAAGCTCCTTAAAGAAACCCACTGCTGCTTCCCCAATCTGGCATTCCTCATCGATCCACTCTCCAGCGGTATCTTTGATCCGATGAATTACTGCCCTATGCCTCCTTTCCGTGACCAAGGAATGAAAATATTTGGTGTTCCTATCTCCGTCCGAGAGCCACCTTACCCGCGCCTTTTGTTTCCAAAAACCCTCCTCAACTATAAGCGCTCTGCGTAACCGAGCCCGAGCATGATGTAACTCGCTCCGCCGTTGCTCAGTAGGATCCAGGTCGTATGCTGTTTCAGCCTCTGTTACCATACGTTCGGCATCACGTGCTCCCTGAAAAATATCCCCAAATGTCGTTCTAGACCATTGCTTGAGGGCATTTTTAACATTCCTCAACTTCAAGGCCAATACTTGCAAAGGAGAACCATTGACTGGTTGAGCCCAACAATCCTTGATAACCCCCAGTAAACCAGGATGAGTAGTCCAGATGTTTAAGAAACGGAACGGCTTGGGTTTGTTATCTAGTTTCGTATCCACCGACAACAATAATGGAGCATGATCCGACGGGTCACGTCCTAAATGTTGCACCATGATTTGGTATGGAAGCTCTAAAGCACGCCCGCATAGAAGTAAGCGGTCCAGATGTTTCCATATCCGCGCCGTTCCCGAACGGTTATTACACCAGGTATATCTTGAACCAGAGAATCCCGCATCACAGACACCGGCCATCGTCATGAAATTCAAAAATTCTGATCCCTCCGACGGTCTAAATGGCAATCCACCCCTCTTCTCCTCGGTATTTATGACCACATTGAAATCTCCTATCAAAAACCAAGGGTTGAAGTCGGGTTTATCCCCCAAAAGTGCATTCCACAAGTTTTCTCTTTCCTGCTCCGTACACTTCGCATGTATACAAGATAAAGTAATGAAGTCTTGAAAAAAATGAGATTTAACTCTAATAGTTAGATGTTGGGGAGACTCCCCTGTAATCTGACACGTAAACAACGACCAGTAGAAAATCCAAACAGAACCCCAAAGATTGAACAAGCAACAATCCATCCCCAATTTAATTCTAATATTAGTGATTGACTCCACCCTCAATTTAGGTTCAACAACAACCACCAATTGAAGATCATACATTTTAATAAGTTTCCTTAATCGTCTTAAATTAGGAGCACGAGCTACCCCTCTTATATTCCAAAAAAGAAACTTAATCATCAGAAAGGACAGAAAAAGAATTTGATGAAGAACTAACCATGGAGCGTAGTGTTCTATCTGACGGGAGACCAGCTCGGAGACCACGTGACACCGTCTCCAAATGCCCGGTCTGTAGTGATGACTTCTCCTGTCGGACAAGGTCCTTGCCCCTAGGGGAGAGGGTACCTACCCTCCTTTGAGAATCCTGTATGTCATCAATATGTCCCTCAGCAGAACACACGACCACCCTCGCGGGCAGCGCACTCCCTGCAATCTCAGAACCTTCCTCTCCTTTCTCATGTCCCAGTACCACCTCGATACCTTCGACAGCCACCGCCCCACATTCCTCCTCCGTTTTCCTCTCATGCTGTGCTGCTATAGTATCAGAGGACTGCTGCACCTGGTCCTCTTGCTCAGGCTCGTGAGATGTACCACCTGGTGACTGATCATGAGCAACTAACTCTTTGCTAGCCACAACTCTATTAACTTCTCCCTTTGCCCCATCAATCACTGCATCATCTTGTATCAACCTTGCTGGGTTTTTTGTATTATCCTCCGAAGGCCCATCAGGCCCAGTAGTCTTGGCATGTTGACCAGAGGTTCCTCTCAATTCGGGCTTTAAAACATGACAAATCTCCACATCGTGACCTTGGCGGAAACAATGTGAGCAGTACCTTGGAAGGTTCTCAACCACCAGCTCTTGCCAAAAACCAGTATGATTTCCATTGCCAATCCAAACCCGCGACGGAGTCGACCGCAACAAATCCATCTCAACACACACCCGTGCCACACTTGGTCGTGACACCGCAAGGGTAGCCGCATCAACCAACAAAGGGTTACCCACCATAGAAGCAATCTGAAAAATCACCTCCTTATTGAAAAAATGCAGCGGGAGCTTTGGTAATTGAAGCCACAGCGGAACCACCGACGACTCCCTATCAACATGGAAGTCTGTGGTCCATTTGAATACTCTCATGGGGAATGAAGCCACATACCAGATCCTTCTGAACCATACACGATGGAAATCAGCTTCATTGTTCAACTGAATTAACACATGTCTTGCGTCCAATAGGCCAATCGTCGGGTTCTCACGTAAATCCAGCGATGCAATGAATTTCCTCACCTCCTCCAACTTCGGTCTACCTCTAGAGAATTTCCCAATCAATGCAAAACGAAATGGACTGGCCAAAGCTTCAACCGCTGCCTGTGGGAAAATCAATGCAGGTTCTCCTTTGTGTGTAGCCTCCTGTGCCGCAAAGGATAGTGTCGGCTGCTGTGAGTTTTTCGTGAACAAATCAGAAAATGATTTGCGTTGAAATGTAGGGGGGGCAGGCTGCCCTCCATCAGGTGGCCGTACGGCAGCCATGGACTGCCGCACCACTGCCCAAACTACTTCTTGTAAACCTTAGCACAAAAATGGTAAGAATGTAGAAGTTTATAGAACCGGAGTGGACTTCACCTTTGGCTAGAAAACCAAATCCAGGTTACCAAATCCAAAGCTAGTTTTCTGTATAGGCATTATGACAAACATGTGGTCTACATGACTTAAGTTCCTCTGGTTCTTTGAAGCTAAGCTGATTGTAAAATCCAATTTTTCCAACAATCTTTGTGAGAGTAATAACTCCAGAAAATTATGGGATGAAATTGCCCATAATCAATCGAAGCGATCCTTTAATGTCCGTAGCCCCAAGATGTCCAGTCCAGAAGCTTGGACCGAACTATAACTCTGCTCTCAAATCTACCTTCAAAAGTTACCTTGGCAAGAGGCACAACAGATAGATTGAGAAGCTGAAGAGTAATGGTTGATGAAGCTTGTCTCCTCTACTCACCGATTTGAACATCCAAGAAATCTCTGCCTGGACCCTGTACAATTTGTATCACTTTTACACTTTGCACCCTAAATTTCAATTTTAAACACTTTATACTTTAAACTTTCAATTTTGGACATTTTGCACCATAAACTCTCAAATTTATCCAATTTAAATCTAATAAATAATAACTTTAGTAAAATTAACGGTATGAAGGATCCAACAAATTAATGACAATATGTTGAAAGTGGTCAAAAGATACTAAGATATCGTAAAAAAAAAAAAAAGATAATACATTGTCATTAATTTGCAGCATTTTTAATCTCGGCAATTTTGCTAACAATAGTAGTGATTGAAACCCTATAAATCAATGATAATATGCTAAAAATGGTTTCAAAAAAAAAAGCTAAGAGATCGTAGTTAAAACAAAACGGTTCATTATCATTAATTTTCACTATCCATTATCTTGTTAATTTTGAGAATGTAATTATTAATTGGACTTAAATGGGATAATCCTGAAAATTTAGGGTGCAAAGTGTCCAGAATTAAGAGATTGGAATGCAAAGTATTCAAAAGTAAAATTTAAGATGCAAAGTGAGATGTGATACAAGTTTAGGAGTGCAAAATGAAGTTAGTCTTTACGCAGGTGAACCAATATTAGCAACGATATTTTTTCTTCTAATCATTTCACTATGACTAGCACTAATATTTTCTTTTATTTCAGTGCATGTTGCACAAAAGCGGTGGCTCTCAATGTGGTTAGCCGTCAATCATACCAAAGTTTTTAATAGGAGCAAAACACCAATGCAGCCTTCGATGCCGTCGGGGGCTGTCAAAGACAAACAAGACACTACCAAGCGATGCAACTGTGGGCTGTCAAAGACAAACAAGATGCAAGTTTTTATCCGTCCACAACATGTGCTTTATTTGCTGCACAAAGACGTGGCAGACTTCTAGTATTAAATTGATTCAACAGCAGAGCCAGGATTCACATTGGAATTGTCCTTTGCAGCCTCAATTCATTCCAAAATGTACTGCTAATGATTTTTAAGCACCAACTAAGATACATTATGACTGATTGACTGGCAACCGATGCTTTGTAGAATAATGTTAACAAAATGGAGTTAGTGGCCACTTTGAGATAAAAAGTAGGGTTAAATGCGCTAAGCCCACCTTTCTAATTATGAATAGTATCACATTTAATTTTATTGCACTTAATTTTAATCCTTTCTTGGAGTAAACTCAAAGAGTTTGGCCATGTGATTAGCCTTTGAATAGATGTTAATAAGCAGAAGAAATGATGAATTATCTATCTCCATGTGCAAAATTTGCAAATACTGACTTTTATAGCCAATTAGCTGTAGCTTCTAGTCAAAAAGTTTTAAGGTATCGAAAATAAAACAAAACAAAAGTTAGCTAATTAATGGGAGCTCCCCCATTAGTGAAAGAGATCGAAAGTCAATCTTGTACTATGATAACTGACTGATGATGTATATCTAATATATCCATGTGCAAAATATTGGTTGTAAAATAATTGCAGCTGAACTTAGTTAAAGGACAAAGAAATTTTGATAGTGGTCCAGAAATTTTGATACGGCTCCTTCATGTTCTTCTTGCTTTTCGTTCTGTTGAATGTCACAATGAAATTTATATTACAAATGTATTTTTGGTGTTATG
This sequence comes from Coffea eugenioides, assembly GCF_003713205.1. NCBI lineage: Eukaryota > Viridiplantae > Streptophyta > Magnoliopsida > Gentianales > Rubiaceae > Coffea > Coffea eugenioides. Next base: position 39,691,984 of record NC_040043.1, read on the forward strand.
GAATCAAACTATTTAACTTACAATTCGTCAAAGAAACTTCAATCACAAATTATATATGGGAGTGTTTGGATAGCAAAAATATTTCAAATATTATTTTACTTGCATCATAAACACATTTTCCAATCCACCTTTTTATATTCCCAATCACCTTTTTATCTGACATACATCACATCACAAAAAGTGCTACAGTAATTATTCTAAATAATATTTCAAATAATACTCTATCCAAACAAACTTATAAGTAAAAATGATAAGCTAGAAAATGAGCCTAGACAATTAGGTCTCGTAACTGAAAAATCTATAATTATTCTACTCAATTTCGAAATTTAACAAACAATTCTTCTAACTCACTCCATCATTCTATACTATTATTACTATGCATTAGTAAGGCGATACAGTGTCCACCATTTACACTAGTTTTGATAATGATGAAAAAGACATGAATGATGTCGGTATAAGAGAATTACCTATTCCTCACATCACCAAGCCAAAAGTACTCTATTTTTCTCGCTTTAACATTTGTGTCATAAGTTGTAAAGCTCAAGAGCCAACACATTGGATATGGATTTTGTTTGTGTTTGATCATGTGGCGTTTACGATAAATATTCGTTCCTACTTATCTAATGAGACGTCAAGAAAGATATATGCGATCTCATCCCCTTGGAGTGGAGTATGTTTATTATGGAAGTTAACATTTAAACTAGTATAATGTGAGGGATTTTTTTGAAATACTCCATATTAGATGTAAAGGATAAAGTATTTAGCATCATCAAGTTTTAGAGTAAATCTTTTATGCATTATCAATGTATACACTAGCGGCTCTAGATATATGCTACATATATAAATTTTGGTATTCAAATTCAAATTGAAATGATGTGATGTGTATATAGATCCATCAGTGAATGTATTGATATTGTATGAAAAATTAATCCTAATTGTATATTATATTGAGTAAATTTTTTGTTACACTATCAACGCAGACAACATTGACTCACTAATTGGATGGACAGGTAATAATTATTAATGAATTTTGCCTAAACAAAAGAATTCTTCTTTTTCTCTATCTAAACCACTGCTTTTTTTCTAGCGCTAGTACGTTTACACTAACAGTGTATTAAAAAAATATCATATATATATATATATACATTGATTTTAAGGGATCGATCATCTTTATCGAAATAGACTTGTGTGGCTCAAGGTAGAAAAACGCAATATATATATATATATATATATATATCTATATACATGAAGTGGAAAGTGTATGACTTTGTAAAGAATATATCAAAATACTGAAGCAATTACCAGCATTCCAATGCCAGATTAAAAATTATTAGCATGAAATTTTATTTGAATTAATCTGTTTGAATATCTAGATTCGATGTGTCAAATGAACTTGAGGCGATGGAAACCAACTCAATTAGAGACCCTTCGCTAAGTTAACTAATTTTTATCTTCCTGTTTATTAGGTATTAATTACTAATTGTTCGAGCAAATCCCCTAGAGCAAAATTCATTAAAAGTTGCTCAGAAAATGTCATGTTTATAATGCGTTAAACGCTTTAGGGATACGAATATTACAAGCACAAATCCTTTATCTTTTACATCATGAGCTCTATGGAAATGTCAAGTTTTATTAAGCATTACTAATTGTTGGTCAAAAATACATAAAGCAGAATCCACTTTTTAAGAAATTTAAGTTGTTATGAGAAAAAGGTTGTACTTTCCAAATTTTGATTTTCTAAAATTAATCACGAGGATAGACGGTAAACCTTCTAATCCCAATCAAAGGATGATGGTATGAACAGTGTTGATTGAACTATTCAGTTTAATTCGTTTAAACACACAATTTGTCTCCTAACTATATACAACAAATTGAGTCGTCTCAATTCTTTTGTTTCCACTGAATATGAGGAACCATTTTTTTATATCTTTAAAAAAGGCTTGTACATGTAATTAAGAGGTGAAAGAAATATTTCTTTTCTAAATGCACATTCATATCCTTAAAATATAAAAGCTTTATAAAAAATGTTGTAAATTCGATGTATTAAGGATCTTGGCTAACCGGCTCATTGTGTCTATGGCAGAAATTATAATGGATTACATGTTGAAATCACGATGGTCTGTATCTTTTGCAAATCATAAAGGAGTTATGTGAAAAAGTATTACACTGCAGGTGTTAAAGTGTATTTTATCTCAGATACTAACATTTTTTTCCCCTAAAACAACTACATTAAGCTATAAGAAAATTTTAGAAAAAAAATATATAACTGGCCTAACCCTAAATTTAAATAAATTAGCATACCCAAAAAAATCCAAAACTAATTATGCTGTCCTAAAAACCAATGAAAAGCAAGGAACCTTATTATATCTTGCTTCATCATTACATACCACGATGCAATCGGCATAAAATTGAACTTGTTCCATTATTTTTCTTTTTCAAATTTATGATTATGCAAGCTTTCTTGCCCCATTGAGTATCAACCAAGTTCGCTGATGTGGCGCTGTATCATTTCTGACGAGTTCAATTTTTAAGATACTTTAGTGAAATCGTCGGCCTCCCAATTTGAATTGTCCCAAAGAAAAACGTGTTTCTGCGGAATGAAAAACGTGTTTCTTCTGATCTTTATCTGCTGTTTCACGGAATATGTGTTGATTGGCTAGCGATCGTCTGGCTGACAAAGTTTGCGCAATTGGGCCAACCCTCTTTAATTCTTAGGGGACGCTTTAAACTAGGTGACGGGTCTCTTTTCAACCTTTGTGGTCACCAAGAAGGACAATTCTGACAACAATATCCCACGATTGACCTTTACATTCTATTTTCCGCTGTTGATTCTTCCAACCCTCAAATTTTCCGTACATAGTAGGTGTTTTACAAGGTTTTTTTTTAAATAAAATACACTATATCATTGTATACGAAAAGCTTTTATTGTAACTAATATTTTGAAAGTATTTTTAAAATTTAAAATTTTATTGAGGTGATTTAAAAATTTTGCAAAACTCCCCACTACGCAACTCTCTCCACCAACGTCATCGGCGGCCACCGCCTCCTCCCTCTCCTGACCTCTCCCCCTTCTCTTACCCTCCTTTTCTCCCCTCTGCCCCTCTAGCCTCTCCCTCCCCTCCCTTTCCCCCACACTCCCTGGGAATCCTTTCTTTCCCTCCCTCCCCCTCTTCCGCACCTTCTTTCTTCCCTCTCACAACCAAATCTAGTTATACGTTTTGGTTGCCAGAGGGAGTGAAAGGGCTGCGAGGAAGGGGAAGGGAGTGTTCCAAAGAGGGTGCAGGCGAATGGGAGAGAGGAAAGAGGGAAGGGAGGGGCAGGGAGGGGATAAGGAGGGGAGGGGAAAGGGAAACCAAGAGGCAGGAGAGGGGGAAACTAGGGGGTAGGGGATTGGGAAGGAGGTGCAAGGTAGCAAGCGGAGTTAGGAAAGAAGGTGGGAGGTGGCTCGGGGAGGAGAGGAATGGGATAGGAGAGGAGGAAAGGGGGAAACCAAAGGGTCGGGAAGGGGGGAAGAAGGATGTGCAAGGTGGTGGCCGAAGTTGAGGAAGAAGGAGGTGCTGCTGCTGCTACTACTACTGCTGCTATTATTATTATTATTATTTTGTATTTTTGGTGAGTGTATTTAGTTTTTTTTATAAGTATTTTTGAAATATATTACTATAACATTGTATTTAAAAAACCGTATTTAGAAAAAACTTCCAATCCAAACAAACAGAACCCTATCAGTAAATTGTAGATTTCTTAGACTTCCTGCTGATGGCCTTATTTTGTGTGCTAATATAACGAAGTCCTTTCAAATCTTCCAACATCCAACAAATTATCGATTTCTTACTTGATGTATTAATTTAAAGTGATCCAAGACTTGCACTATTGACTTTTCTTTAATTCGAACATGTGCATTCACACCAAAAACATAAGATCACCTATGAAGTGTTTAAAGCTTTTATAGAAAAGTATTTGTACATCTTTTTAGCTAACTGATCACCAAAATTCAATATGGTCATATTGAACACCAACACGGAGTAGATTTGTTACTTTTTGGTTAAAAACTGCTTTGTGAAAGCTTTTATAGTAGAAAATCAAGGTAAAATTAGTGAAGATAATTTTTTCTTTTTTTTTTAGGTACTTTGGGTAATTATACTTGTGCCAATGTCAAATTACAAATTTGATAAGTGTAGTAGGAAAAGGAAATTTTTCTATCGCCCTTTTAGTCCCTCAACTTGTATCCCTTAATGAAGATAACAATATAAATTTTAAATATTTGAAATTGTTATAATCTTAGGGTCAACAACTCTCATTTCATCATCTAACAGTAAATTTAACTTGAGGTATGATGTATACTTGATTTTAGAAGATTTTTTGGAAATTAAATTGATTGACATAAATTGGATGGTGAAGTATCAAAAATTATCCCAAGCACTCAGAGTGAATAGAATTGTTCGAAAAATTGTAGAGACTTCTCAAGAAATTTACCATTTACTTCCCATTTTCTTTCTTCTTTCTTTTTAGAAAGGAATAGAGTTAATGGAGTAAATAGACTTGCTCGAAAAATTGTAGAGAGTTCTCAAGAAATTTACCATTTACTTCCCATTTTCTTTCTTCTTTCTTTTTAGAAAGGAATAGAGATTACCAAAAAAAAAAAGCAGATAACAATTACTTCTCCTAACACCCCATTAATGAATCACTTTTTAATAGCATAAGAACAATAATCATTCATATGAAAATTACTTCTCCTAACACGATCCAATTATTGAATCACTTTTTAATAGCACAAGAACTGTAATCACTATCTAAAATCAATTGACATATAATGTACAAGTTTACAGGATCAAAATGAAGAAATTAAAATTTTAAAGGCCAAACAAGATCTTTAAAGAGACTTCCTGAATTTAGTCTCATCTTTTGACCTTTTTATGTTCGTTGTAGCAATAGTGACGTAGTAATGAACCATATCAACTTAGACACGTGCATGGGAACTAGACATGTGCAATTGAGTTTTGTTTGACCACGTCCGATTGGATTAATTCTTACACGATTTCGTGTATTTTTCACTCTGCTAATGTACACAAACAAAATTCACGATTCCACTAAAGAAATATCTGCATTGAGCCCCATGAACATTACGTAATATCTGCATTGAAGTCAACCCTTCCAAATCCCCAGCCCACAAACCAAAAATAAAAGGACAAAATACACTTTATTCTGCTGTGATTTAGTTATTTTTCATATAACTCCTCTATGATTTCAAAAACTATATATAATCTCCTCATAATTTGGATTAAAGTGTCAAAGTGACAGAATTTGCATTCTGTAACGAAATCAACTAAAATATCAAAAGTATTCCTGTATAAAGTTAAAAATTATTTATTAACCACGGGAGGTTATATATATATTTTGAAAACTATAAGGGAATTATATAGTAAAACACTAAATCATAAGAGGGTTATCTGGTAAAATATAAAATCATATGGAATTAAAGTGTCATTTATATTATGTTTATATATTTTGGGCATTTCAGTTATTTTAGTTTTTAAACAAGGGTAATTTTGATATTTTTATGGATTCCATTGCAATGATCTTTTCCGCCACTTTGACACTTTAATCTAAACTATGAAAAGGTTATATATAGTTTTTAAAACTATAGAGGGGTAAAGTAAAATATCGCTAAAATATGGGGGGTAAAGTGTATTTTGCCCAAATAAAAAATGGTGCGGATGAAGGTTGTATGCCTTGAATATATAAATACAACTACTCGTGTTGAGGTAAAACCACAAGAGCATAGCATGGCCTCATCACCCTCTATGAAAACCTCAATTACCCTGAAGGAGCTTGATAACGAGCCTCTACTTGTCGTCCCACAGCGTTATAAACGTGATGATCAAGAACCTTCATTCTTCTCTGATGGCAATCCCATGCCAGTTATCCCTACAGTTGACATGGAAAGTTTGACTCTTAAGGAAACAAAGGCTTTTGATCTCCAGAAGCTGCATTCAACGTGCAAAACATGGGGCATATTTCAGGTTTTGAACTCAATATTATACCTCAATGTCTTTTTCTTCTTTTCGTTTTTATTCTTCATATATGTACATGGAACTGATTGCTGATCACATATATGCAGCTGGTAAACCATGGAGTTAGCTCGTCAGTGATGGAGAAACTCAAGTATGAAATTGAAGAATTCTACAAGCTGCCATTAGAAGAGAAGATGAGGTACGAGCTAAGACCAGGTGATTTTGAAGGGTATGGCCAAACAATACTCCATTCAGATGATCAAAAGGTTGACTGGGCGGATAGGTTTTATATGGTATTCAACCCCATCCATAGAAGAAAGCCACATCTTCTTCCAAAGCTCCCTTCATTACTAAGGTCCACTACAACTCTAGTACATACATGTACTCTCTCATGTCTGCCTAAACCTTTGAGCATTTGCATCATTGATTTTTCAACTGGATATGCTTGTTGCAGAGAATCCATGGAGACTTATTTCAAAGAGATCCAAAAGCTTGCCATGGTTTTATTTAATTTGATGGGGGAAGCTTTGGGAGTAGATAATAAAGAAATGGAGGACATGTTTGAAGATGGTATGCAATCAGTGAGGATGACTTACTATCCTCCATGTCCCCAACCAGAGCTGGTTATGGGGATTTCTCCTCACTCTGATGCTACTGGAATCACCATTCTTTCGCAAGTGAATGGAGTGGAAGGCTTCCAAGTGAAGAAGGATGGAGTTTGGATTCCAGTCAACATTCTCCCAAATGCCTTTGTGGTAATTGTGGGGGACATTCTAGAGGTCCTTCCGCCTTTCTTTCCCTTGGATTTATTTTGATAAGAGGTCTTTGCCAATGTTTTGAAACTCAGACCGACCATCGACTTGGTTAAAGACGGGTACCCATCCAAGAACCAGATGACATCATCATGATGTCATAAATATTTAATTTTAAAAATTAATATATTATGTAAAATTTTTAAAAACATATTAAGACTAAGAAATGTAGGTTCAGTGTATGTTTGATGTTTCTAAGATACTTTATAAGAAAATACAAAAGGTAGTATAATTAAGTAGCAATTTATGGAATTTACAATTTAATGCATATTCAACAAGTTTAGAACCAAATTGGAGGGCTAATTTGAAGAGTAATACAAGAATTTAGGGCTATAGCTATAAGTTCTAAAATGTTCTAGGTGTAATAATAGTTTTCTAGTACTCTAGGGGTCAAATCATAAAATTGATAAAATATTTCTGGTGAATTTTTCACTTTCTTTTTTTTTATGTTTTATCACTTTTTTAACTTGGATCTTCCATTGGAGTTGTTTGAGAGAGATTTATAGTAGGATATGTGAAGAGATTTGAGAGTAGTTAAAAGAAAAAATCAAAAAAGGAAAACAAAAATGGTAAAAAAGGAAAAGATGGGAAAAAAAATCTGATTCAAAGCGGTTCTTCTAATTTTTGGTTAAACTCGATTTTTGACCAGATTTGACCGAGTTTTTGTTTCACGGTTGTTTAAGACAACTCGGACCGGATGCCTACCCAATTTTCGATTCAACCGATTCAATCGACTGGTCCAATTCGAGTTTCAAAACACATGTCTTTGCCCTTGTCCCTTTAAAAATTTTATTTCAGTAAGTTCACACTTCTAAATTGCTAGGTCAAAGCAATGAAATATCAAAATACCATTTTGGCACACTCATGTAATTAAGTGGTAATAATAGTCCTTTTCTGGTATCTACTTTTTTTTTTTTTTTTGGTATCGACTTGAGAATTCTTAGTAGGTGAAGTAAGGCTTTCTATATATATAACTTGCTTATTCTCTTTGACCTCCCTATATTTGAATTATTGCTAACCATTTTCAAAAGCTCCAGCCATGGATGCCAAATGATATCTCAAGTACGTCATTTCTTTGCCTTGTTTGCAAAGTTATTTTCCACCAAAAAAATTTCTATGTTTTCCATGAATATATTTTCTAATCACCTTTCTACCTCACATATATCAAATCACTGTAGTTCATTTTCTATAAAAATTCCAGAAAATTACAATCCAAATAGGTTTAGCGTTGACAAAAAACATCTTTGTTTTCTCCTAGTAAAAAATTTTAAATTTCAATCACTTACTCTTGTTATGAATATTGCAAAAAGAAACCGAAACTGATCTTGAAAGAAAACTAATTAAATCTATCGTTTACATGAATTCATTCAAAAATCTGCAAATACAACAAGTACAGCTAATGCAATTTTTAGTAATTAATATGTTTTTCAAGTGACAGTTCAAATTTTTATCTGTTATGCATAATCTTTGTTTTAATTTGATTGGTATCTAAACTATCTATGCAGATCTTAAGCAATGGCACCTACAAGAGTGTAGAACATAGAGCGACCGTGAACTCGAGTAAAGAACGAATCTCAATAGCAATATTCTTCAACCCGAAATTTGAAGCAGAGATTGGACCTTTTACTTGCACAACAACCCAAGAAAGTCCACCATTGTTCAGAAGACTGAGAATGGAGCAGTATGTGAAAACCTTCTTCTCTCGCAAGCTCGATGGCAAGTCATTCTTAAAGGAGATGAAGATTGAAAGGGACACATTGACTGATTAGAATAATGCTTAAGAAATGTGGGATGCTACTATTAGGGTTGAATTTAGTAGTATTTGTCAATCCTACATATGGTTTCTAGTTTGTTTTTACCCTCTAAATTCCTAATATGTGCCAATATAGCATCCATGCTTGCTACACTCGTGTATTTGATCATAAATATATGTTCGTGAATACATATTATTTGCTACTATATTTCTTGTACGAATTCCAAAGAAGCATGGAAAAACTTAAATTAAGCTCTAAGGAGATTTTTTTTTTTCGGACACGATAGAATTTGCACTACAACTACTCCTACTTTATATTAGCAGGAGGGGGGACCCAAGGGGTACTACACCTACTCCTCCTTTATACTAAAGGGAGGAGGGATTCAAAGGGGTCAAGGGATAATTCGAATTACCACCGATTCAAACGGGTGCCTAAACATCCGATGGCAGAATATTCCAGAAAATCTGAAGTATTAGAATGCGAATCCGTTGATTTACATCCAAATAGAGCCTTAGGACTCTCTGGTAACCAACTACTTTAGGAATAGTTTTGATTTCTCTGAGGAGATCACTGTTAGAAATTATGTAAGAAATTTTAGCCCGTACTTGTCGAGTTGCCTTGTAAGACCCATGGACGGAGCCACCGAGCCAGCCAGTGCAGCTGCCCCAAGAATTTTGATACATTTGCATTTACAATTATTGTTTTGCCCATGTTAGAATTTTAGAAAATTTCATTGCTCCTTTCACTTAAATTTTGCCTTAGGAAAAATATTAATTTCCCTTAAATATTTTTAGATTGTTGCTAAATTAGTTAATCTACAAAATTTAATTTCTTAATAAATGGTTTATTATTACATATTATCTTCTTAAAATTTTATATATTATCTCCAAAGATATCTCATTATAAACATGTACTACAATTAACATTTGTGACTAATTAGTTATTTCATTTAATTTTATACTTTAGAGTAAAACTTTGCGATATGTTCATATAGATAGATTTGTCCTTTTTTTGTGTAAGATAGTAAGAAAAAGAAGATAGAAAAATGAATTTTTATATAAGTTTGACATACTAATGCATATTTTAATTTATTACTACTTCCTTATTATATTTTGTGGACATGATTTTATTAGCGTTTTGTTAAAATCATCTTGATAATAAAGAACTTCTGCCTCAACTTTGCTAAGACCTAAATAGCATATTTTTCTTTAAGTCTAGAGTATATCTAGTCATGAGCTTATCTAGACTCTTTTTTTTTTTTTTTAATTGAGCTTATCTAGACTTTAGAATTCCAAAATTTAGTTACTTGTTAAACAGTTAATAATGATACTTAGTATTACAAAACTTTAGAATTCACATGGCAGGCAACATTCTCCCCTCAAATCTTTCAAAATGTATTTCTGAAAAACTCAATTTTTAGAAATATGTTCTCACAAAAAAACGTAGTACAAAAGTTGTCCTTAATAAATGAAAATTTGTTTTTTCTTAAATCAACGACTTTAAGTTTGCAGGATCAATGTTAAAATTGGATTCATACCGGAGATATAATGGATGTTCTCAAACCCACCGTCAGCAAATTGGTCTGCCAGCGGGTTGTGGGTGGTCCAACTGGTTCAACCGATCAACACAACCAGTCTTTTGCTTTTGAAAAATTAACATATAATTATGGTCTATTTGCATAAATTGGGAAAAATAATTTAAAAGAGTTATGCTTAACTAAAATTAAGTTGTACTATGATGCTTCCAATTTTGACTACACATTGTATGCAAAATCAAGTGGTTAAAGAACAAATAAATAAAAAGAACTATTGGACTCATATATTTGTATTGATAGTTGAGATTATTCTTAAAATGTATAAAAAGAAGTAGGCGAGAAAGGGGATAGGGGGAGAAAGAAGGTGAATGAGTGAAAAATGAAGTGATAAGTGAGAGATGAAAAGTGTGATTAGAATTTTCTTTTTCTTTTTTGGTTTTTTTTTTTGTTTTGACTTCGGATAAGTGATGATGATATGACATAATTTTGATCTTTTTATTACATTTTTTAATGGCATTTCCTCATAAGCCTTATGTTAAGTTTACATTATGACATTTTTGTGGAGAAATGTCTTATTAGATATGTTACTAAAGACTATATATCTTTAGCACTGAAAGCCAAGCAAAACATGTGTTTAATTTAATTAGCAAAAGTCAAAACATCAATCTAACTAGTCCAATTTAGGTGAACTAATTATATTGTTTTTAACCAGATTTACCAATTTTAAGTTTTGATTCACTTAGTTTTGAAGTTGATTAGCAAACTTATTGTCACCTGAACTAGCCACTTCAGTACAATTTTTAAAATAATTAAATAAAACTAATAACTTTGTTGTACCTTACGAAAAGTAAAAAAAAAGGTACAAAATATAAAATAGAAAGGTTACTTTAAACGATCTTAAAAAAGAATTGACTGAGGAAAGTGAACATTGGAAAGAAAATTACACATACAGAAATAAAAAAAAAACAAGGGTATATTGAAATTTTAAGCCGTTTTCAAAGATAATGTATATAGGTTTTAAAAAAAAAAAACCCAATAAACCGATACAACCGACTCGGGAAAGCCAAATGCCAAACCAACCCGGGTTATCATTCTTAGAAAGTCCTAAAGAATTAAAAAAAAATCCGAAAATGGAAGATTTATACTATATAATTTACTCAACCGACTCCAGTTCGTTCCTGAAAGACCGGTTTGGAATTATTTCCTGCAATTTTATTTTATTTTTTTCAAATCAAGGAGAGAAACAAAGGAGTTCTGAATAATCAGAAGGAGAGGTACTTGAAAGAAATCAATGGTGGAGGAGCTGGAGAAACCGATGGCGGAGGAAAAGGAGGAGAAAATACCACCGGTTGAAGATGATGAAGGTCCAGAGGAAGGAGAGATCGTTGAGGAATCTGAGGAAACCGGGTCTTCTTCTATGGGGAATCCGAGTAAGAGTTTGGTAACAAAGCATCCATTGGAGCATTCATGGACTTTCTGGTTTGATAATCCATCTGCTAAGTCCAAACAGGTCGCTTGGGGCAGCTCCATTCGCCCTATTTACACCTTCTCCACTGTTGAAGATTTCTGGGGGTAATTCAATGGATTTTTCCTGTTTAGATTTTAATTGTTGATGGACTTTTTGGGTAAATTGTGGCGTTTTATTATCTGGTTTGTGTGGGGTTGTGATTGGTTATGCTAGGGTTTTGTTTTTGCCTGATTTGATTGTTGAAATTTTGATTAGGACAAAATTGGGAAAGTGAAGCAAAAGAGGGATTTTTCTTGGGGAAATTAGTGAAAATGGCGCGCTTTGTTGCGTAAATAATAAAGAGGTTGCAATCTTGAGTTGTTTGCCGTGAAGGGCATCTGAGAATTATAATTAGGATTAATAAGGAAAATTTTTTAAGTATTTATGGTGGAGATGAGGCGAGAGTTTTGAATGAATGGAATGATGGATTGGGTAGATTTGTTAACTTCTTGCTTGGGTTTATTTAGGATGTTGTACTTTACATGCAAGAATTTTGTGTTATGTATGTTTATATGCAGAATATGTCACAAGATGCGGGTATCGTTATATGCATATATGGAGTGAATGACTGAATTATAGCTTGTTATAAACCAAAAAAAAAAAAGACAATGTCTTGATAAATTGCTTATGTATCTGCTTGAATGTATGTATATAATTTCTGCTTCTAGCAAGATTGTCTTTTGCGAGGTGTAATAAAGCAACGAGCAATAAATCAAATATGTGATAGGGTAAAAGAAAAGGCGAAAAGAACTTGTATAGAAATGGTTTATATGAATGGTGGACCCTTGCTACTGCCAGATCACAGGCTACTTGCAGTTTTTGTTTTGTTTTTGTTTTTGCTTGTTCACAGGTAAAATTCTTATAATTTTTCTGGACTCTGCATTTCCGTATGTTCATTGGGATTGATGCCTCTTGTATAATTATGCTGATGGTTGCCCATATTATGAAAAGGTCGTGTTGCATTTCTATGTATTTTGATTGTGGAATTACATTAAATGCTTTTTAACATCTCAAATTGCATTAGTGGCGGCAGTAATTGTGTGGGTTGTTCACGCCAACATCTGTTCATCAGTCAGCTGGGTAAACAACCAGACTAAGGTGTCTGATGGGTGTTGTGGCATGTTAGAGTCAGTTTGTTAGTTCTTTTGTTTTCATTTGAAGTTATCTAATTTTAGTTTCTTTCTTTTGAAACTGCTTAGAACAATATTCAAGTAAGAGAAAGTTATCCTTCCACACAAACACCAACAAGCATAAATTCATTAGCATAATTGCACAGCTATTTGGAAGACATAGCAAGGCAGGACCAACACTCAGAAAGTGAATTTTTTTTCTATCAAATCTCTTAACTGTTTGTAAGATTACTTCAAACAAAATTCTTTTGTTAAGTAGGTCTAAGAATATCAAATTGTATGAATCTGGCTTTTTTTCTGATAACAAAACATTATTGCACCTCTTCTTCCAATCACACATGATTTTGGGATTGTTGGCTGGATATTTTTTATGTTTCATTTGTCTGGTTTATGTAATTCGTAGCTACAATTTCTGAAATTTGGAGTTTATGATTGTTGTTCCCTCTGTCCACCCCCAATAGGATTGTTTGATTGGACTTTCATTTTTAACTTCTATTGATTTATGTAATAAAGTTGGGAATTTAAAGGCCCAAAGTAGAATTTGTGTGTCAGTAGTGGTTTTCCGAGTTTCTCTGTGAGCACAAAATTCATTCTTTTTAGGTTTGTTGTTAAGATATAAGGTCAGACTAATGTCAAGATGTTAGTTTTACATTGTTAGCTGCCAAGCTATTATAAGTATGATTTGACTCAGATAACTATGCTTTTGTTTCTAAGGAAGTAAAGTTCTGTAAATTTGAAAGGTTTCATTATAGTTTTCAATAGGGGGCAATTATCTGTCAGTGAACATAGTCTGAAAAGAAGTTAGTCAAATACCAGTTGGATTGAAGATTTTGTGGAGGAGGACCATCTTAACTGCTAAGCTCTTATTGTACTTTACACATGTTGTCAACCTAAGGAGGGCCGTACTGTAAATGAAAGTTTAGATTTTCACCTCCTGTTTGACAGGTACTGGTTAATCTTTTTTCCTCATACCACTAGGTGTTTGTTACGAGTGTAAAAGAATTTACATTTTGTTTTATATTGTATGTGGATACATTTCATAGGGCGACTGTAAACTAGAGGTCTTCCTTTTTCAATTGAAGGTTGTAACCCTTCACTAGAGTACCACTAGAGATTGTTATGGTAAATACACTTAGACAACTGTGATATGTTTGTCTACCAAAAGCAATGCAAGTGCATTTGACCAGATGCAATATCTTTGACTGAATAATATAACCTGACTGGGAACATTCAACATGAAACATGTTAACTAGTGCATCCCAGATATGATATTGTTCCTTTATTCTTCCGTCGACTATCTTTTTGTGTTCTTGTGTATTTACAAGTATCAGGTTACGTACTGAGGGATGCGACAACAATTCCTTCTAAATTTTGGAAGATTCCTTTGCTTGAGAGGTTTCTCTAATGGTCAATATTTGCATACTCTTTATTCTTCTGTCGACTTTATCTTTTTGTGTTCTTGTGTGTATTTACAAGTATCAGGTTACGTTGTGAGGGATGGGAGAACAATTCCTGCTAAACTTTGGAAGATTTGTTTGCTTGAGAGGTTTCTCTAATTATCAATATTAGTGTACTCTCCTCCATTAATGATTGTCTGTTTAATCAAATCAAAGATAGTCCTAAGAAGCAACAGTTCTTGCATGCTTAACTGAATGCCCAATTTATAAGATGGCATGATTATGGATGTCAAAAACAGATTTTCCCTTTTCTCTTCTTGGGACCCAGCATGTCATCTCTCAGAATGATGGATAAGGACATTATTTTGTTTAGACGAGTGGTTTCTGTCTTCAATAGCCTTGATGGTATCTGCAAAATTTTTCTCATGGTCGCTGCTTGATTTTAGTCAGCTGAGTTTATATTAATAGTGGACCCCTTGTTGCTGCCAATTCATAGGCTTCTTGTAATTTTTGTATTCTTTCTGTTTTTTTATTACACAGGTAAAATTCTTGTCTTTCCTCTGAAATCAAGATTTTGGTGTGGTCATCAGGATTGATGCCACTTGTGTTGTTATGCTGATGCCCTCTCTTTAAAGTGGCATGAATATGGGTGTTAAAAACAGATTTTCCTTTCCTTTTCTTGTGACCTAGCATGTCATCTTTCAGAATGATGGATAAGGACATTATTCCATGAAAGTCCAATGGTTTCGGTATCAATAGCACTAGTGGTCTTAATGTTGTTTCTGGAGAATTTTCTCAGGATGAATGTGTGGTTTTAGTCACCTAAATATTAGCCACCAAAATCACTTCATTTCGGGGGATGTTGTCTTGAAATTTTCTGGTGTCTACTTTTTAATGCAGTTTTTTTGCAGTTAAATTTTTCCCAAACTTGAAAAAGTGTCAAGAAATTGTTAAATTATGTCGAGATCAGAAACATTTTACACTTGTTTTGCTTTATGGAGCATCTATTCCCAAATTATTATGTTCCCAAGGGGTGCCTTGATTTGTGATTCATGGATTGTAATACAGTTGCTTAAGTTCTACATGGATATACGGCTTCCCCCCCCCCCCCCCTTCCCTCCACGAACCAAAAAAACTCAGCAAGTCTACTCTTGCCTCAGATGTTTATTTCTTTAGCCCTTTTTCTAGTGAGAATTCACAGTTTGAAGTTTCGCTATGGCACTCTCGTCAGTTTCTGAGCTTTGTTTTTATAGTTTCCACGTGGTTCTTGCTGCTTGGAGCAGGCAGTAACAATCTATATGTTGTTTACAGCATTTACAACAATATACACCATCCAAGCAAGTTGGCTATAGGAGCTGACTTCCATTGTTTCAAAAACAAGATAGAGCCTAAGTGGGAGGATCCTGTTTGTGCTAATGGAGGAAAGTGGACTGTTAACCTTCAAAGGGGTAAATCTGACACCTCTTGGCTTTATACGGTATGTAAATATTGATCCTAGTGTAAATTGAGTTTATTCTGTGGATTAGTTGAATCTGCATTTTATAGCATTCAAGAGATTCAAAGTTTAATTGTGGATTTTGTTCTACTAGTTGCTAGCACTGATTGGAGAACAGTTTGATTATGGTGATGAAATCTGTGGAGCTGTTGTCAATGTCCGAGCTAGGCAGGAAAAAATAGCTCTATGGACTAAGAATGCTGCAAATGAAACTGCTCAGGTAAAATTATGTCAAATGACTAATTAAACGGTCATTTCTATGTTGATTAAACTATGAATCGTGGATCAATTATACTCTCAAGGCTAGTGCTATGGTTGTAATTTTGAGACCGTTATTTTTACTGATTTGGGAACAAATGTATGAAAGTCATTTGCCACTTTCCGCTCATGCATCTTTGCATTATTGAACTATTAACGTTTACCAAGTTGGCAATTTGACGGGGTTGAAACAGTTTTATTTGGAGGTTTGGGATAGCTGAGGTCCATGATATTATCTGTGTCTTTGACATTCTTTTGATTAGCTGACGGTGCTTATTTTTGTTTAAGGAGTTGAAACAGTTTTATTTGGAGGTTTGGAATAGCTGAGGTCCATGATATTATCTGTCTGACATTCTTTTGATTAGCTGACGGTGCTTATTTTTGTTTGTTTCTTTATAAGGAATATTTAAACAGCCTGCTTTTCTACGAGTTCAGTTGCACATTACTAGTCTTGAAAACTCTTACTCCAAATATTTTAATTTCATATGAAAGTCATAATGAATAGGCTTCAATCTTTTCCTTAGCATCACACTTAAAGGTGAAGTTTGCACTCTTCCTCGCTGGGAAGGATTATATTTCGAGTACTGGTGATCTGAATTGTATTTAAGCAGAAGGAAAAGACAGATAGTGGGTTTATTGCCAGAGTGGGTATTTTCTATTGTCTAACTTGAAAAAGCCTTTCTTATGCCAATATACCAGCATGCAAGCATGAGAGATAATGTCTGCTGGACCATTGCTGCCATTGTCAACTCGTGCACCTTGATTCGGAATTTTTTATTGAAACCAGAACTTCTGTAATGCTTACAATTGTTTCTACCTTTTCCAGATTAGCATTGGGAAGCAATGGAAGGATTTTCTAGATTACAATGACCAAACGGGATTCATATTTCATGTAAGGCTTATTCTCCCCCCCCCCCCCCCCCTCTTCTCTTCTCTTCTGTGCAGAATTTTCTGGGCAATCAGAAATTAATTGCTTTTATTCTCTCACAGGAGGATGCAAAGAAGCTTGACAGAGCTGCCAAAAATAGATACACAGTATAGCAGGACTTTTCAAGGATTAGAAGGATGCTAGGGATTGCTTTCTGGGTGTTGCACAGGGTGCTGGGCACATCAAACTTTTAGGATTCACCTTTTGTTGGCAGTCTTTTATGCCACTGCTGAGCTGTTTCTATACATGTTCAAGTGTATTGCCTGTTTGTTACCATCTCTAGATTTGCTGATGCACAACCTTGCAGTTATTTGACATCCTTAATTCTCTAATCACAACTTTTTGTAGTTAATGGACTTGGTATGCTTGTGGTTCATTGTTGTCTTGGTACTTTTCTACTATGATTAGACGAGAAATACAAAATGAGAAGCAAAGCATTGAGTGAATGTGCAGAGTCTGCTCTGGGCCTCTGACAGGATTGTCTCTCCCTCTGTAACAAAACAAAGTGTTTCGATTTGTAGTGCACCTGTCTTCTAAAAAATCCAGACGGGTGCGAGGTAAACCCGTTTGGTCCGGTGGTAGTTCAGTTCCCATCTGCCCTCCATAGGTCCAGTTGGACCTCCCTTTAGATATACTTCCTCCGTCCCGTTTTGTTAGTCTTGGTTTTTTTTTCACACGATTAAGAAAGTGTAATTAATTTGGTTGGAAACATAAATTTAGATTAATAATTTCCTAAAATACCCTTATCTAATCACGAAGAGTGCCAATTAATATCAATTACAGCTAATGGGTTAGTATTGGAAAAGTTCAATGTATTCAATGTAGTGGGTTAGTATTTAATAACAATGTATTAATAATAAGGGTATTTTAGACAATTTGAAAGATTACTACATTTCTTAATGGGAAAGTGGACTACAATTTGGGACAGACGGAAAAGGAAAACAAGACTATCAAAGTGGGACGGAGGGAGTATTAAGATAGAGTAGAATATATAAATAAAATAGCGACGAATGACAAAAAAAAAAAAGATTTGTAGTTGATTTTATTTACCTAACGTATTCCTTTTACAAATATTATCGCAAGGCATTAAACCTTGAAACCCGGCAAGTTTTTATAACCATTAGGGGTTAATCTTGAATTCTATTTCTTTCATATATGGCATGCATGTATACCTATTAATATATACACGATTAGTTAAAGAAGATTAATCTTAACAATTAAATTTAAGAGTATGTTAGAAGATAAAGGTGTGAGAACCATCTAAACTGAGAGAAACCAACGTTGCCATGTTTTCATTTCAAATCGAACTCATTATTGTACCTTTGAATAGTTGATTTGTTTTGAGAAAATTTAACCGTTATATAAACATGTGAATTCTGAAAGGAGTAAAGCATAGCAGTGTAAGGGAATGGGGCAGTTACAGCTATCCTTAGGTGCGGTTACTATGGTTATTGTCGGGGGAATGGGATAAGTATAGTTAACTTTAGGTGCAGTTGGTATGGTTATGATAGAGTGTTTGAGGTGTTGGATCGGGAGAACCGGGTTGGACATATTTCTAGCTTTTCGACATGGGGTTAAGCTTTGAGTTGTTTGCTTAATAATTCATTGATGCGTATTTATTTGTTTCCCTGATAACCAATTTTCAGCATGCTTGTCAATACTACTACTCTAAGAAGAATTGTTGTCAAATTTCGTCCAAAATCGTATTTGGTTTCTTAAGTTTTATTATCCAAAATCGTCCAAAATTGTCCAAAATTTCGTCCAACCATTCCTCATTTCATATTGGACTCTTAAGTTTTATTATTTTAAAACTTAAAGGAGGCTAATATTTCATAGAGCATGGAAAGACTTTTTTTCACTTTTTTTTTTTTATAAGTGAGAGAGTTTGAATTTAAGACCTCTTACATACAAACTCTCCCACTTACAATTCTTTCCATTTTATCATCTTACCGCCCAATCCAAGCGTTCCCCCTCCGCCCTCTCACCTTAATCATCCTCATTCATAAAGTTTTGTACTTCCTTTTTGAGTCATTCTCATTCCTAAAGTCAGGCTTAAAGAAGGGTAAATGTCTAGACATAAATAATTACTTGGTAATCAAATAAACCTTTTTTTTTGTTGCCAGCCTACGTAAAATCATTTTTTTCTTGATCCTTATGAAGGTTAGGCCCATTTTTCTTGATCCTTATTAAGGTTAGGCCCATTTTGGCTATATTGGTGAATCTTTCCTTATTTGCTTTATAATTCATTAATGATATATTTATTTGTTTCCTTAATATTAACTAATTTTCAGCATACGTGTATTTTTTGGTAGGATTTCTTTGTTAGTATTGCTACAATAATGCCTAAAATATATTTGTTTCCTTTTTTTAATTATAGTTGCATTTCCAAATTTATTTGAATAAAAACCACCTAAATATGGAAATGTTGAGGCGTAAGAAATGGATATCTTTTAAACCAACCAATCAAGAGGCATAAAAAATTGGGATAATTTCAGAAACCTTCCTTGAGTTTTTTGACAATTTCACTTAGCTCCCCTCAGGTTTAAATAATTTCACTTACTTCCCTTGGCACAATAAAGTACCTATAATACCCTCTAGTTGGTAGACAATTCACAATATAAGGCAATAGATTTACAAAATCGAAAAAAAAACATATTTCTCTATCTCTTGTCTATTTTGGCTCCTCTCCTTTTAGTTATTATACTACTACACCATCTTTTTTTTATCTTGAATTTTGTGGACATTAGCAAATTAAAATTGTAAAATCAATACAAGGAGTAGATTATATGTCAAAATGGAAGGAAATGAAGAAGTTCACGCTAATACAGAAATAAATAATAAAATTGATGATTGAAATAGGAGAAGGGCCAAAGGAGTGGAATTTGTCATATTTTATCTATTATCAAAAAAAATTTTGTAAAATGTCTATAATTTCATAAGGATTTCTTTCATAGGGTTACCGTTGCTTATTGTCATTTTGTTGTAGAAGTAGAATTTATTGTCTACTTTGAGATGTTAATATTCTTAAGGACATGGGAGTGTGATTAGATTGTATTGGAAAGGTGTTGAGGCATTGAGATTTAATTTTGGTGTATAAAATTGGTTGTCAATGGTGTTTTTTTTGTTTTGTGGCAAACATTGATGTTGTATAGGTAATGTGGTATCCTTTGGGCAGCTACTTGAATTTGGAATGGAGTTTTTGCACGGGTGTTTGTTAAGGATTGGGATAGTCAGTTTGTGCAAAGTGTGAAAGAAAGCGATTGAGTATAGGGATAATTTCATGAACCTCCCATGGTGCTTTTAAACAATTACGTCCCTTAATGTTATGAAAAGACTATAATACTTTTAACAATTTTACAAATTTTAAATAAAAAAGTGGATGTAAAGAAAAAAGAAACCATATTTTGCAAATATTTCTTTATCCAAAAGTTCTAACCTTATCTCACTTAATACATTATATTCAATTCCTCGGTCATTTAAATGGACTTCTTACTTAGTTTTATAAATAGCCGACTAGTAGGGATGCATTTGTTAAAAACAATTTCTTCACAACTTACTTAACAAAAAAAAAGGTCCAAATATTAAAAAAATGATACCTTGAAACATGACCTAAAATTTTACTACAAAAAAATTACCTTAAAATTTTTTACTTAACAAATAATGCTAATATTTGATTTTCTTTTGTCATTTAATTTGTTTTTGTAAATCAAATAAGAGCAATATAGGATATTCATTAGACTTCTTGTGCTTATATCATCATTTGTTATCCAAACATACTTTTAAGGGAGGTTTCTGTAATTTTTTAAATCTCAAGAAGATGGCTACAATTGTTACAAAGCTCAAGGGAGTTTTTTGAAATTATCCCTTGAGTATGCTTTATTTTTCTTTTTTAATTTTGAACAAAAGGATAATTTAAGATTTTTAAGAGAAACTTTGGTTCATTGGACCTATATTGTTGCATAAATAGTAAAACAGGGGAGATGTAATTTCAAAAACTTGAGGGGAGTCTCTACAATTGTTACAAACCGCAGGGGAGGTTTGCAAAATTATACCTAAAATTTTTAATTAATTAAAAAATTCCAAAATTCCAAAAAACAAAGAATTGGAAGTTAGAAGCTCAATGAGAAAACTCCTCAAATATTATATACATGTATAGATTTGAACTCTGGATACAATGCAGGTAAGAATAGTCAATGGGAGTGTCATCCGAGGATCTCCCCTTCTTCGCCTTCCCAACTCAAGAATGTTTCCTCATCGTCATCCTCCTCCAAGAAATCATCCTTTATGTGCAAGCCTAACTGTTCCAAGGGGTTCAAGATTTCACCAGTTTCTAAACGTCTTAGAACCATCACAGGACAACACCCATGGAGAATAAAGGTGGGAGAACACTGAGTGAGCATCTCAAGCTCCTTCAAAGTCATCAGATTATCCTCCAGCTGAACAGCCTTTTCCATCAATTGCAATGCAAGCCGAGCAGCTTCTCTTTCTTTGTCCCTCTGCCTCTTCAATTCAGCCTCTTTCTTTAACTGCTCCTCTCTTATTCGTGCCTTAAATAGCTCCTCTTCACGTTGCAGTCTTTTCACTCTCTCTCTTTCTTGCTCAGCATCTGTTTTATCACCATTTGCTTTAGAAATAGTTTCTGCAAAGCGGCTTTTGAGCTTTGCAATGCGTAAAGCTTTCTTCAGAGCTTGCTCATCATCAATAAGAGGAGTCCAGCATTCACCCGAAATAGCTGAAGTTATTGTTGTTGAAAGACCAGAGCTGGGCCATGTATATTCTTCATCCTCACCACTTCCAGAACCTTCAGTTAATTGGCAAACAGAATCCGCATTCACCCTGCATGAGTGGGTTGACATAGTTTTACTTTGACAGTCCTGAATAGTTTTAGTTTCACGGTCCTGAATGACTTTACTTTCACGGTGCTGAATTTTCGTCTGAGTCAACAAAATTTTATCTTTGCTCTCTTTCGCAGAACTTGCATCTGAAGAATCTTTCAGTACTCTCTTCAACTCCCATAAGATGTCATCTTGAAGATCGTCAATGTTCACATCAATCTTTTCTTTTCTAATGTCAAAGAAACCAAATTTTTGAAGGACAGTCTGCAACTTTCCATTCACCTTTCCCTTCAACATTTCTATGAGATCTTTCTTAAGCTTCTGCCTTTCCTCCAATAACATTGACCTCTTTGCGACCAAGCCCGTATCTGATTTCTTACACTGAGCATTCTTTTCAAATTTACCTGAAATCAGGCCCTGTGAATTCTTACAGAAAGCCTTTTTAGTATCTTGAGCATTCTTTTCACTTTCATTTGAAACGACGCCCTGTGAATTCTTACAGAAAGCCTTTCTAGTATCTTGAGCCTTCTTTTCAATTCCATTTGAAATCAGCCCCTGTGGCTCCTTATAGGAAGGCTTTGCTCTATTTTGAGCATTATTTTCAAGGCCACTTGAAATCTGCTCCAGTGACTTCTTATCAAAAGCCCTCATAGTATTTTGAGCAGTCTTTTCACTCTTACTTGAAAAAGTGTCCTGCTGAGCACATGCTGTCTCACGTTTCCATTTAGCTTCCAGAAGCTTCCATCTTCTTATGAAAACGCACTCTAGTTCCTTTGCCATGCGATGAACTGGATTATCAGGAGGATTATACAGCATGGCATTTGAGAAGGTCAGCTTGACATCAGATGCAAACTCTTCAGCACTGAAGTATCTATTACCAGCCAACTTCGACTTTATTGTCCCCAAATCCATCGGATGCAAGATTATGGAAAAGTAATCAGGAATATTCAATGCAACAGGGTCCACCGGAGTCCTAAAAATCCATCCAGTAGGATGAGTAATCAACGTTTCCAGAATAGTTCGACACTGCTGCTTCACGACAGGGTCCAATCTCTTCCTTTTCTCCCTTTCACCATCTAGCACAAATTCAGCTTTACGCTTGTTACAGCCATTCGAGACCAAGAGTTTGGCACGTGACCCCGATTCACATGATTTTCTATCTAAATTCGGCGGCACTCTAACCTCCGAGTCGTTCTTGACTGTAGTCTCTGTAACAGCCATGTTAAAGAACTGCAGAAACAATATGATAACGATTCAAAATTCCTTCAAATTGCACAAATACCTTAAAATTCAAAGAGAATTATAGCCAGCAAGCAAAAGCACGCAACTTAGGTCAAATCAAACCAAATTGAAACACTTCCGAAGCATACGTACTCAAGAACTAGAGCCACTTAACCCCAATACAAGCACAATCTCATAGCAAAAGATCACATCAAACAAAACCCAAAAAAGTTACATCTTTGCTTAGTTCTAACAATACAAGGAAACAGGGCTTCCGCAAACTCAAGAAGAACCCACAAGACCCCAAGAAAAAAACGCTAAAACAGGGAAACCTTCAGCAAATTTCTGATCGAGTAGAAAGCAAAAACGAACAAAAGCATCGACCGATTCACTTATCTCAAAGTTTAAGTCAACTTTACTACTGAAACGATTTTACAAACCAAAACATAAAAACACCGATTCGATTGCTCCGCAGGTTATAAAAAACCTAAGCAAAACAAAAAACGAGGGAAAAAAAACCCTCAAGAAAACCTACTCGGAAATCACAGAAAAAGGAAACAAAAACAAACGCAACCCATTAACTAAAAACCCCAGAAGTCAATCAAACAAAAGAATCCATGGAATCATTGATGAAAACTGCATTAGGATTTTGGGTAGAAATTTACCTTTGAAGAACGAATCGCTGGAATTGCTCGAATTTGCGGGGCGAGGAGGTAGTGAAGAAAGATAGTGAAGGAACAGTAAAAGTAGGGTTACTTCTCCTTTACAACATAAGAGCCTCCCTTAGAACTGGTTATCTTATATAAGAGCCTCCACTTCACACTTTGCTTTGGAACTGTGCTGACTTTCGGGCGTCCAACTGGCTTTAGGACAGGGATAATTTTAGAAACCTCCCCGGGGTTTCTAACTATTTCACTACTCTCCCTTTAAATTTTAAAAATTATATTAACCTCCCTTAGAACTAAATCTTACAAAAATAATAACGTTTAACAAACAATTAAAAAGTAATATTAGAAGAGGGACACAATATGATTCCACCATTATTCCTTATTTACTAAATTATTTAATTAATTTAATACCACCCAAGCATTAAGAAAAATACTAGAATTTTCTATTTACCATCAGGGATTAAATCATATGTAGCATCAAAAGTAATATATCATTCTATATGTTTCACTTAATGTAAGTCCAATTTGCCCTTTTTAGTTACAAACCTATTACCAAACAAGATCAACAACAAATAATCAAAATAATCTGTAACCATGATATTACAAAGAGCGAAATTTAATACCATAAAAATCTCAATAACTAATCTTAATATTTGGGTTGAGAACAAACTTTAACATCATAAGTATTCTTGTCAACATATTCAGGTTAGTTGCTAAGATTTTCATTGTATTAAAGTTCGTTCTTTATAATATTTTGGTCACATATTTTTTTAATTATTTGTTGTTGATCTTGTTTGATAATGGGTTTGTAACTAAAAAGAGCAATTTGGATCTTATATTAAATGAAATATATAGAATGATATACTATTTTTTATGCCCTATGTGATTTAATCCATGATAATAAACAACAAATTATAATGTTTTCTTTAATGTTTGTGCTGGTATTAGATTAATTAAATAATTTAGTAGATGAGGGGCAAATGTAAAATCATATTATTTTCTCTCTCCTAATATCACTTTTTAAGTATTTGTTGGATCTAGATGTTACAGGATAATAAATCTCAAGAGAGGTTAATGTAATTTTGAAAAATAGAGAGAGGCCAGTGAAATAGTTAGAAACCTTAAGGGAGGTTTTTGAAATTATCCCTTAAAACTTTAAGGGGTGTGATTTTAATGATTTCATGAATTCGATTGCTTAGTTAATGTAGTATTAATTTTTTTAAAAAAAATATGTAAATTAAGACTGTGCAAAAAATAAATATCTATGTGTAGCAATATGAATGAGCAAAAAATTTTTGCAAAAAAAATATTGGAGAATTAAAACTTTTTAAAAATTGTTTATATTCATTGTTGTGTCTATAGATATAAAGTTCTATGTGTAAAGAATTTTTCAAAAAATGAAATTTTTTCAAAAAATACGTATTTACATCTTTACTCCCCAAAATGTCTTCTTAATTATGTCATTCTAGTGGGTTGGATTGTTTGGTTAATGTTAGTTCTGTGTAGATATACATATAGATGTATGAGCAAACAATTTCGTCAAAAAAATTCAAAAGAAATAAAATAACATCAAAAAATATTGAAAGGTTCAAATTTTTTTAAACATTGCTTATATTTTTTTATAAGAATTTAAAAAAAAATAAATTCCTTGAATAATTATGTATTTACATTTGTAGTCGCCAATATGAGTAAAAATTTTTAAAAAAATATTCAACAACTCAAATTCTGAAAAATATATATATGTATTTACGTTTTTACCCCCAAGATGCCCTTGTATATTTTGTTGGGAATATTATTCAAGGATTAAATTGTTGGGTTAAATTAGTTGTCACTAATTAACATGCTGATATTACTTTATCACCCATTGGGATTCTAATCTCATGGATTGCATCTCTCTATCTTGTGTCTAATCTTGTAAATTGGTTTATTCACATCATCAGTTTAACTTTGGAGATCATTTTTTTTCAGTTTTGTTGAATCCCCTTTTTTTCAGTTGTGTTATATGGTACATGCATATATATACAGAGAGAAAACATAAGAAGCAAGAGGAAGCGGACTAGAGATACAACTGTGCATTGAATCAATATCAAGTAATCTTCTTAACAATATTTCATGATTTCTTCTTTCTTTTCGGCATTTCTGTTAACCTCGACTGCTGTTGAATCTTTGTAACGTAAAACATGTTATTTAGTACTTTTCTTTTCTTTTTTTTTCCCGTTTTTTATAGTATTGTTTTCTTGCCTGATTATATGAAGATATTCCTTGATTTGTTGCCTTATTCTGAATTCTCAACTTTCTGCATTCTGCTTTTCCACATGCATGGTCTTGCTATAAACAATTGTGTATTTGATCAGTTACTCTTCAACTTGCCTTTTGTTCTCTCTGCTGCTTTTCTCTCTCCTAATATCACTTTTTAATTATTTATTGGGTCCAAATGTTACAAAATAATTAACCTCAAGACGGTTAGTGTAATTTTTGAAACTGAAAGCAGGCTAGTGAAATAGTTAGAAACTTCAAGGGAGGTTTCTAAAATTATCCCTATTGTTAAAAGTAAATGTGCACTGAGAAGGGAGGTAATTGTTACTCTCAAAACTTGAGGGGAACTCTCTGCAATTATTGTAAACCTCAAGAGAGGTATGTGGAAATTATCTCCAAAAATATATATTATACTTATTTGGGATTAATTTATAGAGGATTTTATGGAAATAAATATGTACTACAAATGAGTAATTATGTAGCAGTTTGTGATTGTTAATATAATTAAAACTTACCAAAAAATTGCTTTTTCCAAAAAAAATGATAAAAATTATAGAAAGAGTGGGGCACCACATAGCCGTGGCATGGGATTTTTTTTTTTGTAATCTTTTTCATTAGTTTTGAAACCAACGCAAGGCATGAAATAATTAAAGAAAGAATATTTTATTCGTATTTGTCTTATAATATATACATATGTATGTGTGTGCGTGTGTATATACATTTATACTATATTAAAGTAGGATTAACAGGAGTTAATTTTACTTTTATGAGGTGATTTTTTACTTAGTGGAACCATTTAACCTTTTGTTGTAAGGGTCAAAAAGGCATTTTATTAGTTTAAAAAATTAGTCAACAATAAGCTCCCCTTCAGTTATATATACCTATAATGTAAAAATAGTAGTATACAGTGTATGTATAAAAATATAGTGGCTATAGAATCGCCTATGATTTAATCAAAATTTTTGAATCCAAATAGCAAATTTACTGAAAAAGGACTATGCCGAATTTATGTGCCAAAAAGAAAAAGAAACAAAGAAGAAAGAAAAATAATAATATATGGTAATATCTATTTATCTATTTATCATTTTTCTTGTCAAAATTTATCATATTGTGCGTAGTGTTGACTATGTAGAAAAATTACAATTGATAAAAGCAAACTTTTTTCTTTTATCTATTTTCCTTAAAAATCTTTTTTATTCTTATTGAATTTATGTTTATTTTTTTATATTGTTTATGGTTTATTAGACTTTAAATTGAATAAAAATGATGATGATGACAATGACAATAAGTAAAGTTAGCAACATTTTGTACATACAAGGTCATACTATGCTTGTTATTGTCTTTTTTTTTTTTTAGTTTATGTAAATTGTTAGAAATATATTGGTGTCAATTCTTTTGTTAGTCAAATTAATCAAGTCTTAAATACATAAGCAAATCTAATGAAAGAAAAAGGTTACTAAGCCTTGTTTTTATAATTTAGAGGAGGAAAATAGATATACTAAATCAAACCTTAAGGGTCAAAGTGAAAATTGCTATACTAGTTTAGCTAGCTACTTTTTGTGGGAAAAATCTTTTGCATTGCTTGGACATATTTCTTAACTATACTCCCCATTTATCTTTTTATCTTTTCTACACACATTCCCAAAAAGTGCTATAATACTATTGTTCTACAAGCATTTCCAAAAACTCCCCCAAAAATGTAATCCAAATAGGCTCTTAGTTTGGCTTGGAGAAATCATTTACAACCAAATTATAAGTTCGTGGACTTAAATATATGAGTAAATTTTATATATACTGTCAATATATACACTATCACGATTGGAGAAATAACACATGAGCAAATTTTAAATTTCAAATTCAAATTTTACACATGTATCATATATCTAATAGTGATAGTGTATATATTAACAGTATATATAAGATTAATCCTAATTGTATTTGTAAATTTTAGGTACTAAATAGGATCATTAGCAAAAGTTGAGGGACTATTAAAGTATTTTATTTTTAGAAAAAAAAAAATTAAAGCATTGAGCAAGACAAAAGCCTAAAATAAACAGGCAGATAAAGAGGAAAAAACTTAATTGAGTAACAAATCATCAAGACATCGAAATAGATTAAGAACCTGCACAAGAACATCTATTAAGAACAACTTTGAATTTTTCCCGTATTTCATGCATAAGATTCAAGTAGAGGTGCTCTGGGCCTTCCTCCATCAGATGATCTGCTGTAACAGAAATAGAGCACTAATTGTATTATTCCAAGCAAACTGCCAATCCCATTAGGAACCTGTTTAGACACAAAAGAGATAAGGGGGACAGCAAAAATTAAATTCTGCCAAAAAATAAATGAACTATTCAGATAAAAAAAAACCAAAAAAATAATGAAAATAGACGATACAGAAAACAGGTTTATCACTTACAGAAATAAATAAATCTTGCTTGAACATCCCATATCCAAAGAAAGAAAGACTCATCAGAAAAGTTGCAAGTGAGAGATAAAATGGCATGTACTCAACACTTTTTGTTTTGATCACCAAATTCTGCAGTCAATCCATTGTCACAGAAATGTGTCAATTGTGCACCAATGCCACTTCTAAGGAAAGAAGGATGAAGCCATAGAAGGATGAAATCTGTGGCTGCACTTACAATTACAAATAGTGGAGAAGCAAACATTGATATGAGAGACAGAACACTCAAATAACCAACAAAAAGTTGCCGGTTGGGAGGCTCGAAAAGTTTGAGACTGACACAAATTATGATACTGAATACAGCAAAAACAGCCAATAGCAATCCTAACATTTTTACCTGCAAAAAAAAAAAGATTCAGATGCTACGTTACGTTACACGATATTGCAGAAAAGCGAATCTAGATGGGTGTCACATATATTCTATATGTAAAATTGCAAAATGTCTTTTTGTGCGCATATTACTCGTCTAAACTTACTCAGAGTGAAAAACCTTATACGCTATTAGTATAGGAAAAATTAATCGCACTAGTCTGACCTTTTTGCCTCGCTCTGCATATGCAATGAAAATGATAATGTATATCATTTGGAAAATGGCTCCAACTGAATTCACTGTCGCAACTAAGATGATGCCAGGAGATATTATAGGCATTCCATACCAAAGGCATATTAGGCAGTTTAAAAGGGCATATACATAGGGCAGCCCAGAGAACTGTTCTGTAGACTGCCTTCTGATAATCCTTCTGAAGGTTGGCCTGAACAAACATATGTACAAATTAGTAAATGCATTGTGACCATTAGTGTTTATTTCTTTATCGAATTTTCATCGCGAGTTTAAGTACTTACATTGGAGAGACAAATAGCACAAAAGCAAAGAAGTTTCCTGCATCAGGAGGGGCAAAATCATTACTTGCTTGATTAAATTTCTGGAGCTTTTGCCATTTTATATATTTGCATAATGTGCAGGGTTGGTTAATTGGACTGACCAGAGTGTTCTTGATCGCCTGTGAAAACTCACAAAGTTCCATTGTTCACCAAAGCAACACCACTTATAAATGTCTTCCCATTTCTGCTACTAATTCACAGCCTATTAACCCTGTTTTAATTTTGAGCAAATCTTATATACACTGACAGTATATACACTATCACCGTTAGATTCATGATGTGTATGCAAAAGTTGAATTTTAAATTCAAATTTTGCATAGTTGTCATTCATCCAATACTGACAATGTATACGCTATCAATATAGGAAAGGTTAATCATTTAATTTTTCTTTTTACTTTTATTTTTTTAGGCCGTTCAAGATTCTTCTAATTCCTATAATGCTGTCTAAGAAATACAAAACTCAGCTTTTTTAGTTGCAATTATCAAAAAAAGGAAAAGGTAATTTAGATATGTTGATGGCCATAAACTGCAGTCAAAGCAAACAATAATATTTTCCAGAGATGCGCTAATATTTCAGAAACAGCCTATGGCTTATGCTTGCTGTTATGGTAGGTTGCTACGCTATGATAGCATATTTGATATATATATATACATATATATATATAGGCTCATCTCTTCTCATATACCGCTCTTTGAGCTCCATCTAATAACTTTTTTTTTCTTAAAAAAAATTAAAGTTACTGTACTTTTTTCCCTCCTCCTCCTTTCACTTAGAAAAACAGGCGACTGAGAGAAAAAGCACCCAAAAATAAATAAATAATTGAATCCACAGAACGAAAAAGGTCTGTCAAGTAGTATTCTTGAAAAGTAGAAAAGGCGAAAAAAAGGAATACTCAGCTCAATGTACAGAGATGCTTACTCAAATAAGGACTGAGGAATATCCCAAACTAAAGTCAACTCATTACCAAGAAAACGAGATGATAAACCACAAATAAAGATCCATAAACATGAAATTTGTAAAACTAAGTTTATGAACAAAGCAGATTATGATATCCTTATGCAAGAAACTGAAGAAAGAGGAGCAAGAAATCCACAGATAGAGGAACGGAGGAGGAAGAAAATGGAGATGGATGAAGGAACCTGCAACTCCAGCTGCATAACTGAGAACTGAATAAGTAGAGATAAACCCTGTTTGCTGAATCATCATCTTTCCAATGTTCTTCTCAAACTTTTGGTCATTACAGTTTCTACAACTAAGACTAATTCTCAATTTTCTGATTTTTTTCTGAAGCATATAAGTTCTTGAATAAACATACTACTAATTATTTTTAGCTTTTATGGTGGAAACCCGCAGCAATTATCAATGCCAGCCAAGAGGCTTCCTAAATACGGGCCCAACTGAGATGGCATGCCTCTCTCACATGCTTTTTCTAAGCACACGTTTTTTATTTTTGTTTTTCAACTTGAGGTTGACCTTTTTGATATGAATCGTATGATAGTTTGATCGGTCATTTTCCAGGTTTATTTAAAAAAGGCCAGCCAACTTAAATTTTACTGGGGTATCAGTATCACCCTATTATTGTCTCAAATAGAAAAGGGAAAAGATAAAATTGCCACAGGTGTAAGTACGGAAAGCAACAATCACTTTTGAGTAACCATCTATTGTTTTGTCCCTTCGGGGACATTCGATAAAATTGGAACGATATAGAGAAGATTCGCATGGCCCCTGCGCAAGGATGACACGCACAAACTATTGTTTGATTGTTTTGTTGAAATGATAGCTACCACATTGGTTGATAAGGATGGAAAATTTGCTTCTAGACTATGAAAGAAAGAAGGAAACGGCTCTTAAATTTATTTTGTTTTCCGGAAAAAAAAAATTATCACTCTATTTTCCTCATTATGTATATTTTTTAATTATTTTTTTAGCAGATAAAGAGTGAGGTTTAAGAAGCAGGAAGGGAGAAATTGAAGGGAAACGATAATTATAATCCAAGATTTTTAAGTTTTGGAGTTTCAATTTCAACTATTACATCAAAACCTCCTCGACTTTCCATCTTAACTATTGAACAAAAACCTCCTTGATTTTTATGATCCACATTTATTGTACTACACCAAAATCTACAATTTCAGGACGGTATTAAAGTTATACGATTATTTTAAATTGAGAACATTTTAGGCAGCTGTAGTTACCAATCAAATACCTATTTACTAGTATTCTCTCTGATCACCAATCTCGCATAAGCTATGAAATTATGATAATCACTTCTTAGAAATTTGAGCTGATTATCAGCTATAGTAGTATATATCCCTATAACTTAATCATGTTGTAGTACTATATTGCCAGCACATTAGCCAGCACCATCATTCCCATCTTTTTTGGTGTTTTGTACAGTGTTGTTTGTCGTGTCTACTCTATTCTTTATTTTTTTTTTAGAGTTTCTTATGGTTTAAATACATATATATTTATATGCTGACGTACCTAATAAAATGATTAAAATAATAAAATTCCCAAAGATATTGCAGAATTGGTGACTGGATAAGCTCTAAATGCTTTAGCAATATTTTAATTTAGATCCCTTTTGGAAGATATTTGCTTTAGCGTAAACGACAGCTCTAAGCGAGAAATAAAATATTTTGGTCAAAGGGAGCGTTGAGTGGACCACAAGTGATGTTAAACAAAATCATTAAAAATCCTTGAAATGAAATCGATCCGGGTTTCACGGGTTAAGACTTATGAGAAATTTGTTGCAACATCACGGGGTTGCTACTTAAAATGTCCAAAAACAAGTTTTTTATTCCTATAGTTGTACGATAAAGACAAATTCATTGGAAGCCTGAAAACTTAGGTCCGTTTGAATTGCTATTTTTAAGAGTATTTGTAAAAAAATATACAATAACGATTTGATGTATTTAAAATAAAAAGATAATTAAAAATATATGCGTGAAAAACGTAAAAAAATTTCTACGGAAAACCACAATCCAACCTTAGATAAACCTGTAAACATCTAGGCTGTTCTTCTTGTGAACATTCATGTTGCTGCTTTTTTCTGCTCGTCTTTGGCACCATGCGTGTTTATCAGTACAATTTCGCAAACATTTCATACCACTGATTTCAAAAAATGTTTGAAAGCCACAAAAGAGAATTGAAATACTTTATCTTTTTTTTTTTTTTTGGGTACAAGTACTCACGCTTCAATGATGCAGCCAGTAAAGGACTAAAGCTTCAATGTATTATCTACTTCAGAGGCCAAACATGTCCCAAAATTTCTTCACCATTTATTTTACTTCCATTGTGGTCAATTCAGTTAACACCATTGATGCTAACAATAACATGGTATGAAGGTTTACCGACAACTCTAATTTGAGACAATTTAATCCCTTAACTACACCCTGGCTCCTACTTTGGATCCCTAAGTTCCTTTCTTCCCTCTAACTTTAGAAACTCTTTTGATTATTTTTAATCTAATTTTTCTTCTATGCCCTTATAACGTGTAATCATGCTACTCAAATGACTAACATTTTGGTTAGTTTTGTGGATTTTGTTGACAATTGTATTTAAATACAATAGTATTTATACCTAATGATTAGAGTGTCCCAATTAGAGTTTAGGGATTAATATGAGAATTGTGATATAGTTAAAGGATACAAAGTAAAATTAACCCTATTCACTTAAATATAGGCTACTTACCATGTTATCGATGAATCAATATATGATGTGAAAATAATAAAAAATCCTATACAAAAGTGGATCCTATTGAGACTTAGGATATAAAAGGAGTTATACGTCTAAAATCCAAATTCATATCCAAACCCTATTTAGACCTGCACAACACACTTTAGCCATTAATTAATGTTATATTACCTAACAAAATATTTTTTTTTAAAGTAGCTTGAACAACTAAGATTTTTTTTTTTTAAAAAAAATATTTGTTGTGAATGACTTTTCATAAGCAAAATTCAAATTGTACAATAACATATAGTTTTACAGTAAATTGAGGGGAAAAAATTGGAGGAATCTTAAGCACGGACAAGCTAAAATATTGCATGTAGATGATATTTTTGAAAGAAGTACAATTAGTTGATCTAATTTGATACTAATTTTATAATTGCTGTTCTTATTTTTTACATGCTACATTCTTCAATATTAATCATGGTATTGAAAGAGGTATATTTATTATATTTATCATACACTGGATATTAATTTTTAACTATTCTTAAACCTCTGGTCACACAAATTTTTAATTTTAATTCATAATTATATGAAATTCCATGTATACCTATGAAGCACCCAAATGTGTATCCGGATCTAATTCGTTCTCAACCCATTATGCTCCGGGTCTAAGTGGAGACCTCAATGATTTAGTGGGCTTCGGTTTGGGTTTGGATTTTGAGTTTCAAACCCAAACCCAATATTAATATGCCTGATTGCGGGGTTGAAAAAACTTTATCCAAAGACCCCTTTTTTTTTGGTAAGCCAACCCCATGACATCTTGTTTACAACCTCTCATATCTTACCATCAAATCCTACCCTTCTCCCCTTATCTAAAGACTTGTTAAACAACTAAGGGTGCATTTGATAAAATTGAAGTTTGAAACCTAAAATATAAAATTTAAAGTTTGAAACATTAAGTTACTAAATTGCGAAGTACTAAATCTGATACATTTGAATGTACATCACATTAATTCATAAGTGAATAACTTATTATTTATTTTTTAGAGCAAGTTTTACCTAAAAATTCAGTGCCACTTAATCAATTCAAATGATCTATTTTTTGTTATCAAACAAGTTTGAACATGTTAAGATCTAAATCTATTAAATTCAAGTGTTGAATTAAATTATCAAATAGGGCCTAGTCGTAGTCCTATTTTATATCTTTATTCTTTTTTTTAAGTGGTTTTTAGCATTAATAATTGTCGAATTATTGAAATAATATGTTACTTGGACAATAAATTATTTCTTCTCCATTCTTTTTTCCCATGAAAACAAATTACTCCTTGTTCTGACTTTTCAAATACAAGCGTGCAAGTTGCCTGCGGTTCAGTATTAGCGAGTCCAAATTGCTTGATTGATTAGTGTACAAATGTTAACTCACAACTTTGGAGAAAATGAAATTTGATGCGTATAATGAGTATAAGTGTCCAGGGATTTGCTTTTCAATCGATTTCCCTTTCAAAATTCAGGAAAAAAATTTCATGTCACTTTCGGCACACGCCTCTGTATTATTGGATATTTACCGCATTCGTTGATAAGGATTGAAATTTTACTTCAAGAATATGAAAGAAAGAAATTAGGGATAGCAATTGGAGCGGGTGTCTGCGGAGGGCTAATGGGACAGGGGTCGGGGCAGGGCACTCCCCCTCTCTTCGATTAAAAAATGGGGCGCGATTAAAAAATGGGGCGGGGTTAGAGGAGTATACCTCCACCCCACTCCAACCGAATGGGGTGAACAAATTCGGTTCATACCTGAATTCAAATTCAATTTGGTAATTTGATACAAAAGCGGTATTTATCGAATTCACCAAATTCTAATATGGTATAAAATAGGTAATGAGATTATGAATTTGGTAATAACCGATTTCGAATTCAAATTCAGTAAAATGAAATAGGCTACCGTATTACCGCATTCGAATACCAAATTAGTTTATAAAATTATATAATGTATAGATAAATGCTATTTAGTAATAGTATATACTACTAATATATTATTATATTATATAGGTAAATGCTATTAATAATAGTTAGTATATGGTATTATCATGTACTTATGATAATAATAATAATATATAATGATGTACAATATACTATTTTAGTATTTGTTAATTGTTATATGACTGTAATAATACAAATATACAACAATACATAACATAACTATAATACTTATTATTTTATACATGACTAGAATTAGATAATAATTAATAAGTAGAGGTATAATACTAAATATTAAACAATAAACTTAATTAGTAATTAGAATTTAGATATTGGAAATTTGGTATATCATTCATGTTTGAATTATTGATATTTGAATATGTAACTTGTAACTTGCAAGTATTAGTATGTTCTAAAATTACATTACATATTTAACATAAAAATTCATTTTCTCTATTCACTAATCTTAAGGCTTTAAGCATAAACAAGACAACTAAGCAGTCTAAGTGAATGCATATGAATTGCAAATCAATGTATTAGTGTATTGGCCTTCACTATTAAAAGCAAATTAAGTGATTTGCATATTTTTCCAGAAAAGCTGTATAAGAATAAGAATAAATGTAAGTATAATGTGTTACATACTTTGTAATTTATAAGTAAATAAGTGACATTGTGTATACAACTATACAATAACATAAGTAAGTAAATAAGTTGTTTTTTGATTTGAAATAAATTATAAGTTTGTAACTTAGTAACTTATCACTAATTATTGTAAATGATAAGTTTGTATCTAATATCACTTATCACCAATCATTGTAATTTGTAAGTTTGTAACTAATATTACTGACTTGTAGTTGTATTGTATATTGGCCTTCCATATTTTCAGTTGATGAATTTTGGCATTTGTAATGTGTGTGTAATAATTTGGATGTTGATTTCCTTTGAATTGGTGTTGTAGCTTGTAAGATTGTAATTAGATTGATTACAATAGCAGGGTAGCTATTAAACTTGATAACAGGGTTTAATTAGGCCGGAAATTGCAATTAAAGGATTCGGTAGAATTTTTATGTTTTTTTTAATGAATTCGGTTTAACCGAATTCATTACCGTTTTCGAATTCAAATTCGGAATTGAAATGAATTCGGGTATCTCCAATTCGAATTTGAAAGCGGTTTAAATTTCTGTAAGTCCAATAATCGAATTTATCGAATTCATATATCTGAATTACTGAATATGTACCATTTGCTCACCCCTATTTACCGCATTGGTTGATAAGGCTTGAAAATTTACTTCTAGAATATGAAAGAAAGAAATTAGGGATAGCAATTGGAACATGTGTCTGCGGAGGGTTAATGGGGTAGGAGTTGGGGCAGGGCATTCCCCCTCCCTTTGATTAAAAAATGGGGCGGGGTCAGTGGTGTATACCCCCACTCCCCATTAGAAAAATTAAATGTGTGTGTGTGTATAATATTTAATTTAATTAGTTATAAACATATTATTGGTTATAAGTATTATATAATATATATTAGTATATGTAATATTAATAATTATACATGTATGCAAATAAAAATTATTAATTAGTTATTCTAAATTTACTAATACATTTATATTAAATTCCTAATGGCAATTGAGGAAGGAAATTGAATACTTAATGACTAAAGGCATGCTTTGATAGAATGATTCTTAAAATTAAAAAGTGATGACTACTTTAGTTGTATTTATCTCATCGTGTTGGATTGTATTCAAATAATTTTTGTTTAATTATTTTTATGAGTTTTAATTATAAAATTATAATGGATAATGACTTGATTATGTGTTTATATTTTAAGTACTTGAATTTTGACAAAAAATTAGTAACAATATAATTATAGGACAGATTTTTATTAATTCCTGCAGGTGCCTCCGCAAGGGAAGCGGGGAATGGGGCGGGGGTGGAGGAGACTAGAGGACCGGGGGAGGTCCCCTGGCCGTTGCCATTCCTAAAAGAAAGAAACGACTCTTAAATTTATTTTGTTTTCCAGAAGAATGACAGTATACACTGGTGGTCCAATTGGTGTTTGATAATCCGCTAGTGGAAAACAATTGTGATCCACCACTCTATTTTACTTATGATTGAACAGATGCTATCACAAAAACTATAACATCTACACTTCAAATTGAAAAGTCAATACGTATCAAAATTGATCAAGATTTTGCCTAGAGAGGGTAAAATTAGTTGAATTACGAATTTATCTATGTGTAAGGGGATCATTAATGCGAATGCATATGTTTATATAGCGAATTATATATACTAATTCAGTATCCATTTGGAATTCAAAATAAAAAACTATTTGATTCTAGTAAAACAATTTCTCAAAAGAGAAACAATTTTGTTCAAAATGTTTTGTGTCTTAAAAAAAACTCAATATACTAGGTCCTTTTCCTTCTTTTGTAGGATGACTCTTAATACATCAATCGTAAAAGCTACACAAATATGTCAATTTGGTAAAAAGGGCAAGAACGATTGCATCAGTAGTAGATCCAAATGAGTTGTTGTTTTTGATCTCTCAATTATCAGTTTTTAGCCAAAATAAAATGTTTTAATGCTGCAACTCATTGAAAGAATATTTTTTACATGAACATTCGAAACTCACAAGTTAGTAATTTTTATTTATATCTTCTGTTATGATACAAGCGTGGAATAAACAACTATTGAAATATTAAGTACACAACAATTTAATGACAAACAAGTCACAAGTATGAAAAATAGACGACACACAATATTTAACGTAGTTCGACTCCACCATTGAGCCTACGTTCACGGAGAGAAACCCGTTTTTTATTATGAGAGGTAAACCCTATACAAGAATACAATTTGAACTCAAGTCCAACCCTTGTATTCCATCTCTTATCTCCCAAGAACCTTCTCTCACCCCATGTATAAGGTTACATGTCGCCTCTTGTGTGCCTTTTTTGTATCTATTGTGTAGTATGCCAACCCACCTATTTATAGGGAACATTATTTGGCCAAAAGCCAAATAACAATAGGAAACCAATTCTAATTCCTAACCTTGTACAGAATAGGAAATAACTTCTAATCCTAAATTAAATAGAATATTTCTTGGCTACTACTTCAAGTAACAAAAACTAATTAGGAAACTAGTTACTTCCACACAAAACAAGAAACCTGTCTAAAAGAAATTAAGCCAATTTCCTAACAAATCTCCACCTTGGCGAAAATTTCTTTTAGTAACCATTTGCTTTTAACTACCAAATAATATGGTACCAAATTACACACCCGAACCAATACAGTTCTGATACCAAATTGATTCAATCGGCAAATGAATATGTGTAGTTACCCCGAGTCCAATCTCCAATTGACTCGTGAGAACGTGCATCAATTCACTATCTTCTTTTGCAGGATTTCTTCCTCACCACCATATGCAATTTGGGATCCCCTTCTGTGAGTTCTAACCCTAACTATTGAGGCAACCAAGTGATAAAATTACCATACTTCTTCCCATTTTCAGGACTGGCTCGCCACGTGTGGTTTCCAAGATTCCACCTAAAACGAAAAACTCGTAACTGTTAGAGTCTTCTGGGGCATGAAAATTAGATCTCCTTGTTTCTTGGGACACGTGCCACACTACCCAAAAAATATAATCGAAATGAAGTATAAACCGTCGGAGGTAGGAGAAAGTTTCCAATGATTCATGTCCAAAATCAACATTGGACTCCACCTTTTCCTTGACTCTTGAATCATTTGTCTAGATTCACCGTCAAGCATCTCCATGCTTTTTGACTTTCCATCCTTCACCATCAATACTTTTTGCCAAATCATTGAAACAAGGATACCACTCATTAAATTGTTCAATTAGTAACAACTACCAATCCACTTGATCTCAATAGTTAACCAGGATCCAACATTAAACAACCAAACTCTTGATCCAACCATTCAATTTGTTGGGATCCAAGTGCTTGTAAATAGCCCAGTCTCACAACCAAGTTTTGATACCACTTGTTAGGATCCAAGCGTAGAATAAACAACTATTGAGATATCAAGTACACAATAATTTAATGACAAACAAGTCACAAGTATGAAAGATAGACGACATACAATATTTAATGTGGTTCGACTCCACCATTGAGCCTAGGTTCACGGAGAGAAACCCGTTATTTATTATGAGAGGAAAACCCTATACAAGAATAAAATTTGAACTCAAACCCAACCTTTGTATTCCATCTCTCATCTCTCAAGAACCATCTCTCACCCCATATATAAGGTTACATGTCGCATCTTGTGTGCCCTTGTATGTCTATTGTGTAGTATGCTAACCCACCTATTTATAGGGAACATTATTTGGCCAAAAGCCAAATAACAATAGGAAACCAATTCTAATTCTTAAACTTGTACAGAATAGGAAATAACTTCTAATTCTAAATTAAATAGAATATTTCTTGGCTACTACTTCAAGTAACGAAAACCAATTAGGAAACTAGTTACTTGCACACAAAACAAGAAATCTGTCTAAAAAAAATTAAGCCAATTTCCTAACGTCTTCCACAAAACGATTTACAATGGTAAATTATTGGTGTAAATGTATTGCAAATGAACAACTGCCCTGGTCATCCCAACTCATTATTCATAAATAGTTTATAATTTACTCTTATTGTACTATATATAGATGAATATGTTTTTCATACACTATTAGTTTACAATTTATTTTTTTACACTAACATATTTAGATCATACCAGTAATATGAATTGGTTGTACAAATGCTAAATCTTTAGGTGACATTTACCAAAAAACAAAATAGTATTTTATGATAAATAATGTGAAATGCTTCAAGGGGAGGCAAGCTAAGAAGATAAATTAGAAAGATTACTAGTGTTAAAAATGGTGCTTGTTTTTAGGTTTCCAATGAATTTATTTTTGTCATAAATTATAGGAATAGTCCCTTTTTGACGCTATGAGTATAAATGGGCATAAGAAATGTCAATCTAAATTATAATCCCAAGCAATCCCATGTGATAGGGTTAAATTTGTAGTATATTTTGATGTATAAGTTGCAAGCCAACTCTATTATTTAAGCTTTATTTTGAGTAGAAACTACTTAATTTTGCTCTTATATTATTCTAATAAGTGAAAAGTTTAATTGGAGAAAAATCGAACTAAAAACGTGGTGCAAAAAAGTGATAGAATAAGAAAATATGAAGAGTAAGGAGTTTGACATGTTTCCTTTGGGTAATTATGGAATAAAAGTTTTATCTCTCCTTAAAGTATTTTTTTAATGTTATTTTTTTTAATTAGACTAATTTTTTTAATAAAACCTTAACCTCAAAGGAGGTATGTATAATTTTATAAACTTTAGGGGAGGCTAGTGAAATTATTAGAAACCTCAAGGGAGGTTTCTGAAATTATCCCTATCCATTTTTCTCCCAACTATACTTTGATTTCCCCGTTTTGCCCCCCAGGGGAGCTCAAATTTTCCACAAAAATTTCCCGCCACTCCTCCCTCCATAACGTCCCATCAATCACCCCCCTTCCTCCCAAAGCCCCTTGCTTAGTCCTCCAAGAATAGAGCCCTAAAATCTCATTTCAGCTCAAACCCCATTTCCAGGACCCCTAAAACAGCAGCAAC
Organism: Coffea eugenioides; assembly: GCF_003713205.1. Lineage (NCBI taxonomy): Eukaryota > Viridiplantae > Streptophyta > Magnoliopsida > Gentianales > Rubiaceae > Coffea > Coffea eugenioides. The sequence goes on from NC_040043.1 coordinate 39,732,410, forward strand.
AATAGAATCTTGAACTAGATTATAAGCAAAAAGAGGGAAGAAGAAATGGGTATCCAAGGCCTATTGCCCCTCTTGAAATCAATAATGATGCCAATACATATAAAAGATTTGAAGGACTGCTGCGTTGCTGTTGACACCTATTCATGGCTTCACAAAGGGGCTCTTTCTTGCAGCAAAGAGCTCTGCAAAGGCCTGCCCACCACCAAGTATTCGTCTTCTATGTGAACACATGATTGTTCAATCATTTTGCTTATTTATTTATGCATTTTCTTTTCTTTTGTGGGTTCTTTTGAGGGCTTGAAAGGGTTTGGAAAAATTAAATTTTTAGCTTATGAAAATGTCGCTGTTGGTTTTTTGACTAATGCCAACAAAAGGGCGCCTTTTTCTTACATTTTTTCCTAACTTATTAATGTTTCTTGTTGATTAATGGCTTGAATTGATTATTTTTGTATTGGTATGCGAATTGAATGTGAATTAAATGGGCTTTTAGATGGTGAAAAACCCCTGTTTTGGGATTTTTATTTCTTTTGTCTGGATTGATATATGATTTTTTGCAGTTCTTATGCGTGATGAAATGCCCATTTGTGCAATTTATCTGTTTATTGGCAAGTTGGAATTGAAGCTGTAATTACTGAAGAATTGAAAAAGGAAAAAGAGATGAATTGTGTGCTTCACGTAATATAGTTAGGACTGCTAAGTACAGGTGAAAACATTGAATTCAGGAGCATTGTATAGTTTAGAGAGGAGAAATCTTTCGCAGCCATTTTCCCTACCATAATTGTTACACTTTTTCCTGAATTACATTTTTAAAAGTGTTGGGAAATTCTGTAGTTTGTCATACTTAATCTACAACAAGAAAGTGAACTTTTTTTTTTCCATTGGTAATAGAACTCTGAAGGTATCTGTTAAATTTGCAGGCATATCGAGTATTGCATGCACAGAGTGAATATGCTTCGACATTATGGTGTGAAACCCATACTTGTGTTTGATGGTGGTCCTCTACCGATGAAAAGTGAGCAAGAGAACAAGCGTGCAAGGTATTGTATCTTGAAGAATTGTCAGCTTCTGTTATATAGTTTATTATGATTAAAGTTGCATGAGCTTTGTCTGTTCAGCCGAAAAGACATTTGTGCTGGTACAGAATATTGATGCAAGCAGATTGTTTTGGATAAGTGTGTAGATGTGTACAAGTGCACTGCTGATATATCTCATTGTAAATAAAGGCTAAAAATTTAGTGTAGCCATGTTTTCACCTGTAAATGTTTTTTGGTGCATGATAACTGATCAAGTCATCTTCAGAGAATGCCTGAAGGAATTTCACTGAGCATGTGATCTCATTTCTCATCTGTGATTTCTGTACCTTCTCTTCTTTTCAAATGCTCCCATCCCCTCATGTAACCTTATGCCTACTCAAATCTTCCACTTCTACCTCCGCTCCATGCTAATCTCCACTAATGAAAAGGAGAAATTGCCTTACCTGCCTCCTTTCAGTTGAAGATACAGTACCTATGTAGTTGCATTTCCATTTTGAAGATCAGTTAAAAAACTGCATTTATTTGTTATATTTGTACCTTTTCTAATTTACTGTCACATTGTTCTATATGTTATAACCTCACCATTCAACACAGTATAATACGTGTTCCTTTTTCAATCGTGCACTAGTCAGAGAAGTTAATTACTTAGAGCCAAGCTACCGACTTGGACATGGCTAGCTGGGTTTTATGTGTTAGTTTTGGTCTTTCTTTATCGGGGCTCTTTTCTTGACTTAAAATGGAAAATGCTATATTTAGTAAGATGTTGGAAAGTATGTTCATTTGAAAATACTTGTGCTTCATTTGCGATGGCTGATGTCTTCATTACACTTCATCAATGCTAAACAGATGAAGGAACCAACCCACCTAGGTCTCTGTAGATCTTTTTAAATTTCTTTAAGCCCTCATAAAGTTAAGACCACTTAACAACATACGAGATTCTCCTGTTATACAAGTTGGACTCTACAATATAAATCACATGCTTTGCAAAAAAAAAAAATTAGTTTACTGCTGACTGATTGTATGTTTGTCACTGTTGTTTTATTTCAAGTGCAAGTGCTCGAATCTTTTGAACTTTGACTTATTAATTAGTGTTAATATATTTAAACTCTAGTAAAAGATGTTTCCTCCATGTTAATGTGGGTAACGGTAAAAGTTTATACACTGTAACTCTAACAGTAAAGCAGTTTTCCAATTTATGAACAAATGTTAGGTCAATTAACAATATATCAACTTTCTCAGTTACTTAAAGTTTCTTGTGTAATGATTTTGATAATACATCTAATATTATCCAGTAGTTGTTATTCACAATAGCTATGAAAACATCCCCTGTAAGAGCACTATGCTTTTTCCTTCAAAACGTAATTAAGGAAAATAGGAAAAAGAGTTTCTTGATTGTATTTCTGATGAATAATGAATTTTTGAAAACTCTACTAGACAGATTTCATACTTGATATATCTGACTGATGGGTGTAAGCAGTTGTTTCTGTTAAAGTAGATGAACCTTGTCCTTCATTTTGTCTCCTGGAAGGAGAATAACACATAGCTGTCTTATGGCAACTTAGAACAACGTGGTTGTTAGCAAAAATATAAAACTATTTTTTTCTTGATTTCTATTCTTGTATTTAGAGTTAATAGAAAAAGAGTTTGTTACACATCATCATGAGATTCATTAGGCTTGTCAGTGAAAAAATATGTCCATCATGGGTATCTCAATGTCAGAAACATGCACAGGGATGGAATGCAGACAAAAAAAAATGATAATAGCTGATAAAAGATAAGGTTAAGACTGACTAGTTCAGCGCAAAAGCCATAATCTGTATTTGTTCATAGCAAAGATAGAACAAAAACAGAAAATGAAGTTGAGATTTGTTCAATGTTGTACCACAGATCAAGAAGGGAAAACCTTTCTCGTGCCATTGAGCATGAATCGAATGGTAATCCGGCTGCTGCTTATGAATGCTATCAAAAAGCTGTTGACATCTCACCCTCAATTGCATATGACCTAATTCAGGTAGAGATGTGCATTCTTGTGACAATAAACCACATGGTTTGGCAAAGTAGTGCTTAATGTCTTTCCCATTCACTACTGCTTCTTTCTAATGTTTGTGTACCAAAGGTTTTGAAACAGGAAAATGTATGCTATGTCGTGGCTCCATATGAAGCAGATGCTCAAATGACCTTTTTGGCAGTCAGCAAACAGGTTGATGCGGTTATAACTGAGGACTCAGATTTAATTGCCTTTGGTTGTCCCAGAGTAAGTTCGTTGCTAATGTTGCCAAATATGACTTCCCCAGAGTGTAGACACATTCCCTAGTTGATGCAATCTGTTCTATATTGAGCTTGATTAATTTTGATACATGAAAAAAAATGTGTCCTTCCACGATATCATGTGATTAACATGTGTGGTCTGATCCATTGCCAAATCCAGATCATCTATAAAATGGACAAGTTTGGACAAGGTGTTGAATTTCGCACTTCCCTGCTACAACAAAACAAGGATTTAAATTTGATAGGGTTTACCAAGCAGATGCTTCTTGAGATGTGCATATTGAGTGGATGTGACTATCTGCAGTCCTTGCCTGGAATGGGTCTGAAGAAAGCTCATGCACTGATGAAAAAGTTCAAAAGTTACGACAAGGTAGTCTCATTGTTGAAGCTAGTTGGAGAGCAAGCATTTAGTAGAGTGTATTTTATTCACTTCAGGAAGCAAGCGCCAAAGCGTCTTAACTTTGCAAATATGCTAGTCCTCTATTTTCTGTTGCTTGCACTAAATAAAATTTCTTTTCTTTTTACTTATCCCAGGTACTAAAGCACTTGAAGTATAATAGTGCTGCGGTTTCTCCTCTTTATGAAGAATCTTTCAGGAAGGCGATGCTAACTTTCCAGCATCAAAGAGTTTATGATCCTCTTACTGAAGAGATAATACATTTGTCTGAGCCACCAAATAGTTTTGATGCCAGTTTAGATTTCTTAGGTCCATATCCTTGAATAATCTTTATCTTTCTTGTGTATTTCTCAAGTATCAAGTCTATGTGCTTGAGATATCTCTATCTTACATTTCTATATTTCATTTACTTTTGATATTTGGTGAGTCACACCTTAACCACAGACACATCGATTTCTAACGATGTAGCTAAAGGGATAGCAAAAGGTGACATTGATCCTTTTACAAAAATGCCATTTGAGGTATATGGATGATTCTTTTGATAACTGGTTGGCTTCCTCACATATAGTTATAGGAAGTTTTTGTTTTCCTAATTTTATAAGTAAATGAAGTTCTTACTGCTTTGCTTACTTATAATATGTTTCCATGTGGACAATGAGGTCATCTTGTCCTTGTCCCTTCTTGGAAAGATCCCTATGATTTTCTCTGTCACTAATGTGCCTGGGTAGCAGTTACATTACTGGTTAATGTTGTTTTTGACTTGAAAGTGCTGTCCCTCATCGGATACATGGGAAATATCATAAACCACATATGGCTTACTTTCTCTTTGTTGCTTTGCCTCAAGGTTGTAGTCTATTATTGAGGTTAAGTTTTGCATGGTGGGAGCTACGTTTCTTGCATTTTTTTTTTATTATCTGAAGTTGGCTGTGCTTGTTCCCAACTATTGACTATTTGAACATGATAACACATTGGTACTTTCTGGAAAAGTCATAAGACCTTAAATGTACTTGGCAGAATATCAGACTTTAGTTTATGAGCTTACTTTAGTTGTAAGCATATTTTATCTATGGTTGAAACTTCAAATTGTTGTTTGGCTAATCCTCTGAACTGGGTTTTACCCTTGAATGATCAAAGTGTTGGTGGTATTTTCCTCACATTCTTGCTTCCCTTTCCAGTATGTACTTAGCCTAGTCCTGACTAGTAGCTAGTGACAATATTTGAACAAATTATGAACGATGATTCACAAGAGAGATCTCCACTATGACTTCCGAAATGTTAGACACTATGTCCTTGATTGTAGTGAAGGGAGATGGTTTGAAAAATCTGATTTCATAATCAGACTTGTACTCCCTTCACCACTTTTTATTTTTCATTAGTCTTGCTAGTCAAATAGTATTACTTGGTTCTGTTGATAATGAGAGATGTTCCAAATCTAGATTGGTAATCTTTACTTTGGAACTTTCTCATAAATATTGACTTTTTGCACGTTTGCTTATCAGCTTACTTTTTCGTTAACTGATTAAGTTTTGTGATGCTTTCTTCATCTTTTCATTGACAGCATGAGCATGGTGGTGCCGAATTGGCAGTCAATGAATCTTACCAGCTAAAGAATTTCAAACCTGAAGGTGAAAGTAAAAAGCTTGATCTGCCTGCACAAAAGAATCTCCTGACTAACTATTTCTGTATCCATTTTGCACCTTTGTTTAGCTTTACATTCTTCATTATTGTTAGCAATGAAATTTTCTAACTCCTGAATGCTTGTACCAGAGTACTTGCATCTCCTAGTAGTTTGTTGTCATGCATCCTCTTTCATATGTGCTGTAGAGTCTATGAATGATCTGTTACATTCAAACTTACTAGCAGCATTGCACCACATTTATGAATACTAAACTAGTGATGCATTACACACTTAATGGGCCTACAGTGTAGAATTAAAATTTCCCTTCTCTTCCTTGGAAGAGATCCCTAAAAAGCCCATGCTTCTGAAAACATTTGCAGAGTCAGGTATGTGGAAAAGGCATAATCCTTTGGTAAATTTATACCTCGTTTAAGTTTGAGATTTTGGTGATAACTAATTTTCCTCCATGGGAACGTCACTTCTCCTGCCATTTTGGATGCTAATTGCAGGAACAAGTTCTCTTTTACTCATTTTGGATGTTGTTCATCACATCAAGCTCTCCCTGTTTAAAAATTTACTAGTATGTTACCACCCTATTGATCATAGTCTCTGTTTGACTTAACACATAAAGGTTTTGCTTCTGTTGAAGCAAAGAGGAAATATATAGCCCCACGACTTACACCTATGCTTAAGCGTCCAAATCCAGAGAATGGAATTTTTAGTACGACAAGGACGATTGAAGCAGATGCTGAATCTCGAAGATTGATGACATTGACCACAATGTTGCCAGAGTCAGTAAGTAAATTGGTGTCTACATCGATTCAATTGTTTTTCACTTTTGATATAGCTATTTGAACTCTTATTTAATGCGAGTATGAACCTACCTTTAGGTGGACTGTACCGCCGCTAATAAGGCTTCTGAATTATTGGAATCACGGCATCATGGTAAGTATAGGTGTCTCCTTTCAGCACTTCAACTTCCTGTTAGATGAAGTAATGTCTGAAAGTTCTACATGAAACAGGAGTAGATGAATCAGAAGACACTCAAGAGGACAAAGGAGCACAACCTGCTATGGTACAACATTCAGTCTGCAAACCTTGTAGTGCATTGCATAAGGAAAGCACCTCAGACCAAAATCAGAGCAAATTGAGAACAGAAAATACAAAAACGATTGTGAGGAGTTCCTATTTTCTGCACAAGGATGTGAAGGAAACAAATCAGGTTAAAAAGAAAGATAGAGCTGAAGCAGCTAGTAATAAATGTGGGATTCCTGCTGGCAGTTGTGCAAATATGCTTGGCTCAGAAAGCAGTGAGAAAAAAATAAGCGTAATGAGCAAAAATGTGATTGTTCGAAGTTCTTATTTTAAACACAAATCCATAAGGGAAAGAGGTCCATGTGACAAGAGTGAAAAGCCATTAGTCAAGGAATCTAATGCTCCTCATGATAACAATATATATGTCTTGGATGAGATTGAAGTTAGAGCAACCACAGATCAGGGAAATGCAACTGGGAGAAGTTTCTGTTTTCAGCATAGTTCATTAAACAAGTATGAAAAGCTGAAGGTAGACGATCAGATAGCTACTGACACAGATGAATATTCAATTCCTGACATTTCTTTAACTAAGAGTTTTCTGGAAGATTCAAGAAAGAAAAGAAAGATCACTAATATTGAAAATGCAAGAGTAAGTTCTTTTCACTCAAACTCAGATGGTACCTTATTAATATTTTGATCTCAATATCAGATCTTTTAGGTTGACTACTTTGTCTTGTTCTAATCTTCTCTTTGAGTAAAGAAAAAGGAAATAAAATCGGCTTTAATATTTTTGGTTTGCATGATTTTAGGAAGATGCCAGGGGAAATGATATGCTGAAGGGTCCAGCTGTTCCAATGCAAAGTATGTATATATCTCAGCTTGGTCTTCTTGAATTGTCAGTAGGTTCTTTTTCTGGGTTGAAATGCATTATTTTGCAGCAAATTATTTTCTTTTGTTGTCTGGTTAAAAAACTTGGGCATAATGAGGTTACTGAGATTATTGACTACTCTGATTAGTCAAATTGTATTTTGATTTTTGGACTATCTCATTTAGCAAGTCTTAAATAGCGTGTACTGGTATACTTCATTTCAATTGCAAAAAGCTTCATATGGAGCTACTAAAACGGTACTAAAGTAATTTAATGACTTCTTTTTCCCATCTTTTTCTGTGTGTTAGTTACTGTATCTATTCGTGGTTGCATTATTTTTTTTCTTCAAATGCACAAGATTTGGCAGCAGTACTAAAGTTATTTAGAATTCACTTCTTTTTCCCATCTTGTTCTGTGTGTTTGCTACTGATATCTGTTTGTCCTTCCATTAACTTTTTTCTTCAAATGCACAAGATTTGGCAACATGTTTGTTTGTTAGGCTCTTCCACTCTGCTGCTATGTTAATATACTGCCATATTAGTTCTTGTAGACTGTTTACGGCCCTGTCAGCAACCTACTCTTGGGTGTTGGAATAGATGTAATGACCTTTGAATCTGGCTCACTCATCCTGATTAGAAGTGCATGTGACAATGGGTTCCACTTTCTTTGGACTAAATGGACCAGATACATTTCATCCTATGGCTTGTTACCTCTGGTCTCATCTGTAGACACTGGTAGACTTTGGTAACACAAGGGATGTCGATGAATTTGTTAATAGGTTCAGTTCATTGGTTTTACTTCATTATAGACAAACCTTTACTCTTTCGACTGAAGAAAATACCAGGTTGCATCTGTATAGTTGCAGGACAGTTGAAAGTTTGTGGATTTTACGGTTGATTTGACATACTTTAATAGGAAAGGCTAATAGGGAATATAGGCTTTACTTACATTGTTCAGACGGAAGTTTGATATCTAGAAAAAGTTTGGACGTATAGAATTATTATTGTGGGTCTGGGAAAACAACTCTTTAACAACATTTTTTGTTGTTATGTGAAGGAATGCTTCTTTTAGGAGTGAAATTGATATGAGGGTAGATATGAAGTGGATGAGCAGCTAAAGATATTACACCACTTTTGAGATAATGCATGGGATAAAAATGCTTAGGTTGTTGAAAATTTTTTAATTTTAGGTTAATATAGAAGCATATACAATTTGTTTTTTTCTGATAAGCATACCAAAAAAGAAAGTTTAATACTAATCACTACTAATTTGTAAGATTCATATTCATGTTGGAATTTTCCTGACCACATGCTGAGATGAAGCTGTTGTGTATACTGGCCATATAGTTTCTGTCCCATAACATGTATCAATGGAGCATACCTTGTGCTGTGTTTTATTAATTGAAACTTTCTCTGCTTTAGATAATTCTCAGTAAATTGTTAGCAGTCTAGCAAGTTCATCGAAGGCTCCTAAATGATTACTTAGTACCTAACAAGTTTCTAATTTTAGGTTTTATTAGGATATTCTTGAGCATGTCAAAAGGGTATTAAATGACCAACAGTTTCCACAAAGATCGATGTCCATTAAGGCTAAAGGGGATTTGATGTCTTCCTTCTTCAGGGGCATCCCAGACTTCATAGTTTGCAAACATGTACTTACGTCTCCCTACCAACTGATCAGGGGTTTAACACCTCAGGCATGTATTGTAGCTCTAGTAATTGGGAGTCTTGACCATTGCCCAAAATTGTTCAACACCAAGCTACTAGTAAGGACACTTTTAATTTCTGATAAACAAATTTGGGCTATTATGGTCTTCTTAGTCCAAGCTTTTAGATAGAATTCTATGTGGTTTATCTTGGCTTAGGACAATATCACATCATGTACTTGTCTAAAGATGGACAGTAAATGTGCTTTTAAGGTATTTTTACAATGCTTGTCTTGTACACCATGTTTGTTCTTTGGTTGTTAGCCATCTTGATGCCAATAATTATGACCAGGATAAGAGCTAGGCCACCAACTTGTTGAAGCATTAACATAAACACAAATTATCAATAGCAACCCAATCAGTGCCTTATTTGGCATTCAAACAATTCTTTTATAGTTGATCAGGGATGATAAACTCTGTGGCCTTGTTGGGTCTTTCTTTTTTCCTGGAAGAACTCCATATGTACATAACTTAAAACGATTATTCGGCTAGTCTGCAATTTTTTGAAAGATGGAATCTTGTGATAGAACTTTCAACTGTAGTAACTGGTTCTATTGCACTGGTATTATCAAATAGTTTGAAAGATTTAGGACTGGGACTATCTGTTCTATAAATGTAAATTTACTTTTCCAATTGCACAAAGGTGTATGATTACTTTGTAGCAATCTAGAGAAGAGGACATTTTAGTAGAGACATAATTTGTTTATCTGTGTCAGGTGATGATACTTCCATGGTTGGTGACACAACTAGAGACACAAACGCTCAAGAAGGAAAATTTGGGTGTAATATCTCTCACTTAGGACATTATTCTGATATAGCAGAGAAGTCAATGGAAAAATTTGCCTCAGTCATATCATCATTTAAATTCACGTCAAATGGTTCTCGTGCAAGTGGTCTCCGCGCACCCCTTAAAGATGTAAAGAACACATGTAGAACCAGGTAACCATAGCATTGGTTTATGGTGTAATTTCTAGCCAATCCGAGTTTTTGGATTGACCTAGTCTTACCTCTTATGTAAAGGTCGTCCAGCAACATGGATCTCAGTAAATTTGCATATGCACCAAGTAAGAAGACATCATCAACTTCCCGTAGACTCTGAGCATGGATGTTACATTGTATCCAAAGTTGATCCCTGGATGACTTCCTGTGCTTCTCCAGTCAGTTCCAGCTAGTGCTAAGGTGCTTGATCAACAATGCTTATAAGTGAGTGTGATGGGACTGTAGGATCTTTTAGCTGATCTTGGGGTTGATCTTGCCATCACATATTATTGTTTGCCATGCTCCAAATGTTGTTGCCCCTGACAGGTATTGATCCGGGACATCTTTTGCAAGAATTTGTGTTTTCAGCGCCTGACTGAATGGTGGTCCCCTTGACATTTCCCTTGTAACAATCACTACCATTTCTTGTTCTGATGTTTATGGTGCATGTGGCTATAGCGATATGGTTTAGCCAGTAGTTATCTTTGTATCATGATGATTATAATGATTTAACATTGGATTTTTCATGGCCAGAAAGTTTTGACGTTCTGGGCCACTTCTTGTTACTGTGGAATATTTGTACCATACAAGACTACAATCCCCTTCCTTTTTGTGGGAAGAGAAGATTCCTGCTTGTTATTCAATTTTTGAGTTGAAAGTGTACCTTTCTCCGCATCAGAAGTTTTCTTCAAAAGGCCTTGAGGCCCCTTTTGCAGCTGGAATTTTAACAATTAGTGCTCGAATTTGATGTTGTTAAGTACAGGTTTGAGGTACTTGGTTATGTGGCTGTCTCAATAAGCTTGGAGATGGCACAAAACGCTGCTGTTCAGCATCAAACTCGTCTTACGATTGTTATCTACAGTATTGTGTGTTAATCTAACGATCATTGTTGTTATTAAAAATCAGTGTTATTAGATCCGGACCGGATCGGACCGACTGCTTCGATCATGAACCGGTCTTCTTTTCGAGATGATTTGTAGCATAAAATTGTTTTGGTCAAAAATCAATCAAAATCGTAAAAATTCGATTAAATTAGTAACTCGATTCAACGGGTTGATCCGGTTCTCAAATTTTTCTTTCTTATTTTTTCCAAACATAATTTAAGTTACTGAAATTGTAACACATTCATTTATTAATAGGAATAAGAAACGTCACCCACTTAGTGTAAGTACCAAAATTACTTGTTTTCTTGAATGATTTCTAAATCAACATGTTTTCGTCCCTATGATTTTATCAATTTAGAATAAGTGATTCCAACTTGCATTAATTTGTTTTAATTTAGTTTTACAAGTAGTTTTAGTGAATGGACATATTTTAGCTGTGAACTTACATTTTTTTATATATAATTATTAGATGTATATTTGATTGCAAGTCTAATATTTTTGGAACATTTTCTATGATTGATCAAATATAATAATTATGATATCAATATTACTGAAACTTATAAAAATATAAAATAATTATGATATCATGCTGACGTTAGTGGATTTTTGAGAACGGTCTGACCTATCCGACTAGTTGACCCCAACCCAATAGTTTAGTTGAGTCGCCATCCAATCCGAGTTTAATAACATATTGTTAAAATTTGGTCAGTGAAAGAAAAATGATTGCTTTTTCATGTTACAGCAGGTTAATGATTACTTCAAAATGACTAACGTGATCCTTGACGGGACACATTGGATTTGTAATTTTGAAATTTTAGATATATATCAGTGTCATCATCTACAATAGATTTAATATGCGTGAACTCTATATATAAAAATCTCGTGAAATCTACTAAAAAACATGGCATATCACAGAACTTTTTATGTAATCTTATAAAAGTCAAGGTAAATGATAAAACAAATGGTAAAATATCACACAAATTATTTATGTCCACCAAGAGAGTTTAAGCTTATGGTATTAGTTTTGAAACCCAATTTTATTTGGTAATTTGGAGTCCCAAAAATCAAGATCCATTTGCAGTTACTGCTATTCTGAATTTTAGTCAATATTGGGTCACTCTTTCTTTTTTAAAATAAGATTACAAGGACTTACAATACTGGGATTAATACAAACAAATTACAACTCATACTGACAATAGTGGGATTCATCCGGAAATATGTTTGGTAAGTAAAGATAAGGAGTCTAGTTTGGCAGAATTGTCTCCGACATAGGCTGAGAATACTCCCATTGAAGTTATTCTAACTGATAAGGGAAGCAGCTCAAATTCAAATCTTGGTACTAATACCGGAAAGGGAAGGAGCCATTAATTGAGATAAATGCTGACTCCTCAAATGACATGCTAGTGGATACGGATCCTAATGATAGGCCACATCAAAAAAAATTAATTGAAGCAAATGCCCAAATTCATATTGAGAGCCAATTTCTGATCTTAGTTCCTTTACAAATTGAATGACCGAAATGGGGAGTTTGGAAAAGGAAACCGAATTCTTCAACATGAGTCTCTCCCACAGGATCCATTTCCGCCAAAGCCTCAGGGAAAAGGAAATTGAAACGATCCAAGGATCGAAACTTGACATCCAAAAACCATAAACTTGTGGATGAAGAAGCTTGACTTCATTGGTGAAGCTAATGAAGTATTTCTTCCTCTTACTAGTGCTACTACCTATGAAAAGCCAGCACCGTCGAGCATGATGAATCTCATAAGTTGGAATTGTTCTGGGCTTGGGAATCCATGGATGGTTTGTGAAGTTTGTGATTTAGCCGGACAAGAAGCTTCCAAAATTTTATTCCTTTGTGAAACAAAATGCAATAGTAGAGTAGTAGATCAATTGAAGTCTAAGATTAATTTTTTGGTATTTCTGTTGATTCCAGCAGCAATTCTGGTCGTCCAGCCCTCATTTGGACGAAAGATATTGATGTCTCTACTCTGAGTTTTTCCCAGTGACATATCGATGCAATTGTCAGGAGTAGCTTCGGGACAATAGAATCATGGAGAATCACAGGCGTTTATGGCGAGCCCAATACCTCTCTCAGGCAAGATGTACGGTCGAGTTTTAAAACATTGAAAAAACTGCTCCCACCTGTCTTGGCTCTGATTTGGGGATTATAAAGAAGTTTTAAGTTAAGATGAGTACCAAGAACTTGTTAATTGACCATGATGGCAAATTAGCTCTTTTTGTGATGCACTCAATTATTGTGAGCTCTCGGATCTTGGCTTCGAAGGATATAAATATACTTGGCTCAGCAATCCTATCGCTCTGAACACGAGTAGAGCCTGTCTCGATAGAGCTTGTGCTGATCAAATTCAAGCCTGGTGTTCAATTTTCCCATGGTCAACTATCAACTATCTCTTTTCCCATGTCTTCGATCATCGCCCAATATTGGTGACTACCAAAGATAGGACCACTGATCCCTTTGAAAGGAAGAAAAATTGCCCTTTCAGGCTTTAGGCCATGTGGTTAAAGTCAAAGGAGCGTGATTGAGTAATCCTAGAAGGATGGATTTTTGGTGAGGATGTTAACAAATGCCTTGAAGATTGTAAGCTGGGTTTAATGGCATGGAGCAAAGCATCATTTGGAAATGTTAAAAGGGAAATGGAGCAGAACAAGAAGAAAATTAATATTTTCCAGCAAGGGACAAGCTTGGATTCCACCAAATCCAAAGTAGGCAGCCTTGCGCATTCGCTTGAGAAACTCCTGACAAGGAAGGCATGAGGTGGAAACAAAGGGCGAAGTGGCATTGGTATAAATTTGGTGACAGGAATACTTCCTTCTTCCATGCTCATGCATCCAAACGACGAGACAATTAGGGGCTTTAAACATCCTGATAGAAGATGTAGCAAAAATTCAAATGCTGTAGAGGTGATCATTACTGATCATTTTGGAAAAAGTTTCTCCCATTCAAATCAGTCGGAATGAGATTTGCAACTTATTCTTGAGCACATAAGAGCTAAAGTGACTTCAGAGATGAATATACAATTTCTTAAGACTTTCACAGCAAAGAGGTATCTAAAGCTGTCTCTCAATCACACCCTTATAAATCTCCTGGTCCTGATAGCTTTAGTCCCATTTTTTTCAAAAATATTAGAATGTTGTAGGGTAGGACATCACCAAGTTTGTCTTATCCTTCTTAAATAATGGTGGCTTTAGTAGTAGTGTCAATTTTATGCATATTGTCCTCATTCCAAAACGTAAGAATCTAGGCTAAATCTCTCAATTTAGGCCTATTAGCCTTTGCAATGTTATTTAAAATCTAGCATCCAAAGTTTTGGCTAATAGAACTAGGTCTACTCTGCCTCATATCATTTCTGAGCCTCAATCTGCTTTTATTCATGGTAGGTTAATTACAGATAACATGCTTTGTTATTTATGAGTTTCATCACGATATCAAAACTAAAAGCTAGGAAAGGGAAGGTTTAATGAGCAAGGATTTTGACAGGGTTGAGAAAAACTTTCTTCTTAGAGTCATGAGTGCACATGGTTTTGACACAAAGTTCATCTCATTAATAAATATATGCTTCTCCTCGGTCACATTTTCTTTTATGCTCAATGGTGCTGAATTTGGATCCATTACTCCACAGAGAAGACTTAGACAGGGCAACCCTTTATCACCTTATTTATTTATTATTTGTGGGAGCACTCTCTTGTCTTTTACAAGAGTCCTCTCAATATGCTAAATTGAAGGGAGTTGCTGTAAACTATAAGGCTCCATTGATATCTCATATCTTGTTCGTAGATGATACTCTTCTCTTTGGCAAAACCACTTTGGAGGAAGCTATTAATTTTCAGAGAGTGATTCAAACCTATGAACGGGCATCAGGACAATGTATTAATTTGGATAAATTTGCTATCGTCTTTAGCCCAACTCTTGCTTGTGGATAATAATTTTTTCTTTAGCAAAACCACTTTAGAGGAAGCTATTAATTTTTAGAGGATGATTCAAGCCTACAAACGAGTATCAAGATAATGTACCAACTGCTATCGCCTTCAGCCCAAATACTCCCTAGGACACTTGAACTAGTATCTCTCAAATTTTAAATATGTTAGTTGTAGACTCTCATGACAAATACTTGGGTCTTCCTATGATCATTGGAAAATCAAAATCATACATTTTTTTCTTCAATCAAGGATCGCATTTGGCATCATTTGCAGAGATGAAAGGAGAAAAATTTATCTCGAGCGGGAAAGGAGGTGCTGCTCAAAATGATTGTTTGAACAATCCCTACATCTACCATGCAGTGCTTCCTTTTACCCGATAGTATCATCCAGGATATACATTCTATGACTTGCAACCAGTGGTAGAGGGATTCTCTAGAAAAGCACAAAATGCATTGGTTAAGCTAGGACAAGTTATGTGCTCCAAAAAACTATATGATAGCCTAGGTTTCTGAAACATGAAGACATTAACCTGTGCCATGTTGGCCAAGCAAGTATGGAGGATTCTAACGAACCCAAATTCTCTTCTTTACCGTGTCCTTAAAGCCAAATATTTCTCAAACATTGCCCATTTTTCAATTGGAGAGGAATGCTAGAAAGAAAAAGGACTTTGAACATTGGATGTAAATTATGAGTTGGGTCAGGAGACTCTATTCACATTTAGCCTGATAAATGGCTCCTACGGATCCTGGATAGAAGTGTATTTGTATCTGAGTTTATTCAAAAGCTTACCTCTTGCCAGAACAAGGATGAAAGAGAGGTGGATTTGGCATTATTCAAGAAATGGGAAATTCATAGTAAAAAGTGGATATCATGCTATAATGGATTCTGATATCCTTGATTCGGGTCAGACGATGCGAAATGGTACAATGTTAGGCAAAGATATGGTTTGGAGAAAAATCTAGTCACTTGAGCTCCCTAACAGGACAAAGCATCTACTTTGGCATATATCTCATAATTCTCTAATTTCTTGAAATGCAATATCCTAATGGATTTCTTTTATGCTGTTTGCAAGGGATCACATGGTGATTTGTACCATCTTTTTTCAATTGTCCTGGCTCAATTCAGATATGGGCTCTTAGTTATCTTGAGAGGAAAGTTTACTCATGCTGTCAGCCTTGTGTTGAGTTGTGGATCAAGGAAGATTGCGAACTCTTTGGTACTCCCTGCTATGAAATCTAGAATAATATGAATGAGATGCTTTTCAATGGCATTTTTCTGAGACCCTCTGTCAATTGTTAGTATTGCACACTACCATGTTGCTACATTCTAGGAAGGAAGTGTTCACTCTTCACCAACACTAACTCAGCAGCATCCTTGCACCTGGTCCAGACCATCTTTTCCCTACTACAAGGTTAATTTTGATGCTTCTATCTTAGCTATTAATCAAGTGGTAGGTGTAGGAAAAATTTATTGCCAGCTTATCTAATAAGATTGAAGGTATAGTTGATGTTGAGTTGGCTAAACCTCTTGTAGCAAGAGAGGCGGTATCATTGGTAGAGGTCCTCATGATCCCCAATTTCATCTTGGAAGGAGATGCTTCCTCATGTGTTAAGTTGATTAGCAACTCTGAAGAAATATAGGATTTGTAATTAAGGATATTCACATAGCCATTCTAAAACAACATATTGTGGATGTAATTTGGATTTGTGCATATTTTAGCACAATACGCTAGATCAGCCAACCAATTTGAAACTCTCTAGAACTCCGCTCCAATATTTGCCAAGTAAATAACGCTGGACGATTTCCAGCATTTTCATTAATGAAATTGCTTAGTTTTTTCCTCAAAAAAATTCAAGTTTTACTCATGTCTCATATACCTAACCATGATACTATACACTATCAATTATATATAAGATTAATTCTTACTATAAACTAATCCAACATAAAGTTAAAGTTAAGAATGGATTAGTTAATTGATTAATTGGTTAAATAAAATTGGCTTAACTTTCAACTGAAGTCGAAATTGAATTCGTTTTTACCAAATTGAAGACTAATTGAATTAAAATCAGAATTTGATTTCAAAATTAGTTAAACAAATTCATCCATTTTCATCTCTATTTGCAGTTCATATCTAAAAGTTATATCACGCGATTTTGTAAATTAATGTATAAAGTAATCATTCATAAACTCTAAAGAAGAACAATGTATCCACATCTATTTTTATATGCATGTGAATTAAGCACATATTATGTAATAAGCAGTTTAGTATTAGACATCATTATTATTTGATGTATAATACTTTGACTTATGTAATTTTTTGTTTTTAGCTACTAAAGAGGTATTAATATATTCATTCATAATGATGAAATAGTCAATAACCAAAGACCAATGTGTACATGTGTACATATATGTATATATCCAAAATAAGATTTAAAATAGAGTAAAATACAAGGAACCATCTTGTGGTTTCACAAAAAGACACATTTTCCTCCTATCGTTTAGAAACCTCCACATAAACACTCTAAACTTCATAGCTAAAGTGAAAATTGACTTGTGACCGGGAGTGCGACCTAGTGGTGATGGGTACGGGGGATTCCTTTGGAAAGACCTTGAGTTTCATTCCCAAACTACCCTTCAGTTGCTATATTGAAGTGACATATTAGGGCATAAGACATTTGAAGCCATCAAGGAGTGAAAGGAAAAAGCGAGAAGAATTAAGAGCAAAAAATGTAAGAGGATTGATAGATCCTAGGGAGAATCGAAAGTTGCCATGTCCACTTCTACAAATTTTGGAGGAGGTTTGACGGATCTTAGGTATGAACAGTGTCGGTGCTTCTACAAGAAAAGAGCAAAAATCAAGATCATGGAATCGAACAAATCCATAAAATTTAGGTTGTACTACGTTTGTGAAAATGAGTCCTGCTTCTTTTGGACATGGTGCAATCCTATAAGAAGGGATGAAATGAGCAATGAATCTACTAGTCAAAGTCCAGGAACAAGAGTAGACGAAAGTTGTGGCTTCTCTCCAAGAGTGACATTGAGTACGGTTGAAGGCACGGTGGGGATGTTGAAAGTGATAATGATTTTATCTTTTATCGTTTGTTGTTTATCTCTAGTTATTGTTGCTTATAAAAAATAGTAATTTGGTTAGTGGCAGCATATGATGTACCAAATAATGTAATGATTTTGGTTTATGAAAAAATTCTAGTTTTTGTCATGGTTTGTATTCCTTAATGAAAGAAAGATAATAGGTATACAACTTGTTTACTCATGATTAGTAATTTGGATAGTCATAATATGATAGCCACAATCCAATATATGGCATTACAAAAAAAGAGCAATAATGCCAATAATGTCACTACAGATAACTAGCAACAATCCCAATAATATTAAAGGATTAAAAAGTTGCATCACTTACAAAACATGTTAATCGATTATATATGGCATGACCAAAAGATAGCATATATGCCATTACAATTTGTTTACATCGACACAAATCCTAAAAACAACATCCATAAATTTTTTATCCTAATTCTTCTTAGATCTTTTGGACCGAGAATTAGGGTTGTTGTCACTAACTGCAACAGTGCTACTTTTATGAGATACTTGATGCAGTAGCCCAAAACAATTCCCTTAGTTCACTATTTTTGAACTTTGCCTTGAAATTTTCAAACAGATGCTTAAGGCAAAATCTGTGCTCTGCACCTGAAAACTGCTCCTCTATAGCATGTACTAGGTCGTTTTGCCTGTCAGAAATGAAGGTATAAGGCACTACATTGTCCCTTCTAATATGAGTAATCAGCTCCTTCAAAAACCAAGTCCAACTGTCATAGTTTTCTGCTTCAACAATGGCAATGGCTGATATAGTAGTCAAACCCAGATCCAAACCCGACATATATTATTTCCTCCTGACATCAAATATACACTCCAAAAAAGATCCACGTACTCAAGAAAAGCTAAAAAAAGTTAAGGACTTTACATTTTTACCCATTTTTCTTCGATAAACCACCTACATATGGACCACCTACTATAAAAATGGCAGAAACCACATACGTAAGCCCTAATATATAGTGGAAATAGAATACAAATATTAAACATTAAATGGACTGAATATCGAACAACAAGTTCTGATTCTTACCTAAAAAATGCCGAACAAGCTTCACTATCAGATGCAGCCACCAATATGACCTTCCCTTCTTCGCGACCAAATGCAGCCACGCCGTCTTCAACTCAGATCCACGATATTTCACCAACAATGTAAAACGTGATTTCACATTTCACCTTTTTAGGATTTCTTTTCTCTTTACAAAGGATGAACGAGAGAGAGTCAGTTCTTGATTCTCTCTCTCTCTCTATTATAAATGAGGGTATTTTGGGTATTCGACATGTTGCCAGTAACTCAATTAGTTCGGAAGGTCATTTCCACTTTAGTTATGAAATTTAGGGTGTTTATGTAGAGGCTTCTAAACGATAAGGGGTAAGGTGTTTTTTCGCGAAACAATAGGGGTTACCTTGTATTTTATCCTTTAAAATATAACATGAAACATATAAATTGCAAGGGATAATAAATTAAAATATAAAATATAAATATAATAGACAGAAAATATGAAATTTCGTTTAACATCGAAATTGAACATTTGAATCCAAAATCAAATTCTTTAACCGAAATAAAATCAAAATCAAATTCATCGAATTCACCAAATTTAATTTAATTCGGTCGAAACTTCCATTAACCAATTTTATGCTTTCCCCCAGGAGTGTGCAAAATCGAAAAATTTTGATTTACCGACCGAATTCGAATTGAATTCGAAAATTTCGAAATCGGTAATTCGGAATTCAGCACTGAAATCGGAATTTCCGATTTCGAATTAAACGAATTTGGTTCGAATTCGGTAATGAAGTTTTTGAAATCGGAAATCAAAATCGAAATTTCCGAATTCAATTTCGTTTTATAATATATATATTAATATACATTTATTTATATATATAATAATATTTTTTATTTCAATTTCGTTTTATAATACATGTAATATAAAATTTATATTATATAACAATACATCTAACAAAAAAGAAAAAAAAGGAAAAAAGGTTTCGAATTCGGAATTTACCGAATTTCGAATTGAATTCGGAATCGAAATCGAAATCGGTCGGTAATTCCTTTCAAAAAAATTTTGAATTCAAATTTCCGAATTGCTGAATTCGAATTCGTTGCACACCCCTACTCTCTCCTACAAAAAGTGCAAGAAGAAATTCATATTTGTGAGACTTGAGTGTGTTTGGATAGGAGATTATTTGCTCAAATATATTTGTTTACATCACCATTACAATTTCCAATACACTTTTTTATCTTTCCAATTATCTTTTTATCTCACATACATCACATCACAAAAAGTATTACAGTAAAAATATCTCAAATAATTTACAATCCAAACACTCTATGTTCTCAGGTTTGAATGGAACCACAGATTTTGGGCTGATAGGGGCCTAAAAGTGGGCTCAGATCAAAGTCCAAAGTTGGATTCTGGGAAAGTCTATGGAGTTTTGTTGCTTTATCCATCACTACCGCATCCTTGAAAACGATGGCATCCATTGGACTGAACCGTTCATGGGCTAATATTGGGGAGCGGATAACATTAAGAGACCCCACATGGGCTAATATTTGGGAACAAGAAGAGGGACTTAAAAAGGAATAAAAAGTGACATCCCTCTCACCTAGCTAAATCGGTTTAATATTAACTAGATAAATGTAGAATTTGGGTTAGCCATCAAGAGAATTTTAAAACTTTATTTGGGTGTAGGTTAATGAATCAAATCCTCTTATCTACTTTCTAAAAATTCAGGTTTTCCTTTTCTCTGCCTTTTTTTGTTGGCCGGGGGGGGGGGGGGGGGAGGGGGTGACATGCAGTGAAGAAAAGGTAATAAGGACAAACAAAGGCTCTTTTACTTGTACTAGTATTATATTGGAAAATAGAGTAATTTTCATGGCCCAAGGTAAAGCGAAAACCTGCAGCGGTTCAACAATTTGATTTGACTTTGGGTAGTCATAGTGACACTTCACATTTGCTTCACAAAGAGGATTTAGTGCTAGTAACAAGATACCATCCTATTATCCCATTTCATTTTATTCCCATTTTCAGTAGAGCTTTTTCCTATTTCTATTTAAATCTCTATTGCAGATTTTGTTTTTCCGTTAACATAAAACTGGCTGATATTTCGAGAATATCAAGAAAATGCAGAAGAAATCGTGTAAAACCCCACTAAGTGCAGCATTTTCTAAGAAAAACAAAACTTTTGATCTGCAAACGCATATGTTCATGAATTTGTTTTGATAAGAAAACCTATTTTCTCCCTCTTGGCATCAAAGTTTCTTCAGCAAACAAACTCCTCCATATCTTATTCTCGGCCTTTTCTATTAGTTTCTCTCCCTAGGGTTTTTTTTTCTTTGTTTCTGAAATTAAAATTTTCAACAAATTTTCTCTTCTACGATTCTCCCAATGAGAATTCATTCTCCCCAGGGATTTTCGTAGTGAGAACTTCTTTGTCTCCTTGGTGAGAGTTTTTTAATTTGTGCTTTAATCTTATTAGATTTGAGATTTCTCGGATCAATTTGGTCAAATCTAAACTTTCCATTGGAGCTTGTACAAGACATGCGTAACTCATCTATTGGAGCTTCAAGGGTTTATCTGTACTTGAAAAAAATTGTTTGAGTTTTATAATATTATCTGTTGTTGGCTTCTCAAATTTGAAAGAAATCCCTTCTTTCTATTACACCTGTGAAATTTGCTTCCGTAGGTGCATTTTTATATGAATGAATAAAATTTTCTTGTTTATCCAAAAACAAGAAAAGAAAAGAAAACCGAGGGTAAATTAATTTTTGTCAAAGAAAGTAGCTAGGTATTTCCAATCAAAGAACCATACGTTAAGCATTCCATGTAGCATAATGCTTATATGCTTCTCTATCATCTACTTACCATTTCGCTTGGGACAAGTATTAGAGGTTGAGTAAATGAACCAAAGTTGAGTTGAGTCTAGAGTTGTCCCAATCTAATAGTGCTAGGACTTACTCCATTAGGGCAAATAGTGACTTTTCAGTTATTGTTGATACAATACCATCCACGTATACGTAGTATATGACCTTAATTCCAGATTATAGGACATATTTTACTTAAACGCTTGGATCTTTCCATGCCCCTAGGTGTCACCTGAATACTAGGCTGGCTTCTTGTGGATATACAATTCTCATTGTCATGTGATACTTCAATGTATAACTTGGTAGATAATGATCAAGTAAATGTAATGGGCAATTGATAATTTTGCATGTTTGGTTAGCACCGATAAGAGTAATAGACAAGCCATTGAGTTGTTAAGTTACTACCTAATTTGAAACTCACTATCTAATTTGGAAATCGCCAAACTTGATTATGATATGGTAGAAGCCTAATTTCATCAATGTGCAACATATTTCTTTTTCTTTCTTTTTTGGTTTTTGATTTTCATTCCCTATGTTGCGATCATCTTAGAACTATGTAATATTGCTAAGAAGAAAGAATTTTTTTCTAGCGGACTCTATAACTAACTAACTAACTAACTATTGTTTAAGAGAAGTTCGGGCATTAATTTTTGAGCAAATCTTATAGACATTGACAGTGTATACACTATCACCGTTGGATCAATGACACATGTGTAAAAGTTGTATTTCAAATTTAAATTTTGCATAATTGTCATTTATTCAAAACTGACAGTATTTATACTGTCAATGTAGAAAAGATTAATCGTTAATTTTTTTGGTCAAGTGAAGTTAAATTAGGAATGCATAAAGGTACATAAAAAATAAATGTGAATATGTGTCTTTATAGGATAAGTAAGATTCAAATTTGGTTTGCTACATGTGCCGATTGGACGCTTGTTAGAAAAAAAAAAAAAGAAGTGTACCATTAAGGATAATTGTCATTTACAAGAGTTATCATCACTGTAGGAATGCTATAATTAAGCATGATACAATTGTTGAAAAGCAACTGGCCGAGGACAGAAGATTGATTTTCTTTCCTAACTAATCCAAAATTGGAACCTCAATGATAAGCCAACGTAATTATAGCTTAGAAGATGTCATAATCAGCTTCCTACCCTAAAGTTGACGAAAACTCTTTCCTAGAATCAAAACCAATTATATTGAGTATCTCAAACAAATGGGCAACTCCTTGTTACACGTAATTCTTGAGAGCCCTTAGTTTTATCCATTTGTTAATGGTGGTACATTCTTTGGCATTTTTGGTGACTGGGAAAATGAACAGCTACATGAGTCTGGACTCGTGGAACTGGAATAGCATTTTGGTCAGATTCTTTGAATTCTAAGCAGTAGATAAGGGCTTTATCTTCAACAATTTTGACAAAAGAGCAAGACGCTTCAATTCAAGAAATGTGACCTTTGTCGTTCGTTTTCTGGAAAAAATAGATGAAGAGTTGCTTTCTTTATTCTGTTTCCAGCTGCCTAGTCCATGACAAATGCTTTAATTCTCCAGATATTTCTTGGAAAAAATCTAACTAATTGGAAAATTGAGTGCCCATGAATGAAATGAAACATCAGAACACCTAAAATCTGAAATAAGTACTTTTCCTTTGACATGATTCTGAGTATAAACGTTTCAGATATCTGATTTATTATTCATCGTGACAATAATTACCAAATTAATAGCTTTATATCTGAAAATTTAATGTTAAGCACACCCATAGAAGGATCAAAAGCCCTTACATTGGAAACAGTAATTCTGTTCAATAACTATTTTTTTTCCTGTTCAATAACTTATCGGCCCATTATATTTGTTACTACATGTTTGCAAATATTTTTAGTATCACGAGGTAAATATTATAGAAGATGTTTTTTTTTTTTTTCAATTTTTCTATTGATATTGATCGATTAAGTGTACCTTCAAAAGTAATTTACGCACCAAAGATTTCCAATTTTATTTATTTTTTTTCTTGAAAAAAAAAATTAAAGCCAGAAAACTTTTAGTTGTCAAGTGCTTCCTTTTTAACGTGTGAAGCTAAAACGTGTACCTTCAGGCCAGAAAAATATGCCTGAACTAGAAAATAGAGCAATGGAACTGAGAACCTAATTCCACATCATCAAAATTTTAGTAGTATACCAATTGGCCTTTCTTTAATCGATGATACACCTATCTTCCTTTATCTCAATCCAAAGTAATTATACTCTTCAAATTTGTTGGTTCATTCTCCAATCTCCATTACTATTACGGTATATGTACAGTTTTTTTTTAAAGCAAATTACCTGGGTAGTAATTAAACTTTTTGAATAGTCGAATTTTGACCATTCAACTATTAATAGTATACTTTTACCTACTAAATTATCAAAAGTATAATTTTGAACCATTTTGTCTGATCTAACTATTCAGATAATTTGCTCTTTTTTGGAAGATGACACAATTCTATATTAACATATATTGTACAACATCTCAATCAATCGATTGGTTCATTCTCCACTCACCATTGGTATATCCATATACGTATATTCCTTGGAAAGATTGCACAATTCTAGATTAATAAATCTTTATAATTAAACTCTGACTATTTTTGTCTGTGTCTGTGCATATATAATTTTCTTTGATGTTACAGCTACATCAATTTCCAATTTCAAGACGCATTGTCATGGCTGAACAGCCACTCAACTTTGAGATTGACGCCCCAAACTTGAGTCCCCAAAAAAAATCAAAAATTTTTTTTTTTTTTTGCTTTTTTAATGTTTATATATCTGGGTAAAAACAAAAAATTAGAATTCTAGGTCTTTGCTGAGTGGGATAAGTAGAATTGCACCTCACCTACCCTTCATTTTGGTGACGTCCAAAACAGATACTCTATTATTAATTTATATATTCTATTCAAAAGATTAATTTATAGCATACATGAAGTATTCTTAAGCCTAGTGATTATCCTTGCCTTTGTTGTTTTCTCGTTTTTGGAAGTTTGTGGCACAAAAAGCCCCCACAATAGCTCAGCAGACTGTCTCTCTCAGAAAACAAAAAAATATCTTTCTTTATTGTTAGGTATTATTGGTATGGTATGTTTTCTGACAGAGAAACCGTCAGAAAATGTATAAATCTTTTTAACCATTGTTTTTATTCTTTTTAAGTAGTAGAGTAATCTTGTAAATTTGGGACTCTTGGTTCAATGGAAAAAAAAAATGTATTACATGGAATTTATTTATGTGTTAAATCACAAATTCTCCCTGTAAAAAGGTCGAGTTTAAATTTTAAAGCTCTTTTCCCGTACGTGATTATAATTTAGCCAAAACAATAAGAATACTTCTCCATGATAAAATGAAATCTTCACTCCCTGTAAATTGTAATCTCAAAATTTGGAGGTTCTCCTGCCTAGGAGATCCTCATTAAGGATAGCGTACAGTTTCTGATTGGAAAAACCATCAATTAGTATGCTAAATACTAGTATTATAAGAGTCCTAGTATAGTGTCAAATTTGGAGCAAAAGATTTTGCCTTGCTCTTATATGATTTTTTTTTTTTGGAATTCTTTGCCCCTAATTAAGCCCACCAAGGAGAAAAATGAGTCACCATAAAAGTTTAACATTAGTATTCACCAATGAATTATTGTGTTCAAAATTTCAAACCCCTTATTGATGGTATTCATTATCGAACTATAGCCTAGGCCTTCAACCCAAAAAACAACTAGCATTTTGATCTGTACTATGCACGGATTCACATTTTGAAAGTAAAATAATAATTAGATATGTTTGGATATTTCATTTTTTTCAAATAATAGTTTTCTTATATTATAAACACATTTTTTAACTCATCTTTTTATATTTTCAATTATTTTTTATCTCACATACATCACATCACAAAAAGTACTACAATAATTATTTCAAATGACATTCTATCCAAACAAATCATTTCATAAAAATGAGCTATATGAAGAAAATTTTAAAATGAATAAAAGAGTTTCATATTACTGCAAATTTCTAACAGAGTATCTTATGTTACAAATCCAAAATAGATTGAAAAATTCTAAGTTTAACATTAGTATTCACCAGTGAATTATATACACTTTAATACGACAAATCTTTTTTTTTTATTTTACAGAAAAAACAAATAACTGACCACTTATATTTGTAATATGCTCTCACAACACGTCATAGAAGAATCCATACAACAATTTCTTGCTATACGTTTTATTCAAAAAAAAAAAGTTTAAAGTCGATGTCTTCAATTTATTTGTGGCTACAATGTGGTCCACGTCAATGTGTTCGTGAGATAGACACGTGTCCGTCTGGTACAAAAACATTTTAAGCTATCGGGCTCGTTGGTTGGGCACGTGGCGACTGCACACATGCAATTAGGCTTGAATGCCGACCACGTGGCCTGGGTGTCAAATGTGTCTTCGGACACCTCAACAGTTGAGAGTCTGACATCTGGGAGTGTTTGAATAGCACAAATATTTCAAATAATATTTCGTTTGTATCATAAACACATTTTTCAACTCACATTTTTATATTTTCAATTACCTTTTTATCTCACATACATCACATCACAAAAAGTGATACAGTAATTATTCTAAATAATATTTCAAATAATACTCTATTCAAACAAACCTTGGGCATCACCACATTAATGATGAGGCAGCAGAATTTTTGGATCCCTTCGTCCCAAGTCTCAATATTAGAGTAGTTTTGGGAATTCAAACTTTGTGTGGATGCATGATAATTATTATGTTTAGATGAGATGATATTAATGAATTTATATATGTATTTGTTAAATTTAAATTTTTTTGATAGATCGTATTGAAATTTTAAAAAGTTATCTTTTTAAATGGCAATATTTTATAAAACATGTATTAAATTTGAAATGGTGACTTGTTATTTAGAACATCAATAAAGTGAATACATGATAATAACAATGGGACGGAAGAAGTATTATAGTTGTTAATTTACTCAGAAAATAAAATGGCCACAGCTAAACCAGTACTTCTTTGTTTTTTTTCTTTCTATTCTTTTATAATATTGGTTTTAGCTTAGGAATAGAGTAACAGATTGAGTATTTGTAGGAAATCAATTTTTATTTTTTTAATAGAAAATGTTTTCGATATTGATAAACTTAAGGGTTAATTCTTATAAATCTCCTCAAAATATACTCTTTTATAGCGTACCTCCTTAAAGGTTGTAGTTCACCTATAATATTATATTATTTCCAATAAGGTGCAATCGGATTGGCTGCCTAAATTTAGTTGTTTTGATCATATGCATCTTGCATGATTTACTAATTAAATTGATTAAATTATCTCAACAGAAAATTAGTAATCGACATGGCGGAAAAAAGAATTGTAAATGAAGTGATCAATTTGCCCTTTTAATGGAAGAATAACTCGTCAATAAATAAATGAAGTGACCTGATTACTTGCTTGACAACCAAAAATATTGCATCAGTTGTCTTATCATTTCAACCATTGTGAAAATGGTTTTATCGCTCAAGTTTTTGTTGAATTGATTAAATGATTAACATGTATATTATCCAAAATCATGTGTCACACTTATATCACTTTAATTATTCAATTCTCTGTCCATGTCAATTTCTGATTTTTGTTGGGATAGTCTAGTCAATTCATAGAATCATGTGAGGTGCAAATGACTGAGGGCTTGGTCTCCGTTGATTTTGGAAATTAGGTTTTTGATGCTTTCAGTGACTTTTGTATTCTAATTATATATTTTTTAATGATAAAAAACTAAAATCTTTAATCATTTAAAGATCAGTTTTTGTTAATTCTGATTATTCTCTGTACTCGTACAAAAAGCGAACCATTAGGCCCTCTCACGAATGGATTAAATATAGATTTCATATTTGACTGCTAATAATCCTGAATAGAAATATTTCTGCAGTGATGCTAATAATTGACCCTTCTGACACATCACATTGATAAAAATTTAGCGAATCAGTTCCACCAACCAAAGAAAAAGAAAATTCTACTCTACTTTCTCGTTAAACGTAATAGCAAATTCTACAAGAAATTCTCCCACCCCTTTTTGCATCCTTTCTACCATACAGAATCTGATTTCTCGGGAACTCGACAGTACCTTTTTCAATAACATCATATAGTAAGGCATCAAGAATCTTTGTTCAAACCATCAGCCTTTGGATCGGTGGCCACCACCAATACATTAAAATTTGGTGGGATGGGAGACAAAAGTTCTTCACATTAAAATGGCTTTGTTTAAAAAATCCAGACGGGTGCGTAGTTTGGTCCGGTGGTAGTTCAGTTCCCTCCGAGTTATCCTTGAACCTCTTCAGGTTCTCCTTCTTCCCTAGTGTAGGATAACTTATCGTATTGACAAAAAAAAAAAAAAAGGTCAAGAATCTTTATTCGTATTTTGAAGAAAATGTCTGATATCAAAGTTATTTTTTTCAAAAAAATATTATTGTTGTGATTCCTTTTCAATCTTCTATAAAAGTTTAAAAGGAGAGGAAAACTCATCCAATTTTAAGGCCATGGCTTGTCATCAATGCATTAAGCAACTTACTGTGATGTACGTAGGAAATAGTCTAAATTCGATCACTTTAACTCTGTCCAATTTGAACTGTTCATTTAAAAAAAAAAGCCCAAATTAGATTGAGGTGAGTTGGTTCGATTCGGACCATTCGATGCAATTTACAATTAAATCCGCAGCTGCAGAAGCAATAGATCCATATTGTACAGGCAGTAGTATACACAGTCAAATAGTGCTATGTAGATTTAAGAACAGTGCTGCATTGCTGGTTTGTGTGACATTCAATTCTGAATATGAACTTTTTTGCAAAAAAAGAAAAAAAAAGAAAGAAAAAAAAGGAAAAATAGAGTTTAAAAATAAAAGGTTGAACCTGGTTCTGATTTGTGGCAAAACTAGAATTAGGGTGGATGACTTTTGAATGGCATTTTTAATATTGAAAATAGAAATTTAAATCATAGATGATCCATTTCAATAGTTTTTCCTATATATTAGATGTGACTAATTAGGTACTAATCATAAGTTAATGTGCCAACTCACAATCCCAGAGAATATCAATTAGTCTCATCAAATATTACTATGTTGTAATCCTAATCTAGAAGCGTTTTGTCTTTTGTTTATCAAGAATTATTACTCATTTGAGGATTCTACGTGGTATGCAAACAAGTTAATTAACCTGAAATTTAATAATCCACTCCCCACTGTTTTACGTTTGATAATGAGTCTAGCACATGTAAACTTGGGAGGAAACATTGGGCTAGGAACCTAATCTAGGATAGCTTTGTACGAACAAGCATAAAAATTTCAACAAGGACATGTTAAATCACTATCTTAGATTAAGTCAAATTTTTTTATTTTATAAAAATGGTGCAGTCCCTCTCTATTGAGATCATTAGCCACCAAATTCTGTTTTATCCTTTGTCCCATCACAAATGTCCTCCATCTAAAAGATCCCATATTTTGGCTTGCGTAAGTATTAGGAAATCACAAGAATTTAATTAGTTGAAACCAATTATACGTAACAAGATTTTAAGAAATTTGACTTTTCACGTATTATAACAAGATCCATTGTTGTGTATGGTGAGTTTATTGCAATATTGCGATGCGGAAAAATGTGACCACTTGCATTTAGAAATATAATATAACCTTAATCATTTAAAACTATTTTTGGGCTTGAACTAATTAAATCTGCCAATTAATCGAGTTGAGTTCAGACATTCTTGAATTAATTAATTCAAGAAAGTACACAATTCCTTACACTTCCTTAAATTCTGCATCTAGGCGTCACAGTAAACTCAACATACGAAGGGTGCACTGGCTTTTCTCACAAGGTAAAATAATAATCAAAAAGAAGAATTTATTGCCAATTTTATGTATCTAGAAGGCGTGAAAGTTAAAACTGAAACTATTGTAAAATCTCTCCACATTTACAAAGAATGCTAATTTAATGCATTTTTTGTACTTCATTATAAGGAATCGAATACAGATACAACACATTTGGACACATCAACCATATACTAATGTCTTTTTCAAATTGTACATAATTAATTTTTTTTTTGTCAATTGCCATCTCTACTTCTATTCCTACTCATACTCTAACTGGAGGAGGCTCAACTGAGCTTACGGGGGACCGATGGGGACACAACCACTACCGGACCAGACGGGTGCACTACGCACCCATCTGGATTTTGAAGAAGAGCCACAAGAGTTGCCTCCTACCCCACCAAAGCCTTAAGCGTTTGGTGGTGGCCACCAGCCCAAGAGCTGGTGGTTAATTGTACACAATTAATCATAAGTTGGAATTTGCATTCATCCCTTCTTTGCAAACAGCTGTTCTTGTTGGGCAGTTCTAAGACCGGACAGAACCAGAAAACAGTGTGCCCAGCCAGACGGGATCCTCTGTCCAATTTTCTGTGTCCAATTTCCTGTCCAACACAAAACTACGTAGTTCCACTTATTCTTGTGGCTGACGTGGCACATAAAAATAAATGTCTGTTTGGCTCCATTATACTTTTGGATCTCTCTTCTTTTTTGGATTATTCTTTCCGTTAGGCCCAGCTGCAAATTTTGCTTTGTACTTCCAAGGATTTGATTGTCTCTCTGTATGTCTCAAATTTTGCTATGTCTTTCCGTTAGGCTAGTGGTTTGCTTTGGAGGAATTCAGGGTGAATGGTTACAATTTGACAGGGCTGTTGCTTGGTGCTTGAGCCAAACAGACATTTATTTTTATGTGCCACGTCAGCCACAAGAATAAGTGGAACTACGTAGTTTTGTGTTGGACAGGAAATTGGACACAGAAAATTGGACAGAGGATCCCGTCTGGTGCCCAGCGCCCACCTTAGCCTAACAGAAACCTAATTTAACAACCTGTATATTCATAATCTACACCAACATAAAAATAATAATAATAAAAAAGAAATCACAACATTAATTAATAAAGACTTGAACAATTTGAGCTATGAAACACTTTTTTCCCTTCTAATTTTGGAAACTGGAGATACTCATTTTCCTTTTTTTTTTTTTTTGGTTCCCTTTTCTGGGAATTTTGTACACTATAGTAATTCTCTTACAACGAAAAAAAAAATTACAATATCCAGCTGTGACAGTTAAAAACTGACAATAATTAAACAACAAAAGAGACAAAGGAAGATGAGAAAATAAGCTTTCTTTCCTTTCCTTTTCTTTTCCTTTCTTTTCCTTTCTTTTTGGTTTTTCTCTCATTGAAACTTCTGAACTCTATGTTACGTTTCAAGAAATCCAGTCATCCGGAGAATTGAATTCCTTACTTCACTCAAATCTCTTCCCTTGAGAGTTCTTCCATTTCCGGTGCAGACGGAAAATGCCATCACTTTTCTGGTGATTCGCCTTCCGATAATTACATGGGGTGGCTCCATCTCTCCGTCGTCGCCATCATCATCATCGTTAAAGTCTGATTCCATGGACCGAAAACAAGAATTATTGCCCGAAAAACTTTCCGGTATACTTACAGGAAGCGATGCAGAAGTATTTTTCTTGGTCTTCAACTTTTTTCTCTTGGGGTTGGAGATTTTCCTCAGTTCCCTGGAATTCAATTCCATAGGAATATAATACTCCTCATTGTCTTCACTTCCATCAATTTCTTGAAATATCACCTCAGATTCTTGAAATTCTTCCGCCATTGGAAAATGGGTTTTGCTATTTTTTTTTCTTACTTTCTTCTTTTTGACAAAAAAGTATGTATAACTTCTTCAGCTGATACAAGAAGATGAATATGGGGACTGCTGAAATGATGGAGGAAGGGAGAAAGATGATAAAAAATGGTGGCTAGGAAACTGGGGAAAGGGGATGGAATTTATACGGAAATGGGGAAATGATTGATTGGATTATTTAAGGATCTAAATCGTAGTGAGTACTCTTTGATTGGATGACACAAGATGTTGTCAGAAGAAAGGGGTTTGAGTGTGGACCCAACTCTCTCTCTCTAAAAAGTTTTCTTTCTTTCTCTCTCTAAAAGTTACTCTCCAAATCAAGCTGCATTTAAAAAAAAAAAAGAAAAAGAATAGCTGCCTAAACTGAGCCAGCTTTGTTACTTGCAACTCACGGCTTTTGTTGTGTGTAATATTTGTATATTTGTATTTGCAACTCACGGCTTCGTTAAGGCTCTTAAGCCTCCCTCGTTCCCTTGCCCCATAAAATTCTTGTCCCACATCGACTTGAGAGATGTGCGTGTGTTTGGATTTAAGGTCCATGAGTTTACCCAGAAGTCAGCAATTACCTTTTGGGTAAACTGGTGGAGTTACTTTAGATCCGGATGTATGTGTGTTTTCTTACAGTTGTTGAACCTTTGATCTTCTTCTGTGTTGCCAAAATGGTTTTTTTTTTTTTTTTTTAAATGTATATAGAGGCACATATATAAAAGGTGATATGGTACTATTTGGTATCACAAATTTTAGATAGTATAGGCTAGAATATGCACAATTCAAGAGTAATGGTAACTCATGTAAATTGGAATATTCTCTCCACCTTATTTTATTAATCTTGATTTCTCTTTTTGTTTGTCTTCAAGTGATTTGTTATGTTTCAACATGGAGAATCAATAATAAATTCAACATTCCTATTTTACCTTTTGTATAATTCCTACCAAAAATGGTCACATTACAACATGAAACACATTAATAAAAAAAAACCATTGGAAATTTAAAGCTCCAAAAGCAAGTACATTGAATTTATACTCGGGGTAAATGTGAAAAGATCATTTTGCTAGTGGATCAAATATCGAATTTTTTAAACTGTGTAGAGTCGAAAAATAAATGGAAGAAGTCTTTTTTTTTAAAATTTATTTAAAGTGTAGGTATTGCAAATAATTAATTTCGTGCTATTAG
Source organism: Coffea eugenioides (assembly GCF_003713205.1). Taxonomy (NCBI): domain Eukaryota; kingdom Viridiplantae; phylum Streptophyta; class Magnoliopsida; order Gentianales; family Rubiaceae; genus Coffea; species Coffea eugenioides. The sequence goes on from NC_040043.1 coordinate 39,765,000, forward strand.
AGACTCTTGAGGATTAAGCTTTAATTGTCCTTGAATTGTCTCCACATAGTGCATATTACATTGGACGTCTTATGTCATAATGCTGCGTATATTCTTGTTGAATTAGTAGGCAAATTCTTGTATACATGACGCGTAGAGTAATTAAGGGGTTTATATCAATGACGATTGTAAATTAAGGATCTAGCAGCCGCTGGCTTCTATTTCCCTCTTTAATTGTTTTTATTTTTTTTACTGACATATTTTAGCGTATATTGCACTTAACATCTCATGGCATTAATATATGTATAAGTATTTTAATTGGTGGAAAATAAACCTTGTATATTGACGTATTTATACATAGATTCATAGATATAAAAGCCCCAAAATTGATGAAAGATACAGGAGTTGTTCATTTAATTCGGTAAAGTCGCAATATTATTTTATTACTTAATGCTAACAAAATTTTCGTGAAGTGTTTGAGTAAACTTTGCGATTGAATTTTGTGTATAATAATACTTTATTTTACGGTTAATTAACTTCCATTATTCAATCATATGTTGTTTCATTGTCTCTAGTTGAGGCTTTTGCACTCTTTGGATTGCCAGAGTTATGGAACATCAAAGAGAAAGCTAATTAATTATCCCAAGACCCAATTTAGTTGGCCAAGTAATTGTGAAGTCCTTAGTTCGGCTTTCAAGCCCTCAATTTTCTCATTCCTCCTTTGTAAGGTTTGAAGTTTCTATTTAGACAAAAACAAAAAAATAATTGAAAATTATGTAAAAAAAAATAAAATTGAAGGTCAATTATTAAGCTGTAAGTTATACCTGTGAAATGTTAAATGTAATTCGAGCATCCGACTTTTTGCTTCTTATTAAATTAGTTTGATCTTGGTCTAATGGCGAAAGAAAAAAAAGTGGAGGCTTCAAAAAAAAGAGATGCTGAATTTAATTCTCTCAAATCTGTGTTACGTACTCATACAATTACACTATACTACAATTTTTGCCCATTCGAGGGCTAATTAATTATTTCACCTTGGTGATTTATGTATTTGTTATTCTCTTCTCGCTTAGAAAATTAAGAGATTTTTGTAAAATAAACCTCACAACTCTTACTTCTATGAACATATGAAGTGTAGAAAAGGTAGAGTTGAATGGAATGGGGATGAACACTTCAGCTTGTAGAATATTATAACTAGATCTATCCACAAGATTGACTTGTTATTTTGTAGATGATATGGATGCACGTGTAAATGATTTTGACTAGAGTATGTATTAGGTGGGAGTTAGATGATGAAAGTCAGAAAATTTAACAAGTTTTGACTCTAATTTTTTTTCCAAACTAATTAAAATTTGACTGAAATTTGAACAAAATGTGTTTCAAATTTAGCGACAAATTTTGATTGTTTCTTGTACTCCGTAAGGTCAAACTTTACCACGTTAAACAACAATAAAAGTAACTCTTTTCTTCTTTATCTGAATTCGGTTAACAACAACGAGGATGATGATGATGATAAAAGAATACACTGTTTTTTTTTTTTTCAATGTTTAATGCAAGAATCCGAATCTAAGAGTGCCAACAAAAAATTGACTATTTACAGTTTTATGTTCAAGTAATTGTGATATGTGCGATATACTTGAAAGGCTACAATAAAAGAAATTTTCATACCTAACTATACATGTTCTTCTTGTTTGAATTGCTTTATATTATTTATTGGCTTTGAATCCTCTAACACAATTTTAAGTGTCAATCCATGTTACACTATATTTTAGGGTGACACTTGTTGTTCTCGTACATAAACAGAATTTAAATGAAGGAACAATGTGACTTATTTTGTCCTAAGATCAATGTGGCTTTACTAAAAAGATTTTGCTCCTTTCTTTTCCTCTTTTCTTCCTTCTTTCACATTTTTTTCGCCACTTCAATCCCCCAAAATTTTTTGTCCCTTTTTTGAAAGATTAAATGCCTTAATTAAGCTATATGATTTTAAATTTTTTTTTTATCAAATGATACCCGCTTATTTGGACTGATGGACAGATAATTAAGGCAACATTTATTGGAATTACCTCAACTCACATATGTACAACGCAACGGATCTTCTGTCCCATACTCCGTGTCACTCTTTGTCCCATTTTTTATTATATTGTTATTTCTCCTTCATAAACATCATATTTTAGTTATTTTTTGTTTTCTTAAGATCTAATAATTATTAATTCAGTAATACACAAAATTTAACAAACTCAAAAAATCAAAATGCATAAAAAATGAGATTTTTTTTATAAATTTTCTGTTGTATTTTTTAATTTTCTATTAAATATTACTTTTTTGAAGTTGTTGTATTTATTTTTTACTGAATTAATAGTTATTGGATCTTAAGGAAACAAAAAAAAAACTAAAACATGATATTTATGTAGGAGAAATAGCAATATAATAAAAAGTGGGACAGAGAATGACACAGAATATGTGACAGAAGATCCGTTGCGTATATACAGCCACGTAAAATATAACAGGTTGAACCAAGAAAATCAGTAAATTATTCCATCAAGCTCTTCTGACCAGCTTGAGGAAACATTCAATAGAAGCTAAAAGTCCTATACAATCCAGCTGTAATAGGTTGTGCAACACGGCGCGTTACTTTTAGAGAAAACCAAATAACGTCTGCCGCTTTATTCAGGAATTCTCTGGTAGTAATTCAATTCAGCATTAAATTACTGCATATTTTGGGTTTCAAGTCAAATTTGTTTTGTCAATACACTCAACTTCAGTGCCAGCTAGGAAAGGTAACTAGTATTTGAAGTGTGCGCTTGTGTGCATTACTTGTGTGTTTGAAGGAAAGAAATGGAATACATGGAAAACAGACTATGAATTATAATACATTTAATTGGTGGTTTATTTGGCAAATCAAGAAGTTGTAAATTGAAAATGGATTTTTCTTGTGGATACCTTCATTAGCACATCTAAATTATATTTAATTTATTATGTGAATATATACAATTACAATTATTATACCTCATTTATTTAACTCTTTCTTGCATTAGTTATAGGGGTTTCTTTAACGAGTGCTCTTAGAGCAATTATTAACATGTTTAGTATTCACCTAACCTAGATTATATATATATATATACGCTAACAATTGTTATCTTCTCTTGCATTTATATATTTTTTCTATTTAATTTTGTCTCCCTTCTGTTGTGTTTATATACTTTTCTTATTTAATCTTGCCTATCCTCTCTTGTATTTATTTACTTTTTCTAATTAATTTTATATTTTTAACAATATAACATATAAAATATATTTTAACCCGTACGCATGCCCTATGGGCACCCGTTAGACATATCCGCGTTAATTATAATACTTAAAACCCTTGTTATAGAGTTTTGGCTCATTGGACATCCGACAGCTAAACTGATTGAAAATATTTAACTGGTGAAGGACATGATAAATTGGAATCCGGCAGATTGCAAAACGTATGGACAGAAAGAGATGACGATAAGCTCGAAACAAAAATACTGGTTGGGAAGAGTAGCTTTTTTGGTAGTTGAAGTAATCAAGAACTTGGTTGTATTGGCTTGAAGGCATGTGTATATTTCATCTAAACACATATAATATATTCCCCGTCATTGGGGTTTTGAAATTAAAGAACACAAATAACGTAAAAAGTCAAGTGACATGTGGGGACAAGATGGTATTAGAAAAGAGCGAAAAGCTATTTTTGTCTTTTTTTTTTCCTTCCTTGATGATTTTTTCTCCGTAAAATTCCAATTTTGAAATTACAGATCCAATAATATTGTGTTCGTCTGCAATGAAATTGTCGATTTGGAAGTTTTATATGTCTAAACTGGGGTTTTGGATACACGTAATAAATAGCTCGGTGCATGGAATGGCACACGCTACTAATTTGTGACCTACCAAGTTGAGAAGTTTATGGTTTTTGTGTTATGAACTTACTTTTAGGTTCAATCTAGACTAACATTTGAATCCATAATTTCCAATTTGTAGGTATCAACCTTAACTAGTAGAACCAAGTCCATCTCCCTTACTTCTTTTCCTCTTTTCAAAAAGCCTTTCCTTTTGGAAACAAGATCATGGATTTCATTTTATATTTTATTTTTTTCTAATAAAGTCTTTCCTAATTTTTTTCATTTTATATTTGATTTTTCTAATAAAGTCTCTCCTAATTTTCTTAGTGAAAGTTCTCTATTTTTTCTGGGGTTCCAAATTTTCTATTCTCCGAGAAGTTTCTAGTGAGATTTTTGTATAGTTTTTTCTTATTTTGTTATTAGATCTGAATTTATTTTAAATTCGGTTGTTAGATCTGAATTTTTTTGAATTTTGGGTTTATCTCGATAGATCTTATTGTCATTATTAGAGTTTAGAATAGTTCATTAACATATTTGATAATTGTAACGTGTACAAAATGGAGCTGCAATGATTTTTATATTTTTAGAAGATATTTTGAAATTTCTTGTATTTTTCAGATTTGTTCGTAATTTTTCACATCTTTGTGTTTGTTAAATTGTAAATCTATTAGTTGTAGTACATGTTAACCTGTCAATAGTGCAAATTTCAATGATGTAAATCAAATTGTACTAAATGATTTCAGCAATCTTGTCAATAAAATTTATTTTTTATCAAAAGAAAAAATTAGACTAACATTGAAAATTAGGTTAAAATTGAAAAGACTTATAATTGATTTAGATTCTTTCACCATCTATAATTGATTTAGATTATTTTATTTGGTTTTCAAAATACACATGAATAAGGTTAAAAATTTCACCAAATTATCGTATACGACCTCCAAATCAAAGATGGCCACACTCACAGCCAAACATATATGGACTTTTAAATGGGTGTACAATGGGCACTATCATACTAGTAAATGCATCTACCTAATTATTGCTTAATTTATCAAAAAAAAATCTGAAACCCTTTTTAATTGGTGCAAATAAAATACCGATTTCGACAGACTCTATGTATACAATCAAAACCTTTGAAATTTGACACACCATAAAATGCTAAGCAGTCAATCGTAATACAGGTACATTTGGATAGGAGATTATTTGAAAATATTATTTAGAATAATATTATAGTATTTTTAATGATCTGATATAGGTGAGATGAAAAGTTAGAAATATAAAAAAATAATTAAAAAATGTATTTGTGTGATGCAAGCAAATTTTATTTTTACAAATAAAACTTGTAAAATATTGGCATTTTTTTCAAATTTTCCAATAGAGTGAGCTGCAATTTAGCTAATGATTGGATTCGAGCCGTACTTTTAAAGTGACGATGGAACTCGGCGCATCCAACGGCTGCTGCTCCGCCTCAAATAATTCGTCCACCGAGTTGTCAGATGGACACCACACGGTCGAATAATTTCAAAGACGACAAACCACTCAAACCGTGACACGTTTCGAAACTGACTCCCATACGCCACGCACTCGAAGGAATCTCCATTATTCCCTGTTTTCATGCCACGTTGCCTCTGTCATTGATTTCGTGTAGTAAATGGTTACTTCCTTTTCGTTTCGTTAGTGGATAAGAGAAAGTCTCAATTTTGGGGGCAATGATTGATTACTATACTTGCTTGCCAAAATTACTATACAAGGAATTGAACAAAGGGATAATTTCAGAAACCTATCTCGCCTGACAATTTCACTTAGTATCTTTAAAACTTTAAAAATATCACTTGCATCCCCTATGTTGAAATTTTTATAACATTTTCAATTCAATTCAAAATAAATGATTAAAATTTTATGTTTACAAAAAAAAATTATTGCATTCAATTTATAATCCCTTGATATTTGAAAACCTGATCGATGTGTTTTTTAGTGAAAAATTATAAGTGTAGGGTTGAGAGATCCTTTAGCAAATCTTAAATATAGTTTGGAAACAAATTTTAAAATTTTAAAATTGATAAATTATAAATAATTAACAAAGCATATAAAAACTATTTGAAATATTATAAAGCTAAAGAAAATAACTTTTTTCACCTTCTAAACATCTCAAATAAGTTTTAAATGTAATTTAAAATTTCTTTACCTTTTCTAAATTTTCAAGCCATTGATCTAGATAAATAAAAATTGAAGATTCTAAACAGTTCACAAAATTTATTAAATTCAATCAAAATATTTTACTTAAAAAGAAAGATTTTTCTCATTTGGTAATCTAAAAGCAAACGATAAGCATATCAATAAATGAAACTAGATCCAATATTAAGCTTTAAAATCATAGTTGATCTCTTGAATTGTAACATTTTTATGGAAGAAATATATGCTTTTGTGAGAAAAAAAATAGGGTTTAGTCCTTAAAACGTGACCTTAGAGTGCCAAATAGACAAATGTTAAAGGAAAAAAATTATTTTGTAATTTGAAAGCATGTTAAATAAATTTTTATTATTTGTTTGTACTTTAAAAAAGAATATTGATTATGGTTGTAGTTACTATAATTTGGCCTTTTTAAAAAGTACATCTTCATGCTTTTGTCCTTGTTTTTAACATTTGATTATTATACTTACAATTAAAAAAATAAGGCAATGAATGGGCATGGTTGGAAAGAAATTATTTTCACTTTTCTACAATGAATATTTTAATCACATAATTTGAATTGGGTTGAAAATGTTACAAAAATTTAAAAATAGGGGAGGCAAGTAATATTTTTAAAACTTTAAAAGTGCTAAGTGAAACTGTCATAAACCTTGGGGGAAGTTTCTGAAATTAACCCATAAATGACAAGTACGTACGAAAACGGAAAGGCCAGGTGGGGCAATATCTAGTACTTATATATTTAAAGAATGCTCAAGCTTTTTTTCATTGGATTTTTTCTTTGAGCTCTTTTTGAAGAGAATGACTACATAATAAGTACGTGGATGGAGATGGAGATGGAAGTAACATTTTTATTTGTCTGCTATTTGAGGAGGGATGTTGGCGTACGTCTCAAGATTAAATTTAATGAGTCAGTTCTCAGATGAGTCTGAGACACCTGATTTTAACTTGTCAATGCAAAAATGCTTGACTTGGTGACCATCGTGGGTGAACAACCTTGAATATTTGAGTTCATGCATTAACCTTTTTTTTTTTTTTTTTTAAATTTGAGATGGCTATTGAACGTAAATTGATTTTTGATAATTCAAACTCTTGTGTTAAGATTCTATGCATTTTTCTTAACCTGTTTGGTTAGAAGATTTCCTTTGTTTAATTTGCTATACAAGAATGGTAACATGTATTTTATTACAATAGGAGATTATGGGTCTGTTTGATAATATAAAAAAGTGCTGAATCTGAATTTTGTCAGACATTCAGATGTTTTGAGTGTTTGATAAATGAAAATCTATTTGCTGAACTTGTTAAGCAGTGCTGAACCTGTGTGTATTTTTTTCAGCGCAAGAATCCTAACTGAATGCTTAATTCTGATAAGAATCAATAGAATTACTTCAACTACCTTATCTTATCTACCAAATTTACCCTTGTTTGTTAATTATGTTCAAAATTCTTATCTAATTAAACAATTTAAGATTCTCTATCTAATGATTTTTAGTTTCTTTTTTCTCCCTTTTTAATGACTTTTACATCTTCTCCATACTTCTCATATAATATATTTCATCTTTTATATTAAGTTGATTTAAAAATAAATATTGTCATTTTCATACCTTACAATTTTAAACTAATTAAATCATAAATTCTATTTCTTTTTTGAATGAAAGGATATAAGGGCAAAATTGTCAAATTAAACTTATTAAACATTTAGTTATAAATATTTATCAAACAGTATAAATAGGTTTAGCATTAAAATTCAGACATTCATATATTTTTTCAGTGCTTAAAATTCAGCAAATTAATTATTTCAGTATTCAAATTTCAGAATTAAGACTTCAGAATTCAGATTCAGTTTTATCAAACGAAACCTATGTTATTCGACTACTTTCGACAAAGATATTAAACTTTTGTAAGGTACATGTGTGTGTGTGTGTGTTTTTTTTTTTTTTAAATAAAACATAAGTCAATATTATTAATAATCTAGTTGGAAATCGTCCAACACGATTTGTTTGACAAAATAATCTGTGTTAATAGTAGAAAACAATATTGAACATGTCACAGATATATTTGATCTGAAAAATCATTACATTTAACAGACTTACAAAATATAAAAGATTACACTGTAAATCACAAATCATCAAATCTAACCAATTGAACGAACCGCTCCATAGATATTTATGCATGTTGATAAGAATATATTTTACATGTTTTAAGTATGTTTTATTATTTAGTTTTGGTGTGTTTTAGTTAGTTTTATAGCTAATTAACTAAGATTCTAGTGAAAATATGTATTTTATGGTTTAAGTGGTAGAAATTTTTTTTCTATGGATTTTTATGGTAAAAATTTCATGTTTTTGTAGGTTTAATGGTTCAATCATCAAATGGCATAAGTTGTGAAGATAATTGGATGATTGCTGATGGTTTAAAGTGATAAAAAGAAGACATGAAGTGCAAGAGAGGAAATGCAATCAAGAACAAAAGGAAGCAAGTTTCACAGCTTTGACACCTTGTGGTATTTTGGCTATATCTTGAGCTACAAGCATTGGATTGAGATGATTCTTGAACCATTTTAAAGCTAAGAGACAGTCTACATTTGGCGTGAAGACATCAAAATCCAGATCAGTCGTTTTCCTTGTCAAAAAGTTGAAATACAGAAGCACAAACTATGTGGTCGTAAGCTGAAACAAAGCTCTGACCAGTCTTTGGTATTTTGGTCATATATCGGCCCACAGAGCTCCAAATTGGATGAGTTTTGAGGCATTGGAAAGCTAACTCAAAGGGCTACAACTTTTGTGTTTCATACAAGAGCTAGTTCGGCCTCTATCACCGAAAATATAGTAGTTGAAGTGGTCCCAAATGCACAGAAGTGAAAACGCGACTCAATGAAAACGTGGGTTGCAGTCGCGTATTCTCAAGTCGTGTATTCTTGCCTGATTGCTGCAACTTGCTCATCAACTTGCCTTGCTTTCACACAACTTTTCCAACTTAATTCCAGTTAGCAATTCTGGCTGTATCTGACCAAGAAAAGGGTAGAAAGTTGGAGAAACAACTCATGAGAGTTTCAAGAGTAAAAAATGATAACTAGAAGCAACTCATTTGGCTCTTGAATCTTCTATAAATAGCTGCCTTTGGAGACCATTTTCACAACTTTGGAAGGCTAGAAAAACTCACTAAAAATGTAGTCTTCACTAGTTTTTCTTAGTTCATTAGTATAGTATAGGTAGAGTAGTTTATCCTTCTTATATTTGTAGCTAGATTTGGATGAAGATTGAGGAGCAAGATGGAGAGGTTGATCTCACGTGACAAGGGTGATATCTCTTCTACTATTTTCTCTCTTGTATTTGATTTCATGTTTAGCTATAATACAAGTTTGGTTTTGTGATTTTATCATGTTTAGTTGAAGTTTATGCCTAGAGTTATGGTTGAACTTGCTATATCTTGTTAGTGATGTTTACTTGGTTATTTGATGATATTATTTTGAGCAAGTTATTTATCACTTTTGCTTATCTAATCATGATTAACCGGACATTAGTTGTGATTATCTAAAGGTGCTAAATTTGCAATGAGAATTGGAATTTAACACTAGTTCAAGATAGTGATAAACCTAGGAAATACACTCACGAGAGTAGAGGTGCACCTATGTGGCTTTAGTGACTTGTTTCATGTAATTTCATAGAAGAAATGAGCTTGTAGTTAATTCATAATCACGAGAGTAGGTAGGGCTTAATTACAAGTATAGTTGATTCACTACGAGAGTAGGTTTCATATGCATAAGGAAATTACACCATAACCAGCCAAGATAATAGCATTCACTTAACCGGTAACTTCATTTGCAAAAGTAGTAAGGAATTTCATACCTCTAGGAGCTTTCTAGTGTTATTTTATTACTTTTATATTTATGGTAGTCTAGATAATAAAGGAGTTCAAAAATCACCGGTAATTGCAATCTTTTTTGTGGGATCGACCCTTAATACCCTATACTCGCTCACGATTCGTATACTTACGATAAATCGCGTGTGGGGTATTTAGGAATTATAAATGTAAAACTTAATTGTGGATGAGCCAATTGTATATGTATACCCTGCGCACGTCACATGTCTATTCCCTTAGATATGATATCCAATTGGTTCAAACTCAAGACTGATGTTGAGATATGACGAAAAGACCCAAGAAATTTTAGATACAGCATATAGATAAGAAGAACTTCTTAGATTTGAAAAAATAAATAACAAAAACAAAAACTAAACAAAACAAAATTCTCATCAGCATAGCTTAGGAGAGAAGAAAACTCTCAATAGAATACCCTAGAAGAGACTTTATTAAATAAAAGTAAGAACAAAGGAAGAGAAAGTGAGACCTTGGCTTGAGGCCAAGATTTCCCTCCTATGGAGGAAGAAATATAGAGAGAAGGTTGAGGGTAGAGAGAGGGGAGAGAGAAGGTTGAGGCTGAAGTATTTCTAAAAGTTTTTTCACGCTTTTCTTTATAATCCTTTTTTATTAGTACATGTATCATGCTTCTATACATCTGTCGGTAGAGAAACAGACGTGAGATTACAAGAAACAAAAGTGAAATTTCAAAAACTTTCATTCAAATTGCATGTATTATTGAAGCCATGCAAAAATTAGTTCTTACAAATTTCTATAACTAGTGTTGTTATACCATTAAATTCATAAATTGCAGAACAACCTTTGGAGTTGCACCTACCATCCCTTAAAATTTATATATAAAAAATCCTAGGATCTTGTCATTTAGTTAAAAGTCATAAACAGATGAATATTTTGAGTTGTATGATCTATATAGACCTGTAGACATGATCAAATCACATAAATAGCCACACCGAAGATATGCGTATACATAAGCATGGTGAAAATGGTGCACTCTCTAATTCTTCCTTAAGAGTACAATTCATGATGACATATCATGAAATTCTTAATATTTGGCTGTTGCTAGGAATTTGACTTGGGCAGTCTTCTGCCAAAAATAGAGATTGAGAATTGAAAATAAGCACGTATTGTATTGTCTTTGGACCCCTTTCTTAGTTAAAAGAGGGGGAAGGGGGGCCCGGGGGGAGATGAAGTAATGAGAATGCTGGTGACATTAAGAAAAAGTTATGACTCTTAAACGAAAAAGCCATTGTTCTTAAGAGTAACTTCAAAAAGCATCCCAATCTGAATAGAGTAACGATAGTGCTACTGCAAAAGTGATCCATAAGACGAAAATATCCCATATTCCAAAAGGATGAAATTCAATTTCTCTCCCATATCAAGATGCTTTAACTTTGGATTTGATCAAATTCTCATGAAAGAAATTGAATTTTTTAAAATGAGTTTAATGATTGTGAAATCAATCTACCTTTATCATCTTCCCCAGTGGATTTTTCTGATTCCTTATCTTGTGGAAATCAATCTAGTTTATTGATTCATTGATTTAAGCGTTCTAAAAAGTCTCACCTTTCACAATTGATTCAAATCTCTCTTCTAAAAGATTTGAAAAATGTCATAATTGCTTTATGATCCTTAATGTATACTCCCTCCATCCCATTTATTTAGTCATATTTGGGGATATGTATTTTTTATGCAGTACACTACCAAAATTTTTTTTCTTTTGATTCATTTTTACTCTTTATCATGTGCTAGTCAAAGTAAAAAGTAGAAAATAATTCCATCACATTTGTCTTTATGCATCATTAATGAAGGATATAAGGGGAATTTCAAAGTATAAAGTAGTTAGAAATGTCAAACATAACACATATTTTGGGACAACTAAAAAGGAAAGTATGACACTTTTAATGAGATGGAGGGAGTAATATTTTTACCCAATAGAAGGGCCCATCTTCTCTTTGCACTTGAGAAAGCACCAATTTCAAGTGAGAGAGTTTTATTGGAAAAAAAGCTACTTTTGTTGAAAAAATTGTCTAGAGAGCTAAAATTATCATAATCAAATTTGTAGGAACTTTGCGCAAGCTAGTTGCTTTGTGTAAAATGAAGACTATATTTGCTGAATTTGAAGTCTTCATTATTACCAATTATTGTGAACTCTATCAAGGGTAACCCTATAAAAAAAATTAAAAAAAGAGAGAGATTGTGGAGGAAGGTTTGTCTGTGGAAAGAATCTTGATCACTAACAAAATTGATTCCCTTTGATAAGTGTTTATTATATATGGATATTAGTAACATTTTGTGTGTATTTTTGGTATAAATTAGGATGATTTAAGATATAATTTACTCCCTAAATTTCTAAATTTTGCAAGCTTCATTTGAACAACCTAATGTGCAAAAGTTGGTTATATTTGCAGAAATTGAGATGAGCTCTCAACGTTGGATCGAGATGAATTTGATTCGAAGTCATTAGCTCTTGATTCGATGGTAATTCAGAAAGTAGAAGATCAAATGCAAGTATTAATGGTGCATTGCATGAATAAACATTTGGACATGATGATTAGTGAGGAATTGGAGCAAAAAACTATTGAGAAATCAATCCAGAAGGTAATATGTGACCTCAATATACGGCTTTAGGTTGCGTATTGGGTGATCGCATATTCTCCCATGTTTTTCCTGTAATTTGTTTTGCAATTTGCTCTATTTTCACACTGCTTTCTAGTTCAAGTTTACCTCAGAATTTTGGATGCACATGCTCAAGATTGCTTAGGAAAGAAAAAAAAAGAGCTTATGTCTTATCATTAATCGCTTTTTGACTCTCTTAACAATACATATGTAAGAATCATTGAAGAGAGAGGGGATTCTTGGTAGTTCTTGGTGGACATTAGTTTTAGTTCTCCCTCATTCTCTCTAGCGAGAAACTTGTAAGAAAAACTTGGAGAATTCATTGTATCACTCATTTTGTTGAAGAAATAGAAAATTTGGGGACTTGTTCATCATTTTGGCTAAGATTTCTCTATCTTTCTCTTTAGCTGTGATTCTTTATGTTTGCATGCAATGAAATTATACTTTTTATTTTCTTATTTCATATGAGTATCTAAATTTCTAAATCTAAGGAGTAGATGAAACTTATGGCTACTTGATAAGAAATGAATATGATTTACACTTGTTACATCTTGTATTAACTTATCTATTTATATATGTTTATTAATTGTTGTTGCTTGATCACCAATAACAAGTTTCTAGTTGTTATTATTCAATGAAAATTGGTAATAATGATGGAACAACATAAATGGAGCTTAAGTAGTAGATGCATGAGAATAAATGTACACTTAAGTGGATTAACTTTGTATTTCATGAAGAATAAAAGAGTAGATCTAGTTATTCACCATGAGGATTGGGAAAATTAGATTATTCTAAACCACTACATCATGAGAGTGAGTTTTGGTAAATTTGGAAATGAATCTCTAGTTGAGTAAGAGTAGTAACAAGAGGTAAATCTATTCACTTGTATCTTTGCATTATAAGTGGGCTCTATCTCCCTAAACTTAAATATTTAGTGAAATTTTTCGATTGTTATCTTGCAAGTTATTTAGTTAAAATAGTTAGATAGCAAGTATTGTTATTTTTTTGCCTTCATTTGATAAATAGTCTAAATAATAAAGTAAGTAAAGGACCTAGTACTTGTAATAGTTGCTCCACGTGGGATCGACCCGATATATGCCCTAAACTACTATTTGACCTATATACTTGCAGTCAAATGGGTATATTTTGGATTAAACTTGTACTTATATTGAGAACCCGTCAAGTTTTTGGCGCCATTGCCAGGGAGCGGCAATACTAGGGCCTACAAAACTTTATTAATTTAGACATTTATATTAGTTTAGTTAAATTTTTGTCAATAGATAGGTTAGAACTTTTATTTGTCTGTATGATATAATTACTACATTATCTCTTTTCTTCTTACTTGTAGTGTATGCATCGGACGTTATGTATGGTTGCATCTTTTGATTCGGAAATTGAAAGGACACTACATAGACAAAAAAGGCGTATACCACAACAAGAGGAAGAAGAGATTCAACATATAGAAGGTATAGCTATTGAGTTGCCTTTTGAAGAAAAAAAAGGACGAAAAATGAAACGAATAGGTGATCTCTTATAGATTTTGCTCTACCGGGGATACAAGTATCATAAACAAGTATAGTACGACCAACGGTAAATGCTAACAATTTTGAGATTAAACCATCATTCATTCAACTAGTTCAACAATCTCAATTTGGAGGTAATGCTGTAGAGGATCCAAATGCACACTTAGCCATATTTTTTGACATATGTGATACAATTAAAATGAATGAAATTAGTGGAGATGTATAAGGCTAAGGTTGTTCCCGTTTTCTTTGAGAGATAAAACTAAAATTTGGCTACACTCTCATGCTTCTAATACTTTCACTATTTGGGATGATTTATCTAGAACATTCTTGAATAAATACTTTCCATTGGGTAAAACGGCTAAATTTAGAATGGACATTTCTAGTTTTAGCCAAAAAGATGGTGAATCATTATATGAAGCGTGGGAAAGGTTTAAGGATTTGCTACGAAAATGTCCACACCATGGACTTCTCGACTGGTTCATCGTACAAACTTTCTATATTGGTTTATTTTCTCTACTAAAACTACTATTGATGCAATTGCAGGTGGAGTTTTAATAGATAATTCACCCCAAGAATCTCAAAACTTGATAGAAGAAATGGCGGCAAACAATTACCAATAGGCAAATAAGCAAGGTAATTCTAGATGCTAAACAGGTATGATCGAAATGGACACTCTAAACATGTTAAGTGTCCAAATGAATAATGTGGTAAAATTACTAAGTAGACAAATTGGAGTTGGTTTGAATTCTTCATCTAATATACATGTTGCCTGTTGCTCTATATGTGAAGGTGATCATGACACTAATGAGTGTATTGATTTTGAACAGGTTCAATTTGTCAATAATTACAATCGAAATGCTTAAAATAACCCTTATTTAGACACATACAATCTGAGATGGAGAAATCATCCAAATTTTAGATGGAAGGATCAAAGCAATCCTCAAAGACCGATTAATCCGTAGGGATTCTAATCAAGGCAACCATTGATGGACACTAAATTGGGTTGGGAGATTGTGGTAGAAAAGTTGGCCAAGGGCACCTCGGAGAGATTTGAGCAAATAGAGGGAAGATTGGACCAATTAACTAGGATGTATAGAAATGTAGAGGTCCAAATAGGTCAAATTGTTAATTCGATCAACAATAGAAACCAAGAAAAATTACCGAGTAAAACAGAGGTGAATCTGAGGGAGCATATTAAAGGCATTACTCTTCGTAGTGGTAAACAATTAGAAGATCCTCCAATGGTTGAAAGTAAGACGAAAAGTGAGAGTGAGGAAAAGAAAAATGAGAGGATGAACTAAGAGCCAAGTGCTGGGGAGGATAGTAGGGAAAGGCAAAATAAAGATCAACCTTCATCTTCCACTATCATTCCAATACATCCGGTAATTCCATTCCCTCAAAGGTTCAAGTGAAATAATCTTGATAAAGATTTTAAAAATTTTGTTAAAAATTTTAAAGAATTACATATTAATATCCCTTTTGTCGATGCTATTTTACAGATTCCTTCATATGTGAAGTTTCTCAAAGAGATCATGACTAGAAAGAGGAAATTGGAAGATTGCGAAACAATAGCATTAATGGAGGAGTGCAGTGCCATCATATAAAACAAACTGCTTCCAAAATTGAAGGATTCAGGGAGTTTTTCTTTACCATGCACTATCGGTAATATTGAAATTTTCAATGCATTATTTGACCTCAGTGCTAGTGTATCATTAATTCGTTTAACGGTGATTAGACAATTAGGTTTGTATGAGTTAAAAAGCACTAATATTACTTTGCAGTTAGCTGATAGGTCGATTAGATATTTATTGGGAATATTGGAGAATGTATTGATTAAAATGTAAAAATTTATCATTTTCATAAATTTTGTGACATTAAATATGGAAGAAGATATGTCTATTCCAATCATTCTTGCTAGACTATTTTAGCAACTGCATATACTATTATTGATATTAAAAATGGAAAATTTAAGTTTCAAGTAAGTAAAGGGGAGGTAGAATTTAATTTGAATGAAATGGAAAAATATCATTCTTTTATCGATCATGTGTGTTCTATTGGCACCATTGACAAACTAACCCAAGAGATGAGTCGAGTCAACTTTGATTTCGGCCCTCTTGAGATTTGTTTAATGAGTTTAGGTATGCAAGAGAGAGATTGTGAAGAAATTGAAGAATTGGCCAAGTATTTGATTTTCAAGCACTCTATAAATGGGGTAATGTTTATGAAAATCTTGGTCAAGGAAAAGGGCTCCCACCACCTTCAGAAATTGAATTTCCAAATTAGAGCTCAAGCCACTTTCAAATAATCTAAAGTACGAGTTTCTTGGAGAAAATAGCATTTTACTGGTCATTGTTAGTGCTCACTTGGATGAATAACAATGTACGAAATTGTTAAGAGTTCTAAAAAATATAAGAAGGCAATTGGGTAGACATTCTCGGACATCAAGGGTATAAGTCCTTCTATATGTATACATCACATTCTATTAGAAGACAATTACAAACTGGTGATGAAAATGCAAAGAACGTTCAATTCAAATATGAAAAAGGTGGTAGGAAATAAAATTTTCAAATGATTCGATGCAGGTATAATCTTTCCTATCTCTGATAGTATTTGGATTAGTCCTATTCATGTTGTCCTTAAAAAAGGTGGAATCACTATAATTATGGGCAAAAATGATGAAATGATTCCATCTCGACTTGTGGTCGGGTGGAGAGTGTGTGCTGATTATTGAAAATTAAATGCGATTACTAGAAAAGACCACTTTTCATTACCCTTTCTTGATCAACTATTGGAGCAAAAAATTGATTATGAATTTTACTATTTTCTTGATGGCTTTTCAAGTTATAACCAAAGAGTTATAATTCCGGAGGATCAAGAGAAAATCACATTTACTTGTCCTTATGGCACCTTTGCTTTTAGGAGGATACCATTTAGCTTATGCAATGCCCCTGCTACATTTTAACGTTACATGATGGTCATATTTTCTGATTACATTGAGAAAATTATGGAGATATTCATGGACGATTTTTCGATATTTGGCTCATCTTTTGACCATTGTCTTCATAATTTAGATTTGATTTTGTAGAGATGTGAAGAGAAAAATCTTGTACTAAATTGGGAGAAATGCCATTTTATGGTACAATAAGGAATCCTTTTAGGGTACAAGATTTTCTCTAAGGAAATTGAGGTGGAAAAAGCAAAAATAGAAGTTATCGACTGAATGCCACTTCCAAAAAATATCAAGGGGATAAGAAGTTTTCTTAGACACGCTGGTTTTTATAGACTTTTTATTAAATATATTTCTAAAATAGCAAAGTCATTGTATGATTTATTATGCACGGATACCCCTTTTCAGTTTAATGACAAATGTTTAATTACTTTTAATAGGTTGAAGAAGGAGTTGACTTCCACACCAATTATAACTTCATTGGATTGGTCGCTACAATTTGAATTGATGTGTGATGTAAGTGACTATGCGGTTAGAGCGGTTGTATGTTATCTATTACATGAGCAAATTGTTAAATGAACCACAACTCAACTATGCAACTACGGAGAAAGAGCTATTCGCGGTCCTATTTGATTTAGATAAATTTAGATCCTATTCAGTAGGATCTAAAGTTGTCATTTATATGTATCATTAACTCTTAAATATTTGCTCCATAAAAAAGATGCAAAATCTCTTCTAATTCAATGGATTCTATTGTTGCAGGAATTTGCTGTGGAAATAAAGGATAAAAAGGGATCGGAGAATCTTGTGGTGGATCACCTATCGCGACTAGAGTATATCCTTATCAATGACCAAGTACCAATTAAAGAGAATTTTCTGAATGAATTTATCTTAGCAATTGTCAATTCTCCATGGTATGCGGATTTTGCTAATTATTTTATAAATGGAGTATTGCCAAAGGGTTTTAACCATCTCCAAAGGAAGAAATTTTTGCATGATGTTAAAAACTACTTTTGGGAGGAACCACTGCTGTATAAATATTGTGTCGATAGTATGGTACATAAATATATTTTTGAAAATGAGGTACGTGATATTATATCATTGTCATAATTTAGAAACAGATAGTTATTTTAGTACATCAAAGACTATAACAAAGGTATGGCAATCGGGATTTTATTAGCCAACAATGTACCGAGATGTTTGAAAATATGTTAAAAGTTGAATTATTTGATGTTTGGTGGATGGATTTTATGGGACCGTTTGCTAGTTCTTTTAATAATAAGTATATCTTAATAACCATGGATTATGTCTTTAAATAGATGGAGGTAATCGTTTCACCTACTAATGACACTAAGGTAGTACTTTGATTTCTTAAAAAGAACATTTTTAGTAGGTTCGATATACATAGAGCTATAGTACGTGATGAAGGAAAACATTTCTATAATAAGCAACTTGATTCCTTATTGATTAAGTATGGTTGTAAGCACAAGACATCATTTCCATACCATACTCATGCAAATGGACAAGCGGAGCTAGCAAATTGGGAGATCAAACTTATCTTGGAGAAAACGGTGAACAAATTTCAAAAAGATTGGACGAGAAAAGTTGATGATGCACTTTGGGCGTATCAGACCGCATTTAAGACATTCTTGAGGATGTTGCCGTATCATTTAGTTTACGAAAAAACTTGTCATTTACCTGTGGAGATTGAACATAAGACATATTGGACTATTAAAACAATTAACTTGGATTTTAATTTTGTAGGTGGAAGAAGGTTGCTTGAGTTGACCGAATTGGAGAAACACCGACTACATGCTTATGAAAATACCAAAATGTATAAAGATAAGTTCAAATATTGGCATGATAAACATATTATCTCTAAACAATTTGAGGTAGGGCAAAAAGTGCTTTTATACAACTTGCACCATAGTTGTTTTCAAGTTAATTAAAGTCAAGATGGTTGGAACCATTTGAAGTCACTCAAATATTTCTTTGTGAAGCTGTTGAAGTAGTTAATGTGAGAAACGAGAGATTTAAAGTCAATAGACAAAGATTAAAACCCTACCTGGTGGGTAAACTCCTCCCTAAAGGATTTATTTGTCCTTTGGGTGACTCTTCTTCAACCTAAGGAGCCAATTCTTTTTAGTCGAACTAATGACTATAAACAAGAGCGCTAATTAGGAGGCAACATAATATTTTTGTTATATATGTTAATTTAGTGTGATTTTATGTTTAAATTACTTATTTAAGTTGTTTTATTATTTTTGCATTGTAGGATTTGAAAATGGAAGCAAAGATGACCATTTGAGGTGAAAAAAGTGAAATTCGATCAAGGAATTCAATACCTCGATTTGAGTAAAAGTTGTTTTTGATTCATTAGAAAGGGATAAAATGCATGTTTTAATCAATTTACATGTTCGCGCATTGATTATTTTGATAAAAGAATGATCTAGGATGCATTTTGAGTAATTGGAGCAATAAGTTTAATTTTTGAAAAGTCAACAATTTCTGTAGAAAAAATTGCAGAAATTTGAAAATGTGGCTCAAAATGCGACTTCAAGTCGCGTTTTCTTTAGCCATGTATTCAATTTTGCAACATTAAAACAGAAAATGCGGGCATCAAAATGCGACTTCAGGTCGCATTTTCTTGAAGTCGCGTATTCAATTATGCAACATTAAAGTAGAAAACGCGACTAAAAAATGTGAGTTCAAGGCCACGTTTCCAAGTTGCGTTTTCACCTCTTGTTTTAAAAGAAGAAAACATGGTTTCATTATCCTTTCTTCATCTTCTTCTTCTCCTCACATTTTCACATAATCAGGTCGCATTTTCTTGAAGTCGCGTATTCAATTATGCAACATTAAAGTAGAAAACGCGACTAAAAAATGTGAGTTCAAGGCCACGTTTCCAAGTTGCGTTTTCACCTCTTGTTTTAAAAGAAGAAAACATGGTTTCATTATCCTTTCTTCATCTTCTTCTTCTCCTCACATTTTCACATAACCACACATACACAATTCACAAATTCTCTCTTTTACTCCATTTTCCTTGTAAACAAACATCAACCCAATACCTTTTAATGTTTCAAGAACCTTTTTAACCTGTTGAAATTTAAGAGCGTCTTAAACTTGATTTTATGAAATAAACAGGAGAAGAAAGTCTGTCAATTTCTTCTTCCCATGAATCTACAACCACTAATCAGCCTTTAGCAAAATTTCTTCCAAAAAAGTCCTTTTTGATTATTTTATTCTGATTTGGAGCCCTAATCCCATTAGTTCCATAGTTAGAAACATCTTAATCTTGACTTTACGAGATAAAAAGGAGAAGAAAGTCTATTAATTTCTTCTTCCCATGAATCCACAAGCCACTAATCGGCTATTAGTAAAATTTCATCCGAAAAAGGCCTTTCTATTTTAATATTTTAATTTGATTTTGGGCCTAAACCAATCCACATCTAAAAATGTCTTAATCTTGGTTTCAAGCGATAAAACATGAGAAGAAAGTTAGTTAATTTTTCCTTCTCATGAATCCACCAGCCACTAATTGTCCTTTAACAAAATTTTATCCAAAAAAGGCCTTTCTTCTTCTTTTTTTCTTATTTTACTTTGATTAGGGGTCTTAATCCAATTAGTATCACAGCTAAAAACGTCTCAATATTGGCTTTACGATATAAACAGGATAAAAAATTCTGTTAATTTCTTATTTCCATGAATCCATGAGCCACTAATTGGCCTTTAGCAAAATTTCATCCAAAGGGCCTTTCTTTTTATTATTTTACTTTGATTTGAGCCCTAATCAAATTCATACCACTGCCAAAAACTTCTTAATTTTGTCTTTATGAGATAAACAAGACGAGAACGTTTGTTAATTTCACCTTCCCATGAATCCACAAGCCATTAGTCGGTCTTTAGTAAAAAATTATCCAAAAATGGCCTTTCTTTTTTATTATTTTACTTTTATTTGGGACCTTAATCCAATTTGTACCACAGCTAAAAATGTCTTAATTTTGCCTTCTGAGATAAATAGGAGAAGAAAGTCTGTTAATTTCTCCTTCCCATGCATTCACAATCCACTAATCGATCTTTACAAAATTTCATCGAAGTAATTCCTTTCTTTTTTATTATTTTGCTTTGATTTGGACCCCTAATCCAATTAGTAACATAGCTAAAATTTCTTAATCTTGGATTTATGAAATAAACAGGAGAAGAAAGTTTGTTAATTTCTCCCACCCAAGAATCCACAAGCCACTAATCTGGCTTTAGCAAAATTTCACCCAAAAAATTCCTTTCTTTTTCATTATTGTGCTATGACTTGGAACACTAATCCAATTAGCACCACGGCTACAAATGTCTTAATCATGGTTTCATGAGATAAACAGGAGAAGAAATCTATTAATTTCTCCTCCCCAAGAATCCACAAGTTCCTAATTGGCCTTTAGCAAAATTTAATCCAAAAACTTCCTTTCTTTTTTGTTATTTTGCTTTGATTTGGAGCCCTAATCCAATTAGTATCATAGTTAAAAACGTCATAATCTTGGATTTAATAGATGAATAGGAGAAGAAAATCTATTAATTTCTCCTTCCCTTGCATCCACAAGCCACTGATCGACCTTTAGTAAAATTTCATCCAAAAAATTCACTTCTTTTTTTATTATTTGCTTTGATTTGGAGCCCTTATCCAATTAGTATCATGACGAAAATCGTCTTAATCTTGACTTTATGAGATAAACGGAAGAAGAAAGTATATTAATTTCTCCTTCCCCTGAATCCACAAGCCACTAATCGACCTTTAGGAAAATATCATCCAAAAAAGGCCTTTCTTTTCTATTATTTTACTTTGATTTGGGGCCCTAATCCAGTTATTACCACAGCTAAAAGTGTTTTAATTTTGGATTTATGAGATAAACAAGAGAAAAAGTCTGTTAATTTCTCCTTCCCATGAATCCACTAGCCACTAATCGGCTTTTAGCAAAATTTCATTAAAAAAAAGGCCTTTCTTTTTTCTGGTTTTACTTTTATTTGGACCCTAATCCAATTAGTGCCACAGCTAAAAATGTCTTAATCTTGGCGTTATGAGATAAATTGGAGAAGAAGATCAGTTAATTTCATCTTCCAAAGAATCCACAAGCCACCAATCAACTATTAACAAAATTTCATACAAAAAAGGTCTATCTATTTTATTATTTTATTTTGGTTTGGGGCTCTATGCCATTTAGAACCAAAGCAAAAAAATGTTTAAATCTTGGTTTTATGAGATAAACAGGAGAAGAAAGTCTATTAATTTTTCCTTCCCATTAATCTGGAAGCCAATAAATGGCCTTCAACAAAATTTCATGAAAAAAAAGGCCTTTCTTTTTTATTATTTTACTTTGATTTGGGGCCCTAATGCAATTCATGCCACCGCTAAGAACGCAAAAATCTTGGTTTTCCGAGATAAACAGGAGAAAAAAATTTGTTAATTTCTCCTTTCCACAAATCCACAAGCCACGAATCGTCTTTTAGCAAAATTTCATCCAAAAAAAGCCTTCTTTTTTTATTATTTTACTTTGATTTGGGGCTCTAACCCAATTAGTGACACAACGAAAAATGTTTCAATCTTGGATTTATGAGATAAACAAGACAAGAAAGTCTGTTAATTTCTTCTTCCCTTGAATCCATAAGCCACTGATCAACCTTTTACAAAATTTAATCCAAAAGGCCTTTCTTTATTGTTATTTTACTTGGATTTGGGCCCTAATCCAATTAGTGACACAGCTAAAAATGCCTTAATCTTGGATTTATGATATAAATAGGAGAAGAAAGTTTGTTAATTTCTCATTCCCATGAATTCCCAAGTCACTAATCGGTCTTTAGCAAAATTTAATCCAAAAAATACCATTTTTTAAATTATTTTACTTTTATTTAGGGTTCTAATCCAATTGATACCACAACTAAAAATGTCTTAATTTTGGTATTATGAGATAAACATGACAAGAAAGATTGTTTATTTTGCCTTCCAATTAATTCACAAATCACTAATCAGACATTTATTATTTTACTTTTATTTGGGTCCAAATCCAATTAGTGCCACAGCTAAAAACGTCTTAATATTGGTGTTATGAGATAAACTGGAGAAAAATGTCAGTTAATTTCTCCTTTCAAAGAATCCACAAGCCACTAATCGACCATTAGCAAAATTTCATCCAAAAAAAGGTCTTTCAATTTTATTATTTCTTTTGATTTGGGGCCCTATTCCAATTAGTACCACGGCAAAAAACACTTAATCTTGACTTTATGAGATAGACAGGAGAAGAAATTCTGTTAATTTCTCCTTCCCCAAAATCTAGAAGCCACTAATCGGCCTTTAGCAAAATTTCATGAAAAAAAGGCCTTTCCTTTTTAATATTTTACTTTGATTTGGGGCCCTATTTTAATTAGTGTCACCCCTAAAAACGTCTCAATCTTGGCTTTACGAGATAAATAGGAGAAGAAAGTCTGTTAGTTTCTCCTTTCCATGAATCCACAAGCCACTAATTGCGTTTAGCAAAATTTCATCCAAAAAAGGCCTTTTTTTATTGTTTTACTTTGATTTGGGGACCTAACCCAATTAGTGACACAGCTAAAATTGTTTTAATCTTGGATTTATGAGATAGAAAAGACAAGAAAGTGTGTTAATTTCTCCTTCCCTTGAATCCACAAGCCACTAATTGACCTTTACCAAAATTTTAATCTGAAAAGGCCTTTTTTTTTTTCTAATTTTACTTTGATTTGGGGCCCTAATCTAATTAGTACCACGGTTAAAAATGTCTTAACCTTGACGTTAGGAGATATACAGGTGAAGAAAGTCTGTTAATTTTTCTTTCCCATGAATCCATAAGACACTAATAAGCTTTTAGCAAAATTTCATCCAAAAAAGATCTTTCTTTTTTATTATTTTACTTGGATTTGGTCCCTAATCCAATTAGTGACACATCTAAAAAGGCTTAATCTTGGCTTTATGAGATAAATAGGAGAAGAAAGTCTGTTAATTTCTCATACCAATGAATCCACAAGCCACTAATCTACATTTAGGAAAATTTCATCCAAAAAAGACTTTCTTTAAAATTATTTTAAAATTATTTAGGTTCTAATCCAATGAATACCACAACTAAAATGTCTTAATTTTGATTTTATGAGATAAATGGGACTAGAAAGTCTGTTATTTTTGCCTTCCCATTAATCCACAAGCCATAAATCGGCCTTTAGTAAAATTTAATCCAAAAAAGATGTTTCTTTTTTGTTATTTTAATTCAATTTGGTGCCCTTATCCAATTAGCACCATAGCTAAAAACGTCTTAATCTTGGCATTATGAGATGAACAGATGTAGAAAGTCTGTTAATTTCTCCTTCCCATGAATCCACAAGCCAATAATCGGCCTTTCACAAAATTTCAACAAAAAAATTCCTTTCTTTTTTATTGCTTTGCTTTGATTTTGAACCCTAATCGAATTAGTACCATAACTAAAAATATCACAATATTGGCTTTACGAGAAAAATACGAGAAGAAAGTCTGTTAATTTCTACTTCCAATTAATCCACAAACCACTAATTGGCCCTTAGCAAAATCTAATAAAAAAAAGGCCTTTCTTTTTTATTATTTTACTTTGATTTTGGGTGCTAATCCAACTAGTACCATAGTTAAAAACGTCTTAACCTTGACTTTACGAGATATATAGGAAAAGAAAGTCTGTTAATTTCTCATTCTCATGAATCCGCAAGCCACTAATCGACCTTTAGCAAAATTTCATTTGAAAAAGGCTTTTCTTTTTTCTAATTTTACTTTGATTTGGGGCCTTAATCCAATTAGTACCACATCTAAAAATGTCTTAATCTTGGCTTTATGAGATAAATAAGAGAAGAAAGTCTGTTAATTTCTCATTCCAATGAATCCACAAACCACTAATCTGCATTTAGGAAAAAATTTCATCCAAAAAAGACTTTTTTAAAAAGTATTTTACTTTTATTTGGGTTCAAATCCAATTAGTACCACAACTAAAAATGTCCTAATTTTAATTTTACGAGATAAATAGGACAAGAAAGCCTATTATGTTTGCCTTCCCATTAATCCACAAGCCATAAATCGGTCTTTAATAAAATTTAATCCAAAAACGACCTTTCTTTTTTGTTATTTTACTTTGATTTGGTGCCCTTATCCAATTAGCACCAAATCAGAAGTAGAAACGTCTATTATTTTCTTAATCTTGGCATTATGAGATAAACAGAAGTAGAAAGTCTATTAATTTCTCCTTCCCATGAATCCACAAGCCATTATTTGGCCTTTCGCAAAATTTAATTCAAAAAGTTCCTTCCTTTTTATTGTTTTGCTTTGATTTGGAACCCTAATCGAATTAGTACCATGACTAAAAATATCATAATTTTGGCTTTACGAGACAAACACGAGAAGAAAATCTGTTAATTTCTCCTTCTCTTGAATGCACAAGCCACTGATCGGCCTTTAATAAAATTTCATCCAAAAAATTCACTTCTTTTTTATTATTTTGCATTGATTTGGAGCCCTTCTCCAGTTAGTATCACGGCTAAAATCGTCTTAATCTTGACTTTATGAGGTAAATAGGAGAAGAAAAGTCAATTAATTTCTCCTTCTCATAAATCCACAAGCCACTAATCGACCTTTAGGAAAAAATCATCCAAAAACAGCCTTTCTTTTTTATTTTCTTACTTTGATTTGGGCCCCTAATCCAGTTAGTACCACAACTAAAAATGTCTTAATCTTGGATTTATGAGATAAATAGGAGAAAAAAAGTCTATTAAATTCTCTTTCCCATGAATCCACTAGCCACTAATTGGTTTTTAGCAAAATTTCATAAAATAAGGCCTTTCTTTTTTCTTGTTTTACTTTTAGTTGGACCCTAATCCAATTAGTGCCACAGTTAAAAATGTCTTAATCTTGGCATTATGAGATAAATTGGACAAGAAGATCAGTTAATTTCTTCTTCCAAAGAATCCACAAGCCACTAATCAACTATTAGCAAAATTTCATACAAAAAAGGTCTTTCCATTTTATTATTTTATTTTGATTTGGGGCTTTATGCCAATTAGAACCACAACAAAAAACGTTTTAATCTTGGTTTATGGGATAAACAGGAGAAGAAAGTCTGGTAATTTCTCCTTCCCATGAATCTGGAAGCCAACAAATGGCCTTCAACAAAATTCATGAAAAATAGCCTTTTTTTATGTGACAGCCCCACCGCCCCCTAAGGCGTACCAGAGGGGTTAGCGGACTGCTTGCCCAACTCTCGCCAGGACTAACGAGGTAGTTAAATACATTCTAAGACGTTTCGAAATAAAGTAGTGCGCTTACACGAATCAAAATCGTAAAATGGAAAAAAAAACAAAAACGAA
The DNA here is from genome assembly GCF_003713205.1 of Coffea eugenioides. Lineage (NCBI taxonomy): Eukaryota > Viridiplantae > Streptophyta > Magnoliopsida > Gentianales > Rubiaceae > Coffea > Coffea eugenioides. Next base: position 39,791,363 of record NC_040043.1, read on the forward strand.
CCCGTCAATGAATAGTGGCTGCCACGTCACCCACCGGACCGAAACCAATCAACTACTAATAGTGTTACATAACTCTAGAGAATGAACATTTCCAAACCAAATAGGATACATGAACAGGGGTAAATAGTTTTATTCACATACGTTTGTAATTTACAAATAAAAGGAAAATATTGGGATCCAAGTACATTCAGAGTTTCCAACCATCGAGGAGCTTTACATAAGAATATATTAAAACTAGCTCAACTCGTACATCAAAATATCATAGTCTTCAAAAGTTGTTCCCTGTAAGGAAAACAAAATTTAATGGAGTGAGCTTTCGCCCAATGAGGTACCATCACTCAGGCATTCAAGGAGTACAAAATCACAATGATACACTATTCAAACAAGTTCATCAAGTGAGCACAACAACCATCACATTCCAAGAAGATTTGTAAAAGGATACGGTCGGCTCTCAAGAGCCCTTTTCCACTTTTGGCATACTTGATCTCACCTCATTGACGCTCCGTCAATGTATAAAAGTAACCAATACCGTAGACCCCACTTTACTCCAATTCCTTCCACCTCACATACCCCTACCGGGCCCGAACTCCAAACAGTTCAATAAATGGTAATACTCGAGTATACCGGAATCAAGAGTCTCGTACCCATCGATTCCTTAGAAACAGTTCCCCATGGCTTATCAATTTCCTCGACCAAGCCCTTGCTGGCTCGATTCAATTGACCACCAATGGAGTTGAGCTCAGAATCAACAGTATAAGTCGTTGGATACACGTCCAAACGACACCAATTCAAGTATAATCAAGACAATTCAAGTGATACAGTAAACAGTCAGTTAAGCCATAGAGTACGAGAGTAGTAAAGTACACTCTCGTCTCAACCAGTATCATCAGTAAACACAAACATTCCACTCATACATCTCAAGTATAACAAAGCCAAGAAATATCAATCATGTGAGTACTAAACTCACCAAGCAAACACAGAGTGAAATCACAAATTTCTGTCCGACGAGTGCGTTGCGTCACCAGCACGCCCTAAAACATTCAATAACACACAGTAAGACTCGATTATGAGTCATAAACCAAATCCACATACTACCAAAAATAAGGCCCCATGGGAACGTATAAGTACAAAATTAAGCTAGGGAAAGTCCGGAAATGAAAGTTAAACCCTAAAACCCAAAAACAGATTTGACGTCGTTTAGCGTATCGGACACAACCAAAGCTACGCTTATCAGATTGGTGTGAAATTTATACCGTTTCGAAGCTAAGATAAAGGGCTACAACTTTACTGAACACCACTCAGTCCAGTTCGTAGTGTAGCTAGGTCAAAATTTCAATGTACCAAACCAGAATCGTACAAACAGGTTAGCTAACTGCATTCTGGTTATATGACCATAACTCAGGCTACCGAATTCAATTGGGGCGTTTCCAGGGCTGTTAGAAAGCTAAGACACAGCACTACAAGTTTTGTGTTTTGGCCAAATTCTAATTCGGTAAGGATCAGGGTGAAAAGTCTCGGTCAGATTGGGTGAAGTGTCAACTCTGTCCACCAAACTCTACCTATGGCAGTTTGGGGGTATTTTTATCTTTTCACAGGATACGGAGCTCGGATTGGGCTGAAAATTTACAGACAACTATAAAATATCATTTCTTACAACTTTCATGTTTTAACCCAAGGCTGATTCGGCCTCCAACCTAGCCGAACAGAACAGGGCAGAACAGGGTTTGGTTGAAACCCTAATCTGGAAATTTCGGTACAAAGCGGAAATTTTCCGTAAATCGCTACAATTTACGCATCAAAGATTCATTCTAGACCATTCCAAGCCATCATACATGGCCAACCAATATTAAACATATAAAAACAGAAAAATCATGAATAATTATGAAAATTCACCAATCTCCACCAAAAGTCACAAAATCTTGCACAAAACCAACTCTATGACTAACACAAGTCATTAATTTCACATTATCAAAACCAAAGAAGGAATTCCTTAACTACTCACCTTGCAACCTCAAGAAAAGAGCCAACTTAGCACCACTTTCTTCCAAACAACTTCACCAACAACCTTACTACTACTAAACTAAGGGTTTTTATGGAGAAATTGAAAGTTTAAACGGTTGATTTGCTAAATTTGTACAAGACATGGAAGAAACAAGTTGAGAGCTTTCTTTTCTTTTCTTGTTGAGAGGGCCGGCTACAGGAATGGAGAAAATGAAGATTTTTGTAGTCAATTGTGAGCTTTTAGTAAAGTTCATGAATAGTAATCAAAGTCAAGATTGAGTCACAAAGTGACACTTGTCACTTTCTTTAATTCAAAGCTATCCTTTTGTCTCTCCAACTCTCATCCATCTAGTAACCTTTAATTATCTCTTAACACCTGATAAATTAAATCCGGTATACAAAACTTAACCTAGTTGGCCAAATTTTACCGAACTTACCACACTAGTGGGCCCCACATCCGGTATATACCCTTAAAACCTCATGAACTAACTTATACTAGGAAAAATAATTTAAAAATCATATTTGCTCATAAAAATTATTTTTAAAATTCTCCGAATAAAGAAAATATGAAAAAGCGTGCAATTAAAAGAAAATAAAACCTAAAAATTAAGAAAATTACGGGTTCTCACATTTTATTCTTTTACTTTGATTTGGGGCCCTAATGCAATGAGTGCCACCGCTAAAAACGCATAAATTTTGGCTTTATGAAATAAACAAGAGAAGAAAGTCTGTTAATTTCTCCTTTCCCTGAATCCACAAGCCACGAATCGTCCTTTAGCAAAATTTCATACAGAAAAGGCCTTTTTTTATTATTTTACTTTGATTTGGGGCTCTAACCCAATTAGTGATACAACTCAAAATGTTTCAATCTTAGATTTATGTGATAAACAAGACAAGAAAGTATGCTAATTTCTTCTTCCCTTGAATCCATAAGCCACTAATCGGCCTTTAACAAAATTTAATCCAAAAGGCCTTTCTTTTTTATTATTTTACTTGGATTTGGAGCCCTAATCCAATTAGTGACACTGCTAAAAATGCCTTAATCTTGGATTTATGATATAAATAGGAGAAGAAAGTCTGTTGATTTCTAATTCCCATGAATTCACAAGTCACTAATCGGCCTTTAGAAAAATTTAATCCAAAAAAAACCACTTTTAAAATTATTTTACTTTTATTTAGGGCCTAATCCAATTAGTACCACAACTAAAAATGTATTAATTTTAGTTTTATGAGATAAACATAACAAGAAAGATTGTTAATTTTGCATTCCCATTAATTCACAAGTCACTAATCGGCCTTTTGTAAAATTTCATCCACGAAAGGCTTTTCTTTTTTATTATTTTACTTTTATTTGGGCCCTAATCCAATTAGTGCTACAGCTAAAAATGTCTTAATATTGATGTTATGAGATAAACTGGAGAAGAATTTCTATTAGTTTGTCCTTCCAAAGAATCCACAAGCCACTAATCGACCATTAGAAAATTTCATCCAAAAAAAGGCCTTTCTATTTTATTTTTTTATTTTGATTTGGGCGCTATTCCAATTAGTACCACGGCAAAAAATGCTTAATCTAGGTTTTATGAGATAAACAGGAGAACAAAGTTTGTTAATTTCTCCTTCCCATGAATCTAGAAGCTGCTAATCGGCCTTTAGCAAAATTTCATGAAAAAAGGTCTTTCTTTTTTTATTATTTTGCTTTGATTTGGGGCCCTAATCCAATTAGTGCCATCGCTAAAAATGTCTATCTTGGCTTTACGAGATAAACAAGAGAAGAAAGTCTGTTAATTTCTCCTTTCCATGAATCCACAAGCCACTAATCGGCATTTAGCAAAATTTCATCTAAAAAGGGTTTGTTTTTATTGTTTTACTTTGATTGGGGGACCTAACCCAATTAGTGACTCAACTAAAAATGTTTTAATCTTGGATTTATGAAATAAACAAGACAAGAAAGTTTGTTAATTTCCCTTCCCTTAAATCCACAATCCATTAATCGGCCTTTAGCAAAACTTAATCCAAAAAAGACCTTTCTTTTTTATTATTTTACTTAGAATTTGGGGTCCTAATCCAATTAGTAACATAGCTAAAAACGGCTTAATCTTGGTTTTATGAGATAAACAAGAGAAGAAAGTCTGTTAATTTCTCATTCCCATGAATCCACAAGTCACTAATCGGCCTTTAGCAAAATTTAATCCAAAAAAGACCATTTTTTTGAATTATTTTACTTTTATTTGGGGCTCTAATCCAATTAGTACCATAACTGAAAATGTCTTAATTTTGGTTTTATGAGATAAACATGACAAGAAAGACTGTTAATTTTGCCTTCTCATTAATCCACAAGCCACAAATCGGCCTTTTGTAATCCAAAAAGACCTTTCTTTTTTATTATTTTACGGTGATTTTGGGAGCAAAATGAATTAGTACCACAACTAATAACATCTTAACCAAGACTTTACAAGATATACAGGAGAAGAAAGCCTGTTAATTTCTCATTCCCATAAATTCACAAGCCACTAATCCGCCTTTAGCAAAATTTCATCCAAAAAAATCTTTTTTTTTTTAAAATTATTTTACTTTTATTTGGTGCCCTAATCCAATTAGTACCGCAGCTAAAAACATATTAATTTTGGCTTTGTGAGATAAACATGACAAAAAAGTCTGTTAATTTCATCTTTCTATGAATCCACAAGCCACTAATTGGTCTTTAGTAAAATTTCATCCAAAAAAGGACTTTCTTTTCTATTAGTTCACTTTGATTTTGGGCGCTAATCCAACTAGTGCCACAGTTAAAAACATCTTAACCTTGACTTTACGAGATATATATGACAAGAAAGTCTGTTAATTTCTCATTCTCATGAATCCACAAGCCACTAATCGACCTTTAGCAAATTTCATCTGAAAAAGGCTTTTCTTTTTCTAATTTTATTTTGATTTGGGGCCTAATCCAATTAGTACCACAGGTAAAAATATTTTAACCTTGACTTTAGGAGATATACAGGTGAAGAAAGGCTGTTAATTTTTCATTCCCATGAATCCACAAGACAATAATTGGCTTTTAGGAAAATTTCATCCAAAAAAGATCTTTCTTTTTTGTTATTTTACTTTGATTTGGTCCCTAATCCAATTAGTGACACAAGTAAAAATGGCTTAATCTTGGCTTTATGAGATAAATAGGAAAAGAAAGTCTATTAATTTCTCATTCCAATGAATCCACAAACTACTAATATGCATTTAGGAAAATTTCATCCAAAAAAGATTTAAAATTATTTTACTTTTATTTGGGCTCTAATCCAATTAGTACCACAACTAAAAACGTCTTAATTTTGATTTTATGAGATAAATAGGACAAGAAAGCCTGTTATTTTCGCCTGTCCATTAATCCACAAGTCATAAATCTGCATTTAGTAAAATTTAATCCAAAAAAGAACTTTCTTTTTTGTTATTTTACTTTGATTTGGTGCCCTTATCCAATTAGCACCATTGCTAAAAATGTCTTAATCTTGGCATTATGAGATAAACAGAAGTAGAAAGCTTGTCCATTTCTTCTTCCCATGAATCCACAAGCCATTAATTGGCCTTCACAAAATTTCATCCAAAAAATTCATTTCTTTTTTATTGTTTTGCTTTGATTTGGAACCCTAATCCAATTAGTACCATAATTAAAAAAATCATAGTGTTGGCTTTACGTGACAAACATAAGAAGAAAGTCTGTTAATTTCTACTTCCCATGAATCCACAAACCACTAATTAGCCCTTAGCAAAATTTCATCAAAAAAGGCCTTTCTTATTTATTATTTTACTTTGATTTTGGACTCTAATCCAATTAGTAACACAGCTAAAAACGTATTAATCTTGGCTTTAGGAGATAAACAGGAGAAAAAGTCTGTTAATTTCTCCTTCCCATGAATCCAAAAGCTACCAATTGGCCTTTAGCAAAATTTCATCGATCAAAGGCCAATTTTTTTTTATTTTACTTTGATTTGGGGCTCGAATCCAATTAGTCCCATCGCTAAAAACGTCTTGATCTTCGCATTATGAGATAAACAGGACAAGAAAAGTCTATTAGTTTCGCTTTCCATGAATCCACAAGACACTAATTGGCATTTAGCAAAATTTCATCCAAAAATGCCTTTCATTTTTATTATTTTACTTTGACTTGGAGCTCTAATCCAATTAGTACCACAGCTAAAAACGTCTTAATCATGGCTTTATGAGATAATCAGCAGAGGAAAATCTGTAAATTACTCCTTCCTATGAATGCACAAGCCACTAATTAGCTATTAGCATAATTTCATCCAAAAAAAGCCCTTTTTTTATTATTTTACTTTGATTTGGAGCCCTAATCCTATTTGTTCCACAGCTAAAAATGTTTTAGTCTTGGCTTTATGAGATATACAAGGGAAAAAAGTTTGTAAATTTTACCTTCCCATGAATCTACAAGCCACTAATCGGCTTTTACTAAAATTTCCTCAGATCCAATTAGTACCACAACTAAAACCGTTATAATCTTTGCTTTATGAGATAAATAGGAGAAGAAAGTTTGTTAATTTCTCCTTCCTATGGATCCACATGCCACTGATCGGTCTTTTAATAAAATTTCATCCAAAAAAGACCTTTCTTTTTTATTATTTTACTTTGATTTAGGGCCTAATCCAATTATTACCACAGTTAAAAACGTCTTAATCTTGACTTTATGGGATAAACAGGAGAGAAAAGTCTGTTAATTTCTCCCCATAAATCCACAAGCTACTAATCAGCATTTAGCAAAATTTCGTCCAAAAAAGCCTTTTTTATTATTTTACTTTGATTTGGGGCCCTAATCCAATTAATACCATAGTTCAAAATGTCTTAATCTTAACTTTATAAGATAAACAGGAGAAGAAAGTTTGTTGATTTCTCCTTTCCATAAATGTGTAAGCCACTAATCGGGCCCAATCCCAAGGTTCAGTGCAGCCTCGTGCCCAAACCCAACCCCAACCCAAAAGTTTGGTGCAGCCTTGTGGTTAAGGCCAATATGACAATCCAATCTTAGGTGATTGGGTGCGAAAATTGAGACTAGTCTCTAGGATACTTTTCTTGACACCAGTGTGGATTGCACTGTTGATTTTGCACTAATGCCAGTTGGGGCTACGATTTTATTTGTCAGGACAGATGATGGTAAGTCTTGCGCTCGTGGAGCTTACATTTCTTTCTTTCTTCGCCCACTGTTGCATAAGAAGGTGGAGCAGTATTAAGGTTCGCTGCCTAAAAATCTACAGTACCATTATCGGATTATAGGACAATGGATTGTGGGTATTTTGATGATTCTGACCACATCATCTATGTATGCAATTGGATATGGGGTTGAGAGACTATTAGAAACGGTAGCTGACGGACGACGAAGGATATGTGCAACTTTTGCAGTTAGAGTTGTATTTGGTGCATTATATCATACCATTATCTGATTTGTTGGGTGCAAAAGTTATTGAAAATTCTAGTTCATATCTAGTCATGGTGATGATCACTATCTCTTTTTTTATCGTACCCATGGCATCGGGACTGAGTGAGACACTATTGGTAGTTGATGTTGTTACTGCACTCACGGTGGCGTTGGTAATTAAAATGCCTGATGGGGAAGGAGTAGTGCCATTAGTTGTGTGTTTGCTCCCCGGTGCTGTCAAGGCAATTCATCTCCAGTTTATTCAGTTATGGAGAGGATGGGTTCAGGAGGAGGATGCTCCCACACATGGCATATGCTCGGCATAGCCTGTAGGGGAGGGACCCCTGCCACAACCACTGCATCTGCCACAGCCCCTGGGTGAGAGACCTCAACAACTGCATCCGCCATAGCTCTGGGTGAGGGACCTCTGCCACCGCCATCTCCTCTGCCTCTGCCTCTGCCACTGCCATCCCCTCCGTCGCTGCCGCCACCGCCACTACCGCCTCCTCTCCACCTTCGTCTCCATTTGTGTTTTTCGGATCTTCTAGGGTCAGATTATCATTAGTAATTGTGCATGTGTGGATAGTAATATTGGAGGAACAACTCTAAAATTTGGTTTCAGAACTTCAACATGCAACAGGTCAGAATGTACTATTGATGATGTGGATTGGAGGATTGGAGGTGCAACTCAAAAACGCTATTTTAGATCTGGTTTCGGAGTTGGTATGTATGAGAGGCCAGAATGTGGTGGTGGTGGTGCAAATTGAAGGTTTGGTTTCGGAGTTAGGACACACATGAAGTGAGAATATGACATCAGAGGAGAGGACTGGAGCACTGGAATGCCACTACGATTTTATTTGTCAGAACAGATGATGGTAAGTCTTTCGCTCGTGGAGATTATATTTCTTTCTTTCTTCGTCCTCTGTTGTATAAGAAGGCGGAGCAGTATTACGCTTCACTACCTAAAAAACTACGGCACCACTACCGGATTATATGACAATGAATTGTGGGTATTTTGATGATTCTGACCACATCATCTATCTATGCAATTGGATATGGGTTGAGAGGCTATTAGAAACGGTAGCTAACGGACGACGAAGGATATGTGCTACTTTGCAGTTAGAGTTGTATTTGGTGCATTATATCATACCATTTCTGGCTTGTTGGGCGCAAAAGTTATTGAAAATTTTAGTTCATATCTAGCTATGGTGATGATCATTATCTCTCTTTTTATCGCACCCATGGCGTCGGAACTGGATGAGACACCAATGGCAGTTGATGTTGTTACTGCACTCACGGTGGCGTTGGTAATTAAATTGCTTGATGGGGAAAGAGTAGTGCCATTGGTTGTGTGTTTGCTCCCCAGTGTTGTTAAGCCAATTCATCTCGAGGTTATGGAGAGGATGAGCTCAAGAGGTGGATCCTCGCACACATGATATATGCTCGGCACAGCCTGTAGGGGAGGGACCTCCGTTACTGCCACTGCATCCGTCACAACTCTTGGCCGAGGGATCTCTACCACCGCATTTGCCATAACCCCGGGTGATGGACCTCTGCCACCGCCACCTCCTCTGCCTCTGCTCGCCATCGGCATCTTCTCTGCCTCGGTCAGTGCCATTCCCTCCATTGCTTCCGCTACCACCACTACCGTCACCTTTCCACCTCCATCACCATTTGTGTCTCTCGAAATTTTTAGAATCAGATTATCATTAGTAATTGCACATGTGTGGATAATAGTATTGAATGAACAACTCCAAACTTTGGTTTCTTAGTTTCAACATACGAGAAATCAGAATGCACTATTGGTGATGTGGATTAGAGGATTGGAGGTACAGCTCAAAGACGCCATTCTAGATCTGATTTAGGAACTGGCATGTGTGAGAGGCCAGAATGTGATATTGATGGTGCAAATTGAGGATTTGGTTTCGGAGTTAGGACACACATGAAGCAAGAATTTGGCATCAGAGGAGAAGACTGGAGCACTGGAATGCCACTACGATTTTATTTGTCAAAACAGATAATGGTAAGTCTTTCGCTCGTGGAAATTATATTTCTTTCTTTCTTCGTCCTCTGTTGCAAAAGAAGGCGGAGCAGTATTACGCTTCACTACCTAAAAAAGTACGGCACCACTACCGGATTATATAACAATGGATTGTGGGCATTTTGATGATTCTGACCACATTATTTATCTATGCAATTGGATATGGGTTGAGAGGCTATTAGAAATGGTAGCTGACGGACGACGAAGGATATGTGCTACTTTTACAGTTAGAGTTGTATTTGGTGCATTATATCATACCATTTCTGGTTTGTTGGACTCAAAAGTTATTAAAAATTCTAGTTTATCTAGCCATGGTGATGATCACTATCTCTCATTTTATCGCAGCAATAGCATCGGGACTGGGTGAGACACTATTGGCAGTTGATGTTGTTACTGCATTCACGGTGGCGTTGGTAATTAAATTACCTGATGGGGAAGGAGTTGTGCCATTGGTTGTGTGTTTGCTCCCCGGGGCTATCAAGGCAATTCATCTCGAGGTTATTCAGTTACAGAGAGAATGGGCTCAAGAGGAGGATGATCCCACATTTAGCATATGCTCAGCACAGCCTGTAGGGTAGGGATCTCTGCCACTGCCACCACATCCGCCACTGTCCCTGGGTGAGTGACCTCAACAACTGCATCCGCCACAGCTCTTGGCCGAGTGACCTCAACCACCGCATCTGCCATAGCCTCGGGTGATGGACCTCTGCCATCGCCACCTTCTTTGCTTCTGCCTCCGCCATCGCCATCTCCTCTGCCTCTGCAACTGCCGTCCCCTACACCGTCGCCACCGCCGCTGCCGCTACCGTCTCCTCTCCACCTCCGTCTCCATTTTTGTCTCTTGGAGTTTCTAAAGTCAGATTATCATTAGTAATTGCGCATGTGTGAATAGTAATTTTGGAGGAACAACTCCAAACTTTTGGTTTTAGAGCTTCAACATGCGAGAAGTCAGAATGCACTATTGGTGATGTGGATTGGAGGATTGGGGGAACAACTCAAAGACGCTATTCCAGATCTGATTTCGAAGCTGGCATGTGTGAGAGGCCAGAATGTGGTGTTGGTGGTACAAATTGTAGGTTTTGTTTCGGAGCTAGCACACACAAGAAACGAGAATTTGGCATTGGAAGAGAGGATTGGAGCACTGAAATGCCAATATAATTTTATTTGTCAGGATAGATGATGGTAAGTCTTGCGCTCGCGGAGCTTATATTTCTTTCTTTTTTCTTCACCCTCTGTTGCATAAGATGATGGGGTAGTATTACGGTTTGCTGCCTAAAAAACTGTAACGCCACTGTCGGATTATAGGACAATGAATTGTGGGTATTTTGATGATACTAACCGCATCATCTATCTATGCAATTGGATATGGGTTGAGAAGCTATTAGAAACGGTAGCTGACGGACGACGAAGGATATGTGCTACTTTTGTAGTTAGAGTTGTATTTGAGCCATTATATCATACCATTTTTGGTTTGTTATGTGCAAAATTTATTGAAAAGTCTAGTTCATATCAAGTCATGGTGATGATCACTATCTCTCTTTTTATCGTACCTGTGAGAACCCTCACTTAAGAATATAAAATTTTCCCTGAACTACTTGTATTACCCTAAGATTTAATCAATTATAATATTTCCTTGCATTGCATTTCATTACCTTTTACTTGAATTATAACATTTTCTTGACTTGGTATTATTCTATTTCACTATATAAACTATAACCAAATATCCTTTTTGTTGTGGTTGGGACTTTATGTGATAGTTTCGGGGTGTTATATAGACATTGGAAACATTTGGAGGATAGAAACATGATTTGGCAAAGTTTGGAGAGAGAATGGCCAAGATTGAGACAAGTGGCAAAATCCTAGCCATTCAATCTTTTTGACCAAAGAATTAGAGGAAATTTAAACCATTCTTGGCTCCATTTTTCCTTAGGTTTGTCGGCCACTTGAAGTTTCTAAAGGAAGAGAGAAAACTCCATTTTCATGCCTTTTAAACCTTAGCTTGATTTTGAGCAAAAATCAAAAGTGAAGGATTTGAGTTAGTAGAGTGAACAACCTTCAACTCTAGTGTGTGATTCAACTTTGGAGTTTTGGTTTTAGTGATTTGTTTTGGTGATTCAAGCTTCATATAAGAGAGCTATATGATCCTTAACTCTTGATTTTATGGTGTTATATCAAATGTTTAAAGTTTTGATGACAAACTAGGAGTTATATGGATGATATTTGTGGTTAAATTTCTTGAACTAAACAAGTGGTAGTAAGGTTGATTGGTTAGCATGCCATGTGTTTGATATTTTGTTTAAGTTTTGTTTATGGCTTTTCTTGATATATTAGCATGTTTTTTATCTTTTTAAAGTTAGGGTTATCACTTGGAATGTTGCTTAAGTTAGCTATAAGGAAAGGATGGAAGTTGGAGTTGCATGTGAACTAGTGGGCTATTTTGTTTCTCTTGGCTGACCGGCTTTGAAGTGGGAGGTTTCTCCTTGATTTTTGTGGCTTTTTGTACCTTAATTAAGCCTAATGAACTTGGCTAAACATTGGTTTAAGGTTTGGTGTGAGTTGAAATGCAAATGAAGCAAGTAAAGTGGTTGTTTTTGGGCAAGTAGTGGACTGTTTTGGTTCTTTTAGTTGGCTAGACTGTTTTGGTTCACTTGATCATTTGGTGTGTTGTATTTTAAGCTCTAATGGTGCTAGGTAATTTGATCCCCTGTATGTGAACCCTAGGAGAGTGAATTGGATGAATTTGATCCAAAGCAAGTAAAGTTGGCGAGAAAAGATAGGACAACTTTGTTAGGGTTCCAAACTGATCAGAACTGAAAAATTAGCCAACTTTCCCGAACTACTGGTATTGATAGGAGAGGAACTAGAGTGTGCATTTGGTACCGTTAGAAATTCCTTTGAGTCTAGTTTCCAAAGCCACTAATGGTACGTGATTCCGACCTTCCTACAGTGAGATATGACTGTTTTTCCGAGACTGCGCGGGAGTCACTGTTTTACCCGCGAAAACCATTTTGAACTTGAATGAGATTTTTCTTTTACTCAACTTTCTTGCACTTGTCAAACTTGTTTTCTTATGACCTTTTACTGCATTTTGGGCCTAACTTGCGTGGTGATTTGAGTCGTTTAACAACCCACTTGGTCATTTAATAAAACTATATTTGGGTTGGAATGAACCTAAATTGTTAACGATTTCACTTGTTGCCCTAGGATTGGGAAACGGTGGTGAACGTAAAGGAGGAACTTGACGTTTGAACTCTGCATTTCTTGACAGGTGAGTGTTCCATTGCCTGTTACTTGTCTACGTGAAATATCTGAATATTTGATCTGTGACTGGTTGATAAACATTTGTTTTTGACAAATTTGAGGCGAACGTGTACTTTATCACACTCGTCCTCTCCTTCTTGAATGACCATGTACTTGTTTGAACTTGATTTACTTGTACTTGTGCTTGACTTGTAAATACTGAACGACAGCATATACCACATTCAATTCGAGTGGGAGGTACCTCTCATTCCCGTCTCAGTACCATTATCTTGATTAAGTCGATTGGAGGGTTATCTCATCGACCATACTTGTCCTTGCTTGGGTATACTCGAGTATCACCTAATTACTGTTTGAGGTGCTCAGGTCCGGTAAGGGGTTGACTGGTGGACGGAATTTGGAGAATGTCCGTAAAATACCATTAACGTTGACGGAGAGTCAACGGATTCTTGATACGATCAAGGTCAAGTGGATTTGGCTTTTGGAAGCCACTCGTATCCTTGAATTGAATTGTGATTAAATTGTTATATTACAATACGGTGGTTACTTGTTTATATTACGTTTTAATTGGCTATGTGCTTACAGGTTTATTTGGAACCTCACTGAATTTTAACTCACCCCACTCCTTTTATTTTTCCTTTACAGATCTGGAACGGACCTATGATCAAGAAATTTCATAGGTTTCACTTTTATTTTGAATTTGTACTTTGGCTTGTATCTTTTTTGTTAGAAGATTTTACTTTTGCCTCTTGTAAGTTCGACGTATATTATATAAATTAAGTATGGAGTGGTAAGTTTGACTTTTAACTTTATACTTTAAATTTGGGATGCTGGCGAGATGATTTTATTTCTATAAAGGGTTGTACCCTTTGCTTTTGAAGATATTTTGTTAGTTTTCTTGGATTTCTGGTTCATTAGTCGATTGAATCTCGGCGAGAGTTGGGCAAGCAGTTCGATAATTCTTAGGGTTCGCCCTGAAGAGAGGTGCGGCTGTCACAGCACCCATGGCTTCGGAACTGGGTAAGACACTATTGACAGTTGATGTTGTTACTGCACTCACGGTGGCGTTGGTAATTAAATTGTTGGATGGGGAAAGAATAGTGCCATTGGTTGTGTATTTGCTCCCCGGTGCTATTTAGGCAATTCATCTCGAGATTATTCAGTTATGGAGAGGATGAGTCTAGGAGGAGGATCCTCTCACACATGACATATGCTCGGGCCTGTAGGGGAAGGATCTCTGCCACTGTCACTGCATCCGCCACAGCCCTTGGGCGAGGAACCTCAAGCATCAAATCTGCCATAGCCCCGGGTGATGGACCTCTGTCACCACCACCTCCTCTGCCTCTGTTTCCGCCATCGCAATCTCCTCTGCCTCGGTCAATGCCATCCCCTACACCGCTTCCGCTGATGAGCAATTCTAGGGGAAGACCCTCCTAGAACCTCTCAACTTTGTAATATCAGAGTTGGACCTTTTCTCCCCAATGAAAATTGAATTCGATTGTTCTCATGAATTCAAGACCTCTGACACACGAAGGTAATCAGCAATCTTAAACAAATAATGATGGATGAAGAGACACCACGATTAGGGAACAAACTAATCGATAAAGTCTGATTTGAATTCTAAGTTATGAACTCAAGAATTCAAGAGTAAGTTCGATTAAGAATTGGAAGGAAAATTTCTCACGATTTCTGGTTGTAATATTCCCTTCCTTTACTCATACAAGAGGTGCCTTTTTATAGGTTAGAACTAGGGCAAATCCATTTGGAGTAAGGATTGACAACTTACCTATCTAAACTAGGAATAGGAATTCGGCCCACATAAAGAGCCAGTTCTTTATGGCTTTCCGATAAGGTTCAATAATTAATAAAATCTACTAAAAGAATTAAAACTCAGCGACAACATGTCCTTTGTGCAATTAACAACTACTAAACTAGGCAGCTTTAAAACAACTACTAACTAAGCTAACAAGTATGAGATCATTCTTTCACTTCAAACGTACAAGTGAACAAGGTAACTTCATGGTCCATCAAATCTTCAAACTTAGCTTGCTCCTTACTTGTATAGTGAATGATCAAGGCTCGTAAAGTTTCCTTCACCCTCTTGGATCTTGATCTTGTCATTGGACCACCAATGTTGACCAAAGATCCTTAACCCAAGGTTGAAGTTGTTGTGCACCCGTATCCACATCATTCCCTCTCTCCTCGAAAGGATTCGTACTCGAATCTTCAAAGTCTGTATCAAAGTCAAAAGGGGATAGGTCAAACACATTAAAAGATGCACTTATGCCATACTCAGTTGGAAGTTTCAATTTATAGGCATTGTCATTTATCCTCTCCAGGACACGAAAAGGTCCATCTCCTCTTGGATGTAACTTGGTCCGTCGAGCTGCTGGAAACCTTTCCTTCCTCATGTGCACCCAAACCCGATCACCAGGTTCAATACAACATGCTTTCTACCTTTATTCGCATGTTATGTATATTGCGCATTTTTCTTCTCAATTTAAGCTCGAACTCTCTCGTGCAAGGTCCGAACAGCCTCTGCCTTTTTGACACCATCTGCGCTTAAACACTCATCAACAGGAATAGGTAATAAATCTATTGGAGTTAGCGGCTGAAACCCATAAACAATTTCAAAAGGAGAATGATTAGTAGTAGAATGAGTGGTTCGGTTATATGCAAACTCGACAATAGGCAAATATTCTTCTCACTTTTTCAAATTCTTTTGAACAATAGCTCGAAATAAAGTACCAAGGGTTCGATTGGTTACCTCAGTTTGACCATCCGTTTGAGGATGACTAGAAGTAGAAAATAGCAACTTAGTTCCCAACTTTCCCTAGAGTGATTTTCAGAAATAGCTTAAGAATTTCACATCCCTATCACTACAATAGTACGCGGTACCCCATGCAATCTAACCACGTCCTTGAAGAATAAATCAGCAACATGATGCGTATCATTTATTTTCCTACAAGGGATAAAGTGAGCCATTTTAGAAAATCTATCCGCTACAACAAAGACACTATCCATACCTCTAGAAGATCTTGGTAAACCAAACAGAAAATGCATGGATAAGTCTGTCCAACGAGCATGAGGTACGGGTAGAGGAGTGTACAATCCATGAGGGTTACTCCTTAACTTTGCCTACTTACACTTTAAACATTTATCACAAATGTTAGCAATATCACGCCTTATTTTAGACCAATAGAAGTGTTCATGCAAAATATCAAGAGTTTTATCAATGCCGAAATGTCCCATCAACCCTCCGCCATGGGCTTTTCTAATAAGTAATTCCCTAAGTGAATAGTTGGGAATACATAGGCGAATGCTGCCACATTTCAAGAGCACGCACAACAGCGTACAATTCTTTATCATAAGTAGGGTAATTAAGAGCTTCCCCACTCAATTTCTCACTGAAACATGCCATGGGTCTATTATTTTGATGTAATACAGCCCCTATGCCGATTCCACTAGCATCACATTCAACTTCAAACGTCAAATCAAAATTAGATAAACCAAGAATAGGTGCTGAAGTTAACAAATTCTTAAGCTTATTAAATGACTCTTCTTACTCTTTTCCCCATTAAAACCCCACATTCTTTTTAATTATCTCATTCAAAGGTGCTGCAATAGTATTAAAGTCTTTAACAAATCTCCTATAGAAACTTACAAGACCATGAAAAGACCTTACCTGAGACACATTGGTTGGAGTCGGCCACTCCAAGATGGCCTTTACCTTGGCGGGATCAACACTTATGCCATTTGCACCAACAATATATCCAAGAAAGTTAAATTCAGGAATGCAAAAGACACATTTTTTCATGTTAGCAAATAGTCTATTTTCACGCAAGGCACTTAAAACAAGTCACAAATACTCAACATGCTCATCTAAAGACTTGCTAAAGATCAATATATCGTCAAAATAAACAACAAACTTCCTAAGAAAATGTCTTAAAACATGGTTTATTAATCTCATGAAAGTACTTGGAGCGTTTGTTAAGCCAAAAGACATCACAAGCCACTCATAAAGACCATACTTTATTTTGAAAGTAGTTTTCCATTCGTCTCATTCCTTTATCCTTATTTGATGATAACCAGATCTTAAATCAATTTTAGTGAAAATGATTGCTCCATGCAATTCTTCTAATATATCATCTAACCTAAGAATAGGATGACGATACTTAACAGTAATTTTATTAATTGCACGACAATCTGTACACATTCTCCAAGTCCCTTTTTTCTTAGGTACTAAAATGACTGAAACTGCACAAGAACTAAGAGATTCACGAACCTATTCCTTTTCAAGGAGGGAATCGACTTGTCTTTAGATTTCCTTTGTTTCCTTCGGATTTGCTCTATAGGCTGGTCGATTTGGTAGAATTGCTCCAGGAACAAAGTCGATTTGATGTTCGATACCTCGAATTGGAGGTAATCCTTTCGGTAGTTCCTCCGGAAACACATCCTTGAATTCCTGCAAAAGAGAGTAGGTTGCACTAGGAAGAGAATCGGTTATGTCAAGTGTGTAAAAAGAAAAATAATCAGCTTCCCGGTACATAAGTACTATGAGAAGATTTTGTGCATTCAAAACCTTATCTATCTCACGCACACTTGCATAAAAGCTCTTTTTTTTTCACTTTCAAACTCTCGGCCTCACTGAGTCTTTTCTCACTCGAATTTTCTTTTTCACTTAACTCGGTCTCTACTTTCTTTTTCCCCTCATTCTCTTGCACATTCGATTTTTTCTTTGCCTCTCTCAGTTGCCTTTGCTCTCTCTCTCTCTCTTATCTTAGATGCAATTATTTTTCATACACTTGTGTAGGTGTCAAGGGTAAAAGAGTGATTTTGAGGTTTTTCATAATGAACTTATACTTATTAGTGAGTACAATATGATCAGCCTGTCTATCATACTCCCAAGGACGCCCCAACAAGACATGACTAGCGTGCATAGGAATTACATCACATAAAACTTGGTCCTTGTATTGACCAATAGAAAAAGCAATTAAAGCTTGCTTGGTCACCTTGACTTCCTCCCCATCATTTAACCAACACAATCTATAGGGTTTAGGATGGTAAGTCCATGGAATGTGTTTGCTCAACAAAATCAGCGGCTACATAATTAGTGCAAGAGCCACTATCAATGATCATAAGACACACCTCATCTCCAATTTTGCATCTCGCATGAAAAATGTTGGTTCGTTGTAGATCATCTTCTTGAACTTGTGCATTAAGCACACTCATAGTCACCATAGTTTGAGCTACGGGGTCCTCCTTTATCTCAACCATGTCATCATCCTTCCCTTTTTCTTCAAATGGTGGCATGTCCGCATATTTCTCCTCTCCTTCGCTTTGCCACACTCCCTCTTCATTCATGTACATGATGCTTCGGTTAGGGTATTGAGCCATGAGGTGGCCGATTCCCTTGCATTTGAAGCATGCCTTTGGTTGGTTGGTAGATGTATTTGCCACTGAAAGAGTCAGCCGCAGGGTTGGTTTAGAAGAAGTTGTACTCGGATGGAACGGTTGTTCCATCCGCTTGTTTTCCTTCTCCGTATTATCTTTGCCTTGGCCAAGCATTGGATGTTGGCAATTGATTTCTTCTCCAAGGAGTGGCAGATGATGTAGTGGTTCGGCCACTAGGTGTCTTTATAGTTAAGATTTGCTTTTCCACCTTCTCTGTATACGACACCATTTTTTGTAGCTCAAAGTGGTTTTGAAACTCAACCTTCTTCCTAATTTCAGGATTTAATCCATTAAGGAACCTTGCCATGGTTGCTTCCGGATCCTCTTGTACATTGGCCCTTATCATCGCTACCTCCATTTGTTTGTGGTACTTATCAACCAAATTAGACCCTTGAGTGAGTCGTTGGAGCCGATTGTACAAGTCCGTGGTATAATGGAAGGGTACAAATCGTTTTCTCATCACTTGCTTCATTTCAGTCCAAGTGTTAATCGGTTGTTCCCTATTTCTCCTTCTTGTGGCACATACTTGCTCCCACCAAATAGATGCATAGTCTTGAAATTCAATAGCTGCAAATTTTACCTTTTTCTCTTCAAAGTAATTGTGGACTTCAAACACTTGCTCAACTCGCAGAACCCAATCCAAGTAAACTTCAGGATCATTCTTCCCATGAAAAGTAGGCATCTTAACCTTGATGGAACCAAGATTGTCATCGGTTCTCCTAGGTCGGTCTCGATCTTCCCTCGCTTCCCTTTGGCTTTTCCTTGATCGAAATGAGGTGTTAGAATGATATCCCTCATCATTCGCATCATGATCAGTACTAGAGCACTCGAAACCCTATTGTGTGTATCTCCGATACCTTGCATCTCAATGGCAGCCAACCTGTCGGATAATTGTGTCATCACAACTTCATATCTCTCCGCTTGTTTTCGAAAAGCTTGGAGCACCAGTTTGAGTGACACGTCAGTCTCAGACGGCTCGGGTATGTTTCCCTCTTGAGACATATTGTCAAACTTACAAAACAAGTGTGTTCTAGTCTACCTTGCAAAGCACTCGTGTATCACTCAAGGAAACATACTCACTCTCAATTTTCCTTTTCGAAGTTCTTAAAACAACTCAAACTCTCAAAAATTCCAGAATTAATTGCCCTATAAGCAAGTAATAAGACACAAAGCAGAATTTTACAAATCCTAGAAAAAACTCTACCCGAATTTGGAACTTTTTGAGCTGTTGTTTTGCTGAATTTTCGGTCAGTATTTTAGAGGGTAAATGGTGCTTTTGGGGTGCTCAAATAATGTAAGTGTAGACACCAAATTTTTAAGGAGTTTCATTTGTTATTATTTCTATTTTTGATTAATTTCATTTTTATTTTATTTTTATTTTTTATGTCATTTTATCATTTAATTAAACTTTAATCATTTAATTTTCAATTTAATATTGTTTCGATGTTAGGGTTTTACTTTATCTTATTTTATTTTTGTTTTTGCACATAAGCCTATTTTGGTGGATGAGATCTTGGCCTTTCATCTGAGGTTTAGTTTTTCTTTAGGGGAGGTACCTTAAAAAGAGAGGGAGCCGCAAAAACACAAAAGGGGACTGGGGGGTCTAAAGCAGCCGCAAGCAACAAGTGGGGGGAGGACAATTAGAGAAGGGAGCTATCGGGCATGGAGAAAAAGAAAACAGGGCGAAGGAAAAATACAGAGCAAAGGGGAGAGAACAGAGCAAAACAAAAAAGGGTTTCGGCGGACAAAAAAGGAGGAAAAGAAGAAAGCGAGGCAGAGGAAGGAAGAAAAAGATTAAAGTTTCATTTGGGAGGGGCGGTAGACAAAATTAGGGATCTAGTTTCGGTGGAGATAGAAGGAAACAGGAAAGGCTAAAAAACAGAGGGGGAGGCTCTTGGTTTGTGGAAATGAAGAGAGCAGCGGAGGCGCTGAACAGAACAGCAAACAGCAATGGATTGATGAACGTGTTACTAATTGGGTGCCTTAGGCGCTGGGAATTCGGTTGATGAGGCAGCAGAGGGATATTGAGGCATTTGAGGCAGAGAAGGAGTCTTTGGTAAAGTCCAATAAAGCCATTAAGGCTACTATTTGGGATTGGAGGAAGCAACTCTTTGCCAAGGCTGAGGAGGCTGCTGTCGG
Organism: Coffea eugenioides; assembly: GCF_003713205.1. Classification (NCBI taxonomy): domain Eukaryota; kingdom Viridiplantae; phylum Streptophyta; class Magnoliopsida; order Gentianales; family Rubiaceae; genus Coffea; species Coffea eugenioides. Next base: position 39,811,672 of record NC_040043.1, read on the forward strand.
GAAGGGGGGTCTTTAGTTCCTCTTTCCAAGCTTAAGGCCATCTACAGCGAAGTAGCCAGCCTAGCCCTCCCCGCTGCTGATGCCGACGGCGCAAGTGTACTGCGCGATGGGCGGTGCTTCCAGCCACACGCAGCGCCGTCTTCTCCTCCCCACAACAAAATCCTACGGCTGGCAGCTCCACACCCAACCCCTCAATTCTTCCTCCATTTCGCCTTACAAAGCTGACACTGCCGCCCGTAGACTACCACCGTGAGAAGTCACAGTAGGGTAGCCTCTTCATTTCCATATTTTCTGTGAGGTTGGCATTTCAATTCTCGTGTTGACTGTTTATGACCTTTGATCCCACATATTTTCCATGTTCGATTGGGCTGAATTCTTTGCTTTTCTGATGATCTTGGGCCCGGTTGTAGTATAAATTGAGCAAAGAATTGTTGAACTTTTTTAATGCCCGTTAACTGTTCGATAAAATGACTGAGTAAGGAATTTTGAACCAAAGGGAAGATTTTATCCGTTTTTCTGCATGCGTTCAGGATGAAATCTGGCCAGTCCGAAACTGGCCAGAATCTGTGCATTTTCATCAGTTGGCGTAGGAAGAGAAGCCATGAATTTTTGAAATTGATTTTGTTTAATTTTGCTGTTTTTGCATTCCATAATGATGTGATGTTGTTGCCATGTAAATTTTGTCGGATTTTCTGAAGTATCTGAAGTTACAAAAACGTTTCCATCACATTTGCCTGGAAGAAGAAAGCTCCTGCGAAGTTTGGAGCATAAATTTCTGAATTTTTGCAATCAACCCCAGACCTTAGGTGAAATCACATTAAAGCCCACAGAACTTCCAGATCTTATTCAATTGAGTCGGGTTTTAAACATAAATTGACCCCTGGACGTTGCTCTTCTTTAATTTCGACCCCAAAGTCTTCATGATTCTTCTAATTTAAGTCCCTATTTTGTTGTGATTGAACCCCAAGTTCCCCTCTTATTCTGATATGTCCCAAAATCTAGGAAAATTGAACTGATTTCGTCCTTTTAAGTTTAGTCCTCCGTTTGCATATTTTATGTGACTTGTTTTGATAAATTAATTCTGGGATTTAGATCATAATTGTGGCTTGATTATTTTAATCGATTTGCTAATCATGTTGGGTTCAATAAAACAAGTGATGTGGGCTAAGAGTTTAAGAAAGTGGGTTTAGTTCATTATTTGTGGGTTTTGGTTTGGGCCAGAGAGTCAAGGCCCATCTTTTTGGTTGGCTATGTTTGGGCCAAAATAATATACTAGCCCACTTGTTTTTCCTTGGATTTCCGATTGGGCCAAGTGATCTTGGCCCAAGAGAGGTGACAATGGCTCATTCCCTTTTGTTTTTTGGATTTCCGATTGGGTTGGGGAGGTTTTGGCCCAATGGTTTGGTCCGTTAAGAAACCAGAAAACAATCTTGCAAATCAGTCCCTGAATTTCTCCTTAACTGTGCTGTGGCCCTGGATATTTTCAACTTCTTTCAATTGGATCCTTAAATTAATTGCAAATAGATCCCTGAACTTTATTCTTCTTTAATTTCGACCCCAAAATTTTATCAATTTTTGCAATCAAGTCCTTTCTTCTTTTGACTTCTTAAATGTAGGTTGTCAACATGATTTAATTGATTCAAATTCATGTTTATTTTTATCCTTTGTGATTATTTGTCAAATAAATTGGTACCCTAACCATTTTATTATTTTGGAGGATGAATAAGTGACTTCACCCCGTTAGAGCTCCATTCCAAGGGAGGTACCCCCTATCTCTCACTTCTTACTTTTATATTCTCCTACGTGCTCCTACGTGTTATGTGAATATGCATGTCTATTTCGCTTTCCTTGCCTTTCCCTAATTCCTTGCATTTATTTCATTTATTTTACTTTTATTTAAGTGATTCATTATGGGGTATGTGTACACCTCTTGGCTTGTAATAATTAGGGATTTAATTATTTTATTCCTTTTCCCCCTTTTTAGATTGTAGTAGGGTTTCCCTAATGTAATAGATAGGGCTTGGAGGAGCATTCAATGAAGACCTGTCGAAGTCATGTGCCTAGCTAGCAAATGTAATAGTTAGGGCTTTAATTGGCTTATGTGGCTTGCATGCTTAGTTGCTATGTGTTAATTTGCTTTGTTAGGGCATTGCATCTAGTCAAGCATGCTAAATGTTATGTGCTATGTGTTTATAAGTGTTTGGCATGTCTACTTGCTTTCATAGCCCTGAATGAATGGAATGGATGAATGTACGTCACCACACTAGTCCAACGCTAGTTGTGGCTCCTTTTATCATTTCCACTAGTCTAATGCTAGTAGGAATTCATAGAAAGGGCTAGTCCAACGCTAGACCCGATAGGATTTTTCCTTTATTTTTCATTAATGCATTATCTGCCTGTTCACTACATATCATGCGTTTTTCCTTAGTTTTATCATCTGGCATGCTCCTCGATTCCCCTTTCCCCTCACTTTGGTCTTGCATCTCATGCTAGTTAGGGTACATTTGCCTGAAGAGTCCCCTTCTGATAAGGGAAACGAGCGAGTGTGGCTACTCGATAGCCTTAGCACGCTAGTTTTGCTTTCTAATCAAAGGGAAAATCGAAGTCGAAAAATTAGGAGTCATTCCCATACCCGACCTGATGCATTCCTTTAGGTTCATTCATTCTCATTTATTACTTACTCATCTTTTTCAATTCACATTTCCTCATCACTTTTCCTTTCCTTACTGTTCATTTTGATTTCTACTTCACAAAATTGCACTTAATTACACCTATATGCACTTATCACTATATTTCATACGCTTGCACACAAACACTTGGATTTTTTCATACAATTTCACACATGCACCTTTTCATACACTTGCACACAAACACTTGGATTTTTCATACCATTTCACACGTGCACCTTTTTATGCACATGCACACTTGCACTTTAGCCATCATTTGCATTAATCGACCTCTATAAGGTTTTCTTTTATTGGCCGCCACAACTCATGTGGTTGGGACCAAAAACCTTACAAGAGACATTTTAGAATCTAGGTTTGCATTTTTTCTTTCTTTTCGCATTCATCTAGTCAAATCCAAAACATGAAATACATATTTTTGGTAGAAAAATTGGAAAGGTGGGGCTAAATCACGCAACTAGCCTTGGCTAGGTCGGAGGGGTGCCTTGGATTTTTATCCTTGCCTTCCCCTCCGTCAAATGTGACTCCCGAACCTTTTTCGTTGGTTTACGTGGACTAGGAGTCGCTTTAAAAAGGGTTTTTTACTACTTGTCTTTAAAAAACACTTTTTGGGTGACTTGGTACGCCCTAAATCTATACCAAGTGGCGACTCCGTTTTTATATTTAAAAAACCCTTTTTAAATTTCATTTGGTCAAATCGTCGCTTTCCAAAGTCCCATGGCCTTTTATTTTCCTTTTCACACGTTCACATATTCCACACTATTCACACACCACCACACTCATCATTCAAAAAAGTGGGGCGCGACAGTAAGAACCAGTCCTCAAATTTCAGTCAAATCGGCTTGCAAAAACTAGTTCAACCGATTTTAGAAATTCAAGAATTCAAAGGCGGTTTGGCTTAGGTGTTTGTGGCAATTTAAGTTTGGTTTTGAAAACTGATTTGGGTGTGTTTGGGGCTGGTTAGGTCGTTTGGGTTCGTTGGAATTCAATCAAGATTGGAAACTCAAGATTTGGAAAATCAATCAAGATTTGGAAACCTGATTTCCTTTGTGTGAGAGCCGATTCCTTCTCTTCTTCCTTTTTTTTCGTTTCTTTTTTTATTTTATTTTATTTTTTTTTGCTTTGGCTCTTCAAGGAACACAAATTTAGGTCACACCAACAAGTTCAAGAAACGAATGAAAGGTTATGCAAATTCCAAGAAAATCCTAGTTCTTGATTTATTGTTCAAGAACTTTCAAAACAAGACTTGGTGGTCCAAGAACTTCAAGAATTTTGTTCAAGAAGCTCAAGAACTTCACCAAATTATGTTGTGGTGTCTAGGGTTTGCAAGTACAACAACCAATACTCAAAAAATAGAAAAAATAGAATTTCACCAATATCCTAAAGAAAATTACAGCAATACTCTAGCAACTTGGACACTAAAACAATATAAGGTACGTGACTTTTTTTTTTTGTCTTTAAACCCTAACAACCCAAACACAAGTATAACAGACTCAAGAATGAAATTTGGACAGAAAACACAAAAAGACAACACCCAAACAAATTTTTTGTGTTTGGATGAACAGTACATGAACAGTACGCTACAGTACAATGAACAGTAAATCGCTACAATTTTTTTTTTTGACAAAAGACACAAACTAACCAGATACGAACAACTTCAATTGAAAGAGAATTAACCTGATACTCTTGATACCAACTGATGAGCAATTCTAGGGGAAGACCCTCCTAGAACCTCCCAACTTTGTAATATCAGAGTTGGACCTTTTCTCCCTAATGAAAATTGAACTCGATTGTTCTCATGAACTCAAGACCTCTGATGCACGAAGGTAATCAGCAACCTTAAGCAAATAATGATGGATGAAGAGACACCACAATTAGGGAACAAACTAATCGATAAAGTCTGATTTGAATCCTAAACTATGAACTCAAGAATTCAAGAGTAAGTTTGATTAAGAACTTGAAGAAAAATTCCTCACGATTTCTGGTTGTAATATTCCCTTCCTTTACTCATACAAGAGGTGCCTTCATATAGGTTAGAACTAGGGCAAATCCATTTGGAGTAAGGATTGACAACTCACCTACCTAAATTAGGAATAGGAATTCGGCCCACATAAAGAGCTAGCTCTTTATGGCTTTCCGATAAGGTCCAATAATTAATAAAATCTACTAAAAGGATTAAAACTCAGCGACAACATGTCCTTTGTGAGATTAACAACTACTAAACTAGGCAGCTTTAAAACAACTACTAACTAAACTAACAAGTATGAGATCATTCTTTCAGTTCAAACGTACAAGTGAATAAGGTAACTTCATGGTCCATCAAATCTTCAAACTTAGCTTGCTCCTTACTTGTATGGTGAATGATCAAGGCTCGTAAAGTTTCCTTCACCCTCTTGGATCTTGATCTTGTCATCGGACCACCAATGTTGACCAAAGGATCCTTGACCCAAGGTTGAAGTTGTTGTGCACCCATATCCGCATCATCCGCCGTCGCCACTACCGTCTCCTCTCCACCTCCATCTCCATTTGTGTCTCTCGGAGTTTCTAGAATCAGAGTATCATTAGTAATTGTACATGTGTGGATAGTAGTATTGGAGGAACAACCTCAAACTTTGGTTTCAAAGTTTCAACATGCGAGAGGTCAGAATGCACTATTGGTGATGTGGATTCGAGGATTGGAGGTGCAACTCAAAGACGCCATCCTAGATCTGGTTTTGAAGCTGGCATGTGTGAGAGGATAAAATGTGGTGTTGGTGGTGCAAATTGAAGGTTTTGTTTCGGAGCTAGCACACACAAGAAGCGAGAATTTGGCATTGGAGGAGAGGATTGGAGCATTGGAATGCCACTACGATTTTATTTGTAAGGACAGATGATGGTAAGTCTTGCGATCGTAGAGCTTATATTTCTTTCTTTCTTCGCCCTCTATTGCACAAGATGGCGGAGCAGTATTACAGTTCGATGCCTAAAAAACTGCAGCACCACTATCGGATTATAGGACAATGGATTATAGGTATTTTGATGATTCTGACAACATCATCTATCTATGCAATTGGATATAGGTTGAGAGGCTATTAGAAACGGTAGCTGATGGAACAACTACTCAACCCCATACCCATTCCCATAAATAGATGAGGTGGACAAAAACATCAACGTCCCCACTATCCAAGAGATAAAATAGATGATAAAATATGTTTGCTATTTCTAACTTATTTACCTCTAAGTTATCCATATTGAATTTTGTCTCAAAACTATGAATGCAATTTTACTGAACCTTCCCTCTTAAATGGTTGATGATAAATAATAGAAATAGATTTTGTTGTTATCCTAATTAATTTGGATTTGAAATTCAGTCAAAACATATATAAAAAGGTCATTTTGAAAAGAAATGTAGGAGACTTGAAATTTTGTAGTTTAGTAGTAATTATACTAAAGACCGCACCTTTGTTGTTGTGCAAATTATTAAAAGGCCAAAGTATCTAACTCTACCTTATCTACCTCTAAGCTATCCATATTGAATTCTACTTGAGAACTGTGAATGCAATTTTACCGATCCTACCCCATTGGATGATTGATAATAGATAATAGAGAGAGAGATTTTATGCAGAATTCTAAAACTACACAACCAGCTCTCACTACTTTTATTTTCAAGTCCTAAAGAATGATATGATATTTTATCCCAATAATGAAGACGTATATTGCTTGAGTTGGATATGGCTTATTTTGAGATTGAGTTAAATTTACTTCCTGGATTTCTTTTTATAAATATTAGATATTTTTCTAACATTTTCTTGAAAAGTTTGATTAATCCTTACTTTTTTACTTTTGAATTGTGTATCATAATCTGCTACATACATACACCCGTAGAGGATCATGTGACATGTTAAGGTCTTTGGATGGTTTTAGTTACAGCATATGATTATACATCAGAAATTTACACTTCGTCTTTATTCTGTATAACCAAGAAATGGTATTAGAATTTTTCATCACCACTGGTACTCTTAAATTCTCTGTTTTGCCCTCACTGCACAAATTATTTGTTGATTGAGTCACTATACATTCTTTTGTAATCCTTGTTATAAAAGATGTAAATATATTATGCCTTGAGTTACATATTTCGATCAATTTTGCACTCTCATGATGCCTTTCTATATTTTTGTGAAGATGATGACTTTTATTTCTTTCTGTTTTCCTCCTTTATTTCCGGATGAAATGGGTGGGAGAAGAAAATTCTAAATGGGTTAATTGGATTGATGGATTACCTAATAATATCTATTTATTAAATGGGTATTATTGGGTAATCCATTTATACCCATATGCAAAAACTTAAGATACTCATATCCATCTATTCATGGGCGGGTATGGGTAAGTTTAGCTAAATGGGTTTGTTTGCCACATATACCTACAACTAACGTGAAATATCTAAGAAAAAATAATTAAATGAGAACAAAAGGAAGAAATGTAAAAGAATTGATTACGAAAATTAAAACTTCTTAGATATTGTGTCATGGCCCTTAAATATTTTAAAAAATATTTTTGAACTTCTCTTATAATTTTAATTACATCTATATGGCACATACAGAAATATACTTACTGGATAATTAATATGATTTGAGTCACACAAGAATGGTCAAAATATCAAATCGACACCCTATAATTAATAATGAGGAATTGGAAATTTCTAACAAATCATTACTTGACAATATTTCAGAGATTCATAAAAATATTTAATTAGTAGACATTAATGTGGTCCAAAATTATATAAAAATATATTTTTTTCACTAAACAAATAGAGAATAATTATGTAAGATGCAATATATGTAATTTTTGTAAACAATTTTTATACTAATCACACCCTTTGTCATGATAATGATTATTTCATCATGACCAATGTGGAACGATAATGATCGATAGGATACCTTTATGGTGGGAACCTGCCTATGATAGGGAGACGGAGACGTTAAATTGTTGTACAATGCGTGGAGAGGATATATACGAGAACCATCTGCGGATGCAACCAAAAAGCACATTGACTTCCGTACGAGTTGGGGCAGGAAGTGTTTTTGCATGTTAAAACCAGAGGCATTTATGTATTTGTAAATGTACCCATTACGACTGGAAAAATGTTGCAAATGCCTTGGACAAAAAATGTTCATAAAGAAGGTACCGAAATTTTAAGAAATAATAAATGATTATCCCACACGCGTGGGGGATAATAATTTGGAAAAAGGAAAAGTGGAGGTAAACGAAAGGATTCAAGCCTTCATTATATTTATATACATATACAAATTTAGTGACCAAGTGTTCAGCTTAAGCATCCGGGAAAATGGTCCCATGACTATCGTTATGGTAAAAAACTTATTATAATCGATTATAATAAATTTAGCAAGCATTTGATTACCTGTTGGACTTATCCACTTGAATAGGATTATGCGTAAAAATAAGGAAGTAAGTTTGTCATCTAAAATAGTAAGTTAACGTAATAAACTAGTAATTTTTGCAGCCCAAAACGTGAATTGAAAGTATTACGAAACATACTTTTTAAAGAGATAAATTACAATTTTTATCCTCAATATACTTTTGAGAGAGTAAGTTTATTTGAAGTAATAGTATGTTTTTATACATAAATAATCATTTTTACGTATAACATAGTAAATTTGATTAATGACAAAAACATGCTAATTTATGGCAAAAAATCTCTATTATGCTTAAGAAACTTATGCCAAGCCCATATTTTATTGTTATTTAAAATAACACTAAAATGTTTTATTAATGATTAAAACTGAGTACCTTACTTAGTAAGTAATGTTAATATACTTGTATAAATACTTGATTGTATGTGAAAAAATTAGTATTTTTTAAATTTATACATAATTAAATTTTTTCTGTTGCAATTTAAAAAAAAAGTAAGAGAAATTTTTTTTGCGCAGAGCACCAAAATCCACAAGTCAAAATAGTTGGTCTGAAAGGGAAAGATACAGCTGAATAGCATTGTTTAAAGTACCAAATAAATAGATGTAAAATGCTGGTTAAAAACTGGTACTTTGACATATAATAAAGGAAAGTCATAAAAATCAGGCCATTTATGGAAAAAGGTTTCATTAATAAAAATTCCAGCTCTTCGCGGCTTTCTTACCAATCCTCCAAAGCATGAGCAAAGTGCCAATAATTGAAATAGTAATCTTTTCGATTTATACAGAATTAATTTATTTTTTGCAAATTAAAAAAAATAATTGAAAATTTTTATCAGAAAGCACATAAGTCAAAAGGAATGGTCTAAAAGGGAAAGGAATAGCAGATATGTACAGTACTTGTATTTCACGTTCGAAGGACTACAGTGCTGTTTTTGACAATACCCCGAAAAATATGAAATGCAAACGGAACCGATTCTTCATTATTTAAAATACCAAATCTGTGATTGTGTTTTAACTATTATCCATTGGTATTCTAAAGTATCATTTTTTCATCCAATACCACCTCTTTAACACCCGTTTTCCCTTAAAAAATTTATTTATTGGATGAAAAAAAATAAACCTTTTATGCAATAAAACACTAGCTCTTTATGCCTTTCCTCCATTATAAGAACAGAGTACTCATTTTTCCCTAAAAAAATTAATGGATAAAATAAAATAAAATAAAAACCGATTTTAGGTTAAAACACTAGCTTTTTATGACTTTTCTCCATTATAAGAGCACAGTACCCATTTTCCTTATTAAAAATTTTATTTATCGGATAAAATAAAAATAAACCCGTTTTCCCATAAAACACCAGCTCTTTATGACATTTCTCCATTATAAGAATAAAGTACCCATTTTCTCACAAAAATTTATTTATCGCCTAAACTTAAAATAAACCCATTTTTTAATAAAATACTAACTCTTTAGCACTTTCCTCCATTATAAGAACACAGTACCGATTTTTGTATAAACAAAATTTATTTATCGACTAAACTAAAATGAAATCCGTTTTCCAATAAAACACTATCTCTCTATGACTTTTCTCCATTATAAGAACAAAGTACCCATTTTGTCATTAAAAAATTTATTTATCGGCTAAACTAAAAATAAACCCATTTTTCAATAAAATACTACCTCTTTATCACGTTTCTCCGTTATAAGAACACAGTACCCATTTTTACATATAAAAATTTTATTTATCGGATAAAATAAAATAAAATCTGTTTTCCAATAAAACACTAGCTTTATGGCTTTCCTCCATTATGAGAATAGAGTACCCATTTTTCATAAACAAATTTATTTATTGGATAAAATAAAAATAAATCCATTTTTTAATAAAGCACCAGCTACTTATGGCTTTCCTCCATAAATTATCTATTTTCATACGTTAATTTATTAGTTAGATAAAATCAGAATGAAATTAGGTTGAACAATAAATTACCCTTTACGATGAAATTGAAATACAGAAAAGTAACCCATAGCAAGTTTTAACTCCATTTCCAATACAAAATATGCTACAAATTCTTTTGGCAACCGCAAGACACCTCATTCATAAAGTCTCAAGAAACCTTTCCAACCATTATGCAAAAGCAACTTATTCATTCTAAATTTTTAGCATCAATTTGATTATCAGTTGGACGTATCCACCTGAATAGGATAATATGTATTTTCTGGGACACAGGACATAATAGGAATTAAACTTGCATTAATGTAGACCTAACAAAATGAGAGAAATAGCATAACAATTAATACAATAATAAGAATAATAGAGTTGGTATAACAAAATTAGTTTACTCTACAAATTTATTTTTTTCTGCAGATAGTTTGCGAATATGACATTCAACCACCAAAAAAAAGACATCTATATCTGTCTATATGTGTTGCAGAGAGAATTTTAGATAAGGAGCTTTCCAAATTGTCAAAAGTTCGAATACTATTTTATTACAATTTTACATTTCTAAAATTAAGAAATGTTTATCTCACAACTAATCCTTTAATTGCTCGTACAAATCCTATAATCATGCTCATGTTTTTCCCACATTTCCCTCACATTTTCCCCACTAACCAATAAAATTAAAACTCCCGAATTTTAACTAACAGATAATAACCAACCATGTCAAATTAATATCTGCAAATTCCAATTAACATCTCACATTTACTTTTTTTTTTTTTATCAACTTTTTATTTTATTGATGAGATAAAATTACAAAGCATAAATGCGTGTTACATACGTCTTATTTTCCGAATTGACGGTAAACCTAATTTGTCAAGGCGAATTGCCCCACGAGCTTCCCTTGGGAACATAGTAAAGCTGTCATATACCTTGACCTTTTGATGTGGGTGAGAAACGCCCACATTAGACAACGCATCAGCAACTGTGTTAGCCTCTCGATAGCAGTGTGAAAAATGAATAGGTTCCTGCAGGAGCTTCCAAATCTGCCTGATCTCCCTTCGAATCTGCCACGGACATTGAGTACTTCGTTGAATGATCCCAACTAAGAGTAGCGAATCTGATTGCACACTTATATTTTCGAATCCCCTATGTTTACACGTTTGAAGACCGATAAGGAGAGCCCAAGCTTCTGCACGGAGAGATGTAGTTTCTCCAAAATAAGCCGAAAAAGCAATCAGTGGTGAACCAGTTGGATCCCGAAGAACTCCTCCACCTCCACCCACTCCTGGATTACCCTTAGAACATCCATCCGTATTAAGTATGAGCCGTCCTATCTCTTTTGTCTCCCATCGAACAAATTTGTATGCAACCGTACCGACAGACACATTCGATCGATCATACAAATGACAAAAAGATTGGAATCGAAAAATTTGTTTGAAGTGGATTCCGACGATGGATTGAATTTCCGAGAAAATGAGATGACAAATAACAGACGATCGCATCTGGACACCCTCAAACATTGCTTTATTCCTTGCCTTCCAAATCTGCCAGCAAACTATATTAGGTAGAATGCGGTCAATAAGCTGTCGTGTCTCAGTATCATGTAACCGCAACCACCACCCTACTATGCAGGACCGTAGAGAAGACCCTGAACAGCTAAATCCACATAAACCTCGAAAATAGTTCCAAACTTCCGATGCTATTTGTCCATTGGCAAATAAATGCTCGATAGACTCTGCAGATGCCGAAGAACAACACAAGCACTTTGACGGTAAATGAAAACCAAGTTTACATAACCTATCTGGTAGCGGTAGTCTTCCTAGAAGTAGTCGCAACATGAAGAATGAGACTTTCCAAGGAATCCGAGGATGCCAAATCGAAGCAAAAACCATGGACTTGTTGCGGGCCTGCCTGATGTCTTCGAAAGCCGATTGTAGAGAGAATCTACCAGATGTGGTGGGCATCCAAATGACTTCAACTTCACTCCCTTCTTCCGGTGGTATGTGTTTCACAATGGAGGCCATTTTCTCCTTTGGTATTGTAAGACCTAAGGAATTCAAATCCCAGTGACCATTGATGACGAAATTGCGGAAAGTCAAATTTGGGATAACTTGTGCTTGTAGGAACAACGCACCACTTCCCAACCAGTTATCGTACCAAAAGTGACACGACCCGTCCCATAACATTGAGAGCTCCACTTGTCGACTGACGTTGACCATCCTCCGCCAGATTGCCGAGTCCGTTGATTTGAGTTCTACCTGACAAGGATGGAGGCTTTTGCAATACTTTGCTTTCAAGAACATTGCCCACAACGATGATCCTGTTCGGAAATTCCACCAAAGCTTGCATGAAAAAGCTTTGTATACGTCCCATAGTCTCCGAAATCCAACTCCTCCCTCATCAACTGGATAACACAAATGAGACCATCGTATCCAATGGTACTTCGAGTCCGCGGGTGAGGACCCCCACAGGAAGGCTAAGCAGGTCTTTTCTATAGTTTTGAACAACTTACCCGGGAGCACTGCAGCCGACATCAAATGCAATGGCATTGATGCCAACACATGTTTGATTAGAACTATTTTGCCTCCAAAGGAAAGTAATCTTGATTTCCACGACAAAATCCTCCCTAGAATAGACTGACAAACTTCTCCAAAGTATGATGATTTACATCTTCCAAAGTATAGCGGGAACCCTAAATAACGTATCGGAAATGAGTGGCAGGTAAACTTGGTGATACGTTCAATTTGCCTTCTTCTCGCCAGTGGCATCGATGGATGTACCAAGTAGCAGCTTTTTTGCACATTTATCAGCTGCCCCGAACACCTTTGATATGCCTCTAACACCTGCATAATAGCCTTCAGAGAAAAGGAAGAGCCATTTGCAAATATGAGAACATCATCCGCGAACGCCAAATGAGTTATAGAAGGACACCCATAAGGAACTTTGAATCCCACGAAGCCCGACTGCATGATGAGATTGTTTAATCCTCTAGACAACACCTCGGCCCCGATAATGAATAATGCAGGTGATAATGGGTCACCTTGACGAAGCCCTCTCGAAGATTTAAAGAAACCGTAGGAGGAGCCATTTATAATGATTGAGAACCAGACATTAGAAAGCAATCGCCATACTAGGTCAATAAATATTTCCCCGAATCCAAACTTCCTCAGAACATTAATAATATGACCCCATGACACCCGGTCATACGCCTTGGACATGTCGAGTTTTATTAAAACATTCCCACCTCTATTCTTTTTTCCCATACTCGATACCACCTCTTGAGCTAGGAGAAAATTTTCAGTTATATTGCGGCCCTTCACAAAACCTGTCTGCTGGGGGGAAATAATTTTTGGCAATAAAACCGCCACCCTGTCCGCCAAAATCCGGGACAATAATTTATTGAAAAAATTACATAGACTGATGGGCCTAAAATGAGAAAATTCCTGAGGATTTGGCTTCTTTGGAATTAGAACGATTGAAGTAGAGGTGATGAAACGGGGCAAATCCGCCCCACAGAAAAAACTGAGTACCGCATTGTAGACATCTTGGCCGATAACTTCCCAAGCAAATGTAAAAAATTTTCCTGTGAAACCATCTGGACCAGCAGCACTTTCTCCATCCATTAACTTGACGACTTCGTACACTTCCTTGATCGTAGGCACTGCTTCCAGCCTCTTATTATCCTCTCCCGAAATCATCGGCGGAATTAGGTGTAGCATATCAGAATATGACTCCAAAGACCCTGTGAAGAGATTATTGAAATATTCTGTTGCCTCAGTTGATATATCATCATCCGTGTCTACCCAAACGCCGTTGGATTTTTTTATACGGTGTATCATTCCTTGAACACGTCTCTGCCTTACTACCGCATGAAAGTACCTTGAATTTCTATCTCCATGACGAAGCCATTTAACCCTTGCCTTTTGCCTCCAAAATTGCTCTTCAATTGACATTGCATGCCGAAACTCTGCCTGTGCCTTATTGAGTTCAATCTGACACTCTTCTGAATAGGCTTGATCCGCAACCTCCTCTGCTCTATGGACCGCCATTTCCGCATAACGAACAGCATCAATAACATTCCCAAAGTGTTGCTTGTTCCATGTTTGAATAGCCCTTCTCGTGGCCAATAATTTGGAGCATAAAACGCGCAATGGAGATCCCTCTACATCTTGATTCCAAGCCTGGCGAATCACCTCCAGGAATTGTGGTTTTGTAGTCCAGACATTTAAGAAGCGGAATGGCCGAGGTTTAATATCCGATCGGGTGGCAAACGTAATCTTCAATGGTGCATGATCTGAGGGATGTCTTGCCAAGTGAAGCACAGAGATTTTGTTAGAGAGATCCAAGAAAGATCCATTGATTAAAAATCTGTCCAACCTTTTTGAAATTCGAGCTCTACCCCGCCGATTATTAGACCATGTAAAACTAGCTCCTGAGAAGCCTAAATCGAAGACCTCAGCCTCCTCCATGAAAGACATGAAATCCGCCCCCTCAGCTATAGCAAATGGACGGCCTCCCCGTTTTTCATGAGGTGCCAAAATTACGTTAAAATCACCCCCAATGCACCAAGGTAGTAAACTAGGCTTATCATGTAATAATGAACACCATAAAACTTTGCGCTCCTCCACTGAACACTTTGCATGAACAAAGGACATGACAAATTTACTAGGAAGCAATGGACTTTGAATATCTAGAGAAATATGCTGATCCGAACTACCAACGATAGAGCAAACAAAAGGACTACTGTAGAATATCCAAATATCACTTGAGCAATTAACAAACACATAATCAAAGAGTAGACGTAAGCGAATGGACTCAATTTTAGATACGTCTAGTTTTGGCTCACAAATGACAACAAATTGAGGGTGATGTATCCGTATTAATTTAATCAATCTTCTTAGATTAGGAAGTTTAGCTACCCCTCTAATATTCCAAAATAATCCATTAATCATGAGAAAGAACCTGGAATGAGTTTTTGGATGATATATTTGACCGTAACTGTCTGTCAGATGGGAAAGGAGCCCGCACACCCTTCTTCCGCATTTGTTGAAAATCACAATGAAGCTCCTCGGATTGATCAATATTTAGAGCGTGCATTGACGATTCCTGCATCTTTTCTTGTGGGACCCCTATTCGTGGAGACAAATTTCCTGCAATATTAGTCGAGCTAGGCAAATTTTCCCCATGTTGTGTGGAAGATACATCTTCTACCCCATGTAATTCAACATAGAGGTGCTGCAAATCTTTTTTGACGGCCAGCAATTCATTTCCATCGATATCATTGTTGTCGGACAGATTCTGTTGTTCAATGCTTAAAGCATTAATTTCGGCCAGCTGCTCTTGTTCACTAGTCAAAGATTTCTGCTTAAGAGGCTGGGTCCCTTCACTTTGAAGACCAAGGTGCTCCTCCAGCTGGTTTCCCATTTCCGCTTGTCCCCCATGCATTGCCGCATTCTCCATGTATCCATTTACATTAGAAGATTCAGGCTGGGTTTCTTCTTCAATTACAGTAGTGTGAACACCGAAGTCTTGCTGAACGTTCCCTTCATCATCTTGCAAAACAGATCCAGAAGCCTTGTCCGTTGCACCTGGGGAATTTTTCCTTCCATCCAGCGTAGCAGTAATACGCTTTTCATGAGAAGAAACCACAGTATCTGTTGTTTCATTCGCATTACCAGCTGAGTTATTAACAGGTTGAAGAATAATAACCTGATTTCCAGCTAACTGTGAGTCCTGCTGCATCTTCATGGGCTGTTGCCAAGACCCAACCTTATCCAAATTCTTTTTGCACTCCACATGAGAGTGTCCTAAACGCGAGCAAATGGAACAATATGGAGGGATGTTTTCTGGCACAATACGTTGCCAGAAACCAGATTCCCCTTCGACAGCAATCCAAATTCTTGGCACTACAAGCTTCGCTACATCTATCTCCACACACACCCTGGCCATACTAGGACGAGTCCCAGCAGCAGTTGCCGAATCTAGGAACAAAGGTCTTCCTACTGGAGATAGAATGGAAAACAAAGAGTGTTTATCAAAATAATGAATAGGCAGAGACGGAAGAGTTACCCAAACCGGTACTAGAGATGACTCTCTTTGCACATGAAATTCCCTGGTCCATCGAAACACACGCATTGGATAGTTACCCAATTGCCAAATTCCTCTAGTCCAAATTCGGTTGAAATCTACTTCAGCGGAGCACTTAATAAGAACATGCCTATAATCCAATAAACCAATGGAAACTTGGTCTTTGAGGTTTAAAGAAGCAAAAAACTTTCGAGTATCTTCCAAGGAAGGTCGTCCGTGAGAAAATTTGCCAACCAATGTCCATCTAAATGGCACTGCAAGTCTGTCCGCATCTACTTTGGAAAAAACAACCGCAGCTTCACCCTTGTAAACTGAAGCCTGTCGAACCTGGATTGGAGATGTAACCGGCTGTGAAAAGAGCTGGGAAAAGGATTTTTTTGTTGTAGGAGAAAGTTTTTGCCCCTCAGCCGACGGCTGAAGGGCTGCCATGAACGCTTACGTACACTGGTGCAGGTTTCTGGTCCTTATGGCCGAGAGAAAAGTTCAGAGCTCGTTAAAAATAAAATCGAACTTTTACATCTCACATTTACTGCTGACTTTCCATTGGTTTATTGGATGAATATTGGAGGGGCAAAGATGAAGAGGTTGATCTCATGTGACAAGGGTGATATCTCTTCTACTACTTTCTCTCTTGTATTGGATTTCATGTTTAATTATAATACAAGTTGGCTTTGTGTTTTTATTATGTTTAGTTGCTGACTTTACTAATAGTATTAACTAACAGTTATTACTGACATTCACAACTCACACTTACCACATTACTCATAGTAATAACTAACTGTTAATTTAAGATATTCGCAACAGCGAAAGTCACATATCCAAAATTTAGGAGCATGTTGAAATAATAATTTTCACAATTCAATGTATTTTATTGCCATAATATACTCTCAGAATCATTCACAAAACTGCTGCACACTAATCCAATTGACCCATTTAATTTGCCATCATATAAATTCAATACAGTGAAAAAATTACGTATCATACATTTTTTCACTAAGGATAAATCTCAGTTACAAACATTTCAGTCAGTGACAAAGCCAAGATTTTTTTTCTAGAGAGGCTAAAATGGATACTCAGTTTTTATAATGGAGAAAAGCCATAAAGAGTTAGTGTTTTATTGAACAATGGATTTATTTTAATTTCATCCGATAAATAGATTTGTTTATGCAAAAATGGGTACTCTGTTCTTATAATGGCGGAAAGCCATAAAGAGCTAGTGTTTTATTGAAAAATCGAATTTTCATGTATTTTATCCGACAAATAAATTGGTTTATGGGAAAATTGGTGTTAAAGAGGTGGAATTTTTCTAGAGGGGCTGAAATGGGTACTCTGTTTTTATATTGGAGGAAAGGCATAAAGAGTTAGTGTTTTATTGAACAATGGATTTATTTTTATTTCATCCGATAAATAAATTTGTTTATGCAAAAATGGGTACTCTGTTCTTATAATGGAGGAAAGCCATAAACAGCTACTATTTTATTCAAAACCGAATTTTCATGTATTTTATCCGATAAATGAATTGGTTTATGGGAAAATTGGTGTTAAAGAGGTGAAATTTGATGGGAAAAATGATACTTTACGATACCAATGGATAACAGTTACAACACAATCACAGATATGACATTTTAAATAGTGAAGAATCGGTTCCGTTTCGATTACATATTTTTCGGGATATTTTTCAAAAATAGCACTACAGTCCTTCGAACATAAACTATAGGTACTGTACGTATATGTTATTCTTTTCCCTTTTACACCATTCCTTTGACTTATGTGCTTTCTCATAAAAGATTCTCATTCATTTTTTAAATGGAAAAAAATTAATGAAATATGTATAATTCGAATAAAATACTATTTTAATTATTGCCATTTTGCTCATACGTTGCAAGACTGATAAGAAAACCGTAAAGCGTTGCTATTTTTATGAATGACAACTTTTCCCGTAAATGGCCTGCTCTTTATGTCTTTCCTTTATTATATGTCAACGCACCTGCTTTTAACGAGCATTTTACATCTAATTTATTTAGTACTATAAACAATGATATTCAGAATGTTTCTTTCCCCTTTAGACCAACAACTTTGACTTGTAGATTTTTGTGTTCTGAGAAAAAAGATTTTCGCTTACCTTTTTTTTAAACTGCAAAAGAAAAAATCAATTTCCCCATAAATCTCAAAAATGCTTATTTATACACATACCATCAAGTATGTATACAAGTATAATAACTGTACTGACTAAGTAACGTACTCAGTTTTAATCATTAATAATACATTTTTGTGTTATTTCAAATAACTCTAAAATATGGGCTACGTATAAGTTTTTTAAGCATAATACAATATTATGGCCATAAAATAGCATGTTTTTGTCATTAATCAAATTTACTATGTTATAACTAAAACTCACTATTTCTGTATAAAAACATATTTTTATTTCAAATAAACTTACTTCCTCAAAAGTATATTTGGGATATACTATTGTAATTTATCTCTTTAAAAAGTATGTTTCATATTACTTACAATTTACCTTTTCGACTGCAAAAGTTACTAATTTATTACGTTAACTTAATATTTTGAATGACAAATTTACTCCCTTATTTTTACCCATAATCCTATTTAAGTGGATAGGTCTAACGGGTAATCAAATGGTCGCTAAAATTTTTAGAACCTATTATATCATGTCTAAAATTGTGTTGTTTACCGTATCGATAGTTATGGGACCATTTTCCCAGATGCTTAAGCTGAACACTTGGGTACTAAATTTATATATGTATATAAATATAATAAAGGCTTGAATCCTTTCGTTTACCTCCACTTTTCCTTCTTCCAAATTATTATCCCCCACGCGTGTGCAATAATCATTTATTATTTCTTAAAATTTTGGTACCTTCTTTACGCACATTTTTTGTCCAAGGCATTTGCAACATTTTTCCATTGGTAATGGGTACATTTGCAAATACATAAATGCCTCTGATTTTAACATGCAATAACACTTCCTGGCCCAACTCGTATGGAAGTCAGTGTGCTTTCTGGTTGCATCCGCAGACGATTCTTGTATATTTTCTCTTCACGCGTTGTGCAACAATTTAACGTCTCCGTTTGAACTGTATATAACGTCAACACGTGTCGCTCTCTGCCAGCCTTCCTACCGTAGGCAGGTTACCACCATAAAGGTATCCATGATCGATATTATGACCAAGATCGCATTTGAATCATGGTCTTGACTGCCTTTTCTTAAGTAGGGCTGCTGACTTCACTTTTTTATAACTCGATAACATTCTTTCCTGGCAAACCCCGTCCGCAGGGTGGGCTGCCAACCAAATTTTATTAACTTGAATAAAAATTACATATAGAGGGAACTCGATAACATTCAGAAGAATTATCTTGACGCAACCAGGAAGCAAACACGCTAATAATTGGACTACTTCTCATTTTGCCAACTTAATTGCCAAACCAACAGGGATTGCAGTAACGGCATCAACTACCACCAATGTCTCATCCATTCCCAATTCCATAATCACAATAATAAGAGAAGTACTAACTATAGCTATAGGTGCATACGAATTAGTATGTTCAATCACTTTTACTCCCAAATATTCGGAGATGGTTGCACATAATGCACCATAGATAAATTTGATTGCCAAAATTGCACATATCATGCGTCCTCCCCCAACAAGATTTTTAAACTTCTCACAACCCTATACCCAATTTGATAAATAGACGAGACTATCAAAAATATCAAAATTCTCACTATCTATTGTCCTAGAGTTTGATATTGGTCCTAGACTTCTTTTAATTGAGATAACAAGAATAATTAATTGTCTATTTAATTAACATAATTTTATTGAAATAGAAGATTTTAGATGTCCGCATGAGACCTATTGCAATTGCACGTTTGCTTGTCAATATCATTAACGATCTCAAAGTCAATAGAGAAAAGAGTAAAGTATTTTCCTAAATCACTTTGTTGGAGATGCAAGGATATTAAAGTAGATGTAACATATAAATATGCTCCTAAATTAGGAATTACTTTATGCTGGCAAACAGCATTTAGTTAGGGTTAGTCATGTCCAGGAGTCGCATGGTCGAACTTTGTGTTTTTAAGGATGTTCTTTCATTTTTGCAATTGTATTTTCAATTAAGTGATTTTAATTCTTGCAAAGTTGAGTGATTTTTCAAGAATTTTGTGTTGTTGATGTTAAGTTATTGTTTCATGTTACTTTGAATCTGAATAACTTCATTTATTAGATTAATTTATCTCTCTACATAGGTCTTTAGCATGTTTACTTGAGTTGTATAAGACTTATTTTAAGATTGAGCTAATTTTATTTCTTGGATTGCTTTATTTGCATGCTATATATATTTTTAAACATTTTCTTGAAAAGTTAGACTAGTCCCTACTTTGATTTTACTTTTTAAATTGTGTATTAGAATCTTTTGCCCGTATAAGCCCATAGAGGATCATATGATGTATTAGAATCTTTGGATGGCTTAGGTTACATCATAGGATCATACATTAGAAAGTTGCATCTCGTCTTTGTTTTGCAGAACTAAGAAGTGGTATAAAAAATTTTCGTCATCACTAAAACTCTTAATTTTTTTTTTACTCTTATTGCATAAATTATCTATTGATTGAGTCTCTACACATTTTTTTGTAATCCTTGTTTAAGATGTAGATATCTTATGTTTTAAGTTACGTAATTCCATCAATTTTCTCACTCTAACCTTATATATTTTTATGAAAATAATTGCTTTTATTTCTTTTTTCCCTTTTCATTTACAGAAGATGACAGTTTTCTCGCGTTTGAAGGTTTTTTGTATGTATCAAAAATTTCATATGTTTGAAATGCTTGACAAGGGACACCAGGAGCAAGATGATTAGTAATGATGTCTAATAAATGTGTTTCATCAGTAGGGAATATTCTTTAACTTCTTGTACTTTTCCAACTCCTTCCTTGATGATCATAGACCTGTTCTAATATATAACTTATTGAAAACATTAGACATTACTCTAAATTATTATTATATTATTTTAATCATCAAAACCAAGGGTTTAATTAGACATTTACTATCTTAAGATAGTAGTATCTTTTTTCAAGATTTTTTGAGTCTCAGACAAATTTATAGACAAAATAAAAAAAATAAAAGTGAATAAAATGAGAATTAGTAGGAGATTTGCCGTGATTAAGTAGACTCATATTAATCAATATATCTCTATACTTCAACTCTACTTGTCTTTTTTGTACACAATTACACCAACCTACTTACGTATTGTGGCATTTTTAACTCTTTAATGCATTTCTTTATATTTGTTAAGCTTTGATTTCTTTCTATAAATTAAATCTCTAAAATGCATAATGTACTTGACCAAAATTTCTAAAATAACACTCCTTGTATTTACAGCTTTAAAATAGGATAAATTACATTTTACCCGGTATAGCTAATTTTCACATAACCATAATCTAGTTTTAAAAACTATATATAACCTTTTCATAGTTTGGATTAAATTTTCAAAGTGACTGAAATGATCATCCATAACGGAACCTATGAAAATGTCGAAATTACCCTTAATTATATAAACGTAATATGCATGACACTTTAATCCGTTCTCATCTTAATCCATAGAACTTTTGGTTAAATTTCAAATGATATCAATTAGACCTTTTCTCCATTAATATACTTAAATTACCATATGAATATACACAATCACAACTATTGCAACTCTATTTAATTCGACAGTTTTCCAAATTGATTACACCTTTTTTAAAAAACTAACATGTAAGACGACCTCTCTTAGCAATTGTTCATTGGTCGCACATTAGCCAAAACCGTATCAATTATAAAAAGTGGAATGAAAAGTCATATTATTACTTTAAACAAGTGGAAATTTCTATAACTAAGCCATGATTTGTATGTGCAATATCTTCAACATAATACTTTAATGTATATATGACGTCACGGGTCAAATTACAGACTAGCTACTTTTGGTTGACCCAATAATTGAACCAATGATCCTTGTCCTGATCATTTTTTTGAGTCAATGAATGGGTTTCAGTTATAAAGGACATAACGAATTTTATACTACGTATATAGGGAACGAAAGAAAAGAAAAGAGAAGGAATGGCCTCAGTTTTTTTGTCCTATCTATTCACAGTTACTGCTATTCTTTTTTTTCAGTTAATTATTTCTCCTTTTAAAATTGAACCAATTGTAGCCAGTTAGCCGATTCCACTGGAACTAGACAACTGCAGGTAGGTTTCATAGCTCAATCTTACATGACTAGAAAAACGGTCAAATATGTAAAATATGATAGAGTAGAGTGGCAGTTTCTTGGGAGAATGATGATGAAGATGGGTTTTTGTCCCACTTGGGTAAGATGGATCCTTAACTGTGTCACCACTGCAGCCTATTCTTTTAATGTGAATGGCAAAAAAGTGGGATATGTAAAACCTTCCAGAGGTATTAGGCAAGGAGATCCCCTTTCCCCTTATTTGTTTCTTATTTGTGCTGAGGGGCTATCAAACTTGATGAATCAGAGACTCAACAATAAAGTTGTAACAGGGGTCAAAGTGGGGAAGGACTGCCCAAAATTGTCTCATCTTTTGTTTGCTGATGACTCTCTATTTTGTTGTAAAGCTAACGTACAGGAAACAAAACAAATGAAGGAGATGTTTGCAGTTTATGAAAGAGCTTTAGGCCAGGCCATTAACTATGAGAAGTCAGCAGTTTTCTTTAGTGCAAACACAAAAAATGAGCTAAGAAAGGAAATCTGTGCGGAACTTGGAAATATGAAGGAGGCGGGAAATGGAAGATATCTAGGACTACCTATGCTAGTAGGGAGATCAAAGCAACAAGTGTTCAGCTATATTAGGCACAAGGTGAAAGACAAGCTACAAGGGTGGAAAAGGAACCTGCTTAGCCATGCAGGAAAGGAGATTTTGATTAAGTCTGTGGCAATGGCACTTCCCACGTACACCATGTCATGTTTCAAACTTCCAAAAGTGCTATGTAAGGATATCAATAAGATGATAGCAAAATTCTGGTGGGGAGGTGGAGAAAATGAGAGGAAAATACATTGGACTAGTTGGGAAAAAATGTCGCAGGTGAAGGGAAAGGGGGGGCTGGGTTTTAGGGATTTGGAAAGGTTCAATGAAGCACTCTTAGCAAAGCAACTGTGGAGAATACTGTCCTGTCCAGATTTGCTTGTAAGCAAGATTATGAGGGCAAAGTACCTAGCACAACCACAGAACTGGGAGAAAGACATTCCTGGAGCAGCTTTGTGGACATGGAAAAGTATTTTTGGAACAAGACAACTGCTGACAAAAGGACTAGGAAAGAGGATAGGTGATGGGAGAACTGTTGATATTTGGCAGGATAACTGGTTGCAAGGGAGTGAGGAGGGGAGGATTAAAACTAGAAGGGAACCACAGTGCACACTAAGGAAAGTGGATGAGCTGATAGTGGATGAAGCTTGGGACCAGCAAACACTGAACCGGTGGTTCATAGCAGAGGATATCCAAAAGATCAAAGCTATTCCACTCAGTATAACAGGTTGCCAGGATAGGTTGTATTGGAGATACACCAAATCAGGTGTGTTCACGGTAAAATCTGCATATGATGTAGCAATGGAAATAGGGAAGCACCAACAAAAGGAAAGGAGGCAAGGAGATAGCGGAAGTACAAGCTATGCTCAACTAAACTCGAAAGTTTGGAAGAATGTGTGGGCATTACAACTGAAACACAAACTAAAGCACTTCATATGGAGGTGCCTACATCATAGCCTGCCAGTGAATGAACAACTACATAAGCGAACAGGCAAAGGCAGTCCAATATGTAGCAGCTGTGGGGAAGAGGTGGAAACTCTAGAACACATGTTGTTTTTTTGTAATATTGCTGAAACGACCTGGAAAATTGCACCCATACAATGGGATGGTTTGAAGGATATGAGAGGAAATTTTGTAAGATGGTGGGAAGGGATATTAGGAGCGAAAACGAGGGAGCAAGGACAGGAGCATATAGCGCTGACTGTGAATATTCTTTGGCAAATATGGAAGGCAAGGAACGGGACAGCTTTTGATGCATATGAGCCAGACCCAAGGAAAACAATGCAGAAAGCTGTGGGCGAGTGGAATGAGTATATAGAAGCCCAACAAGATATAACAGGAGAGTTCATTCAACAAACAACAAACTCAAGCAGTAGTAAGAAATGGAGGCCACCATCAAGAGGTACGATAAAACTAAACACTGATGCTGCATTTTCACAAAATTTGGAGAGAACAGGCATAGGTGTTGTGGCCAGAAATGCTGAAGGAGAGCTGATGAAAGTTTGGGCAAGAGCTGAACTAAAACGTAGTGAGCCACAGGTGGAGGAAGCAGCAGCAATTAGGATGGGAATGCAAATGGCCTGGAAAGCAAACTGGAGGGCAGTTGAGCTCCAATCAGACTGCAAAGAGGTGGTGGACATGATAAACAAGAAACAAAAGCAGCAAAACAACATCGTGGTCATCCTTGAGGATATAGCAAATATGAGATGTTTGTTTGAACAATGTACTTTCTCTTTTGTGCATAGAGATGGGAATAGATGTGCACATAGTGTAGCAAAATTTGCTGTAAAGCTAACAACAAATGTTGAATGGGATGAATGTTTTCCCATGTGGCTCCAAGAGGAAGCCCAAAATGACTTCAGAGGAGGCGAATCTGATGTACCTAAGTCTTGTAATATCAAGTTTACAATATGAAATGAATTTATGATGTTTCGACAAAAAAAAAAGAAAAAAAAGAAAAATGGTCAAATATGTATAGTAAAAGCCTAGTATTCAGTCAACTCGGACTAGACCAGTTCGAGCAGTTTTTGGTTTCTTTATATATCGCCCATTTGTCAATGTAATAGAATGGCTTGAAGATGGATGAGATGCAAATGGCTTGTCCATAAGCTAACTGATACACAGAGTCGATAATTATGATGGCGAGTAGCATTAGATTTGTTAGGACCGGGCCAGGAATAGACAAACTCAAGTTAGCACAAAGTAGGCGGTATAACCGACCATATAATAGATAGGCGGTAGATACCAGCCATATAATAATTAGGCGGTAAAACCGACCATATAAAGACGGATAACAAAGCAATTAAAAGACACAGAAGATTTACGTGGTTCGGTCAAATTGACCTACGTCCACGGGCGAGGGAGGAGCAATATTTCTACTATGAAGAAGAAATACAAAAGCCGTAGGAAAGTGGTTCCTAGGCCAATAGGCACTTACAAAAGAGTTTAGAAAATATTTCTAAACTCAAATCAAGAGAGCCTAAAATATTTAACTGAATGGGCTAAATGACTCAAGAAGCTAATAGCCCAAATTACTCTCTTGAGTGGTGCAATTAACTTCAACATATGAGGCCTATATTTATAGGCGCAAAATGGAAGGCATCCTCAGCCTTCCTCCGATGTGGGACGAACCACAATTCTTTTGGTCAGCAATTGCGGCTTCAACAAATCTCCACCTTGGTGAGTCCCCAACATTGATAATAGTAAACTGCTCCACCTTCTCCACATAAGCCCCAATGGGCTTAAATCACCAACAATGAACACCAATCAAGTTCAAGCACTGTTTGAACTTGTAAATTGGAAGAGGTTTCGTAAACATATCGGCTGGATTGTCCTTAGTATTGATTTTCTGAATAAGGACTTTTCCCTCAGCAATGATATCCCGAATGAAGTGATACTTCACATCAATGTGTTTCGTCCTCTCATGATACATCTGATCTTTAGTCAAGTGTATGGCACTTTGACTATCACAGTGAATATCAGTAACACCTTGATATAGACTTAGCTCGCTAAATAAACTCTTCAACCACAAGGCTTCTTTGATTGCCTCGGTCACAGCCATATATTCTGCTTCTGTAGTAGACAAAGCTACGACAGGTTGTAGAGTAGCTTTCCAACTAACAGCACAACCGCCAATGCAAAATACATAGCCTGAAAGTGATCTTCTCCTGTCAAGATCTCCAGCGTAGTCTGAGTCTACAAAACCAACCAAAGTGTTATTATTTCTTCCAAACTCCAAACATGCATTTGAAGTACCTCGCAAGTATCTGAGAATCCACTTCACAGCCTGCCAATGTGTTTTACCAGGGCAAGACATATATCTGCTAACAACACTGACTGCTTGTGCAATATCTGGACGAGTACAAACCATTGCATACATAATACTGCCGACTGCACTGGAATAAGGAACTCGTGCCATATAA
The DNA here is from genome assembly GCF_003713205.1 of Coffea eugenioides. Lineage (NCBI taxonomy): Eukaryota > Viridiplantae > Streptophyta > Magnoliopsida > Gentianales > Rubiaceae > Coffea > Coffea eugenioides. The sequence goes on from NC_040043.1 coordinate 39,838,028, forward strand.
TCTTCCTCTTCATCTGATTTTGGTGATTGAGCAGCAGATAGCCGAAAATGGCTAGCAAGAGGAGAAGATACTGGTTTAGCATCTTTCATGCCAAAACGCTCCAAAACTTTCTCAAGGTAATTTTTCTGGGTCAAGAACAACTTCCCTACTCCTCGATCTCGCTTGATATCCATGCCAAGAATTTTCTTAGCTGCTCCCAAATCTTTCATTTCAAATTCACTATTTAACTGCAGTTTCAAAGTGTGAATTTCTGACAAATTCTTGGCAGCAATGAGCATGTCATCAACATAAAGCAGCAAATAAATGAAAGAACCATCATTTAACTTCCGGAAGTAAACACAACTATCATACATGCTCCTCAAATAACCATGACCCAACATAAAGGAATCAAACCTTTTATACCATTGTCTTGGAGACTGCTTCAATCCATATAAGGATTTCTTCAATAAGCAAACATGGTCTTCCTTACCTTCAATCTCAAAACCCTGGGGTTGCTTCATATAAATTTGTTCTTCAAGTTCGCCATGTAAGAAAGCTGTCTTAACATCAAGCTGCTCTAACTCCAAATTATACATGGCTACTAAAGCAAGTAAAACACGAATAGAGCTATGTTTAACAACAGGTGAGAATATATCATTAAAATCAACACCTTGTACCTGACTATAGCCCTTTGCAACTAATCGTGCTTTATACCTTGCATCTTCAACCCCTGGAATACCTTCCTTCTTCTTGAAGACCCATTTGCATCCAACAATTTTCTTAGCTGACGGCGGCTTTATAAGAACCCAAGTTTCATTACGATGAAGAGATTCAATTTCTTCATTCATCGCAATCAACCACTTTGCAGAATCATCACAAGAAACTGCTTCTGAATAGGTGGAAGGCTCACCAACTGCATCAGTTTCTTCTGCAATAGACAAAGCATATGCAACTAAATTTGCATATCTTTGTGGTGGTCGAATGTCTCTCCTTTGTCTATCTCTGGCTATGGAATATTCCTCTTCTTCTGAACTATCTTCCACAGTAGACTCAGGTGCATCTACTGGCATTTGTTGAATAGAAGATTTGGTCTGAGAAGGACCAGAACTGCCAATATCAAGCTCCACCTGCTTCTGTGTACTATCAGTAATACAAGGACTAGAAGACTCCTTCTTGGAAGATAACATAGACAATTCATCAAAAGTAACATCTCTACTGATTACAAATTTTGGGAATTTGGGATCAGGACACCATAATCTGTATCCTTTCACCCCAGAAGCATACCCAAGAAAAATGCACTTTTTAGCCCTAGGCTCCAATTTTCCATCATTCACGTGCATGTATGCTGGACACCCAAAAACTTTTAAATTGGAGTAATCAGCAGGAGTACCTGACCAAACTTCCTCAGGAGTTTTGAAATCAAGAGATGCAGAAGGAGAACGGTTGACAATATAACAGGCCATATTGATCGCCTCTGCCCAAAAGTCGTTTGTCAACCCTGCATTGGAGATCATACATCTTGCTCTCTCCAAAAGAGTTCTGTTCATACGTTCGGCCACACCATTTTGTTGAGGCGTCATCCTGACGGTGTGATGCCGAACAATTCCTTCATTCTTGCAGAATTCATTAAATTCACCTCCACAAAATTCCATGCCATTATCTGTTCTCAACCGCTTAATGTGTTTTCCTGTTTGCTTCTCAATCAAAACTTTCCATTGCTTGAAAGTTAGGAAAACATCATTTTTATGCTTAAGAAAATATACCCAAACTTTCCTTGAATAATCATCAATGAAAGTCAACATGTACCTGGCACCACCTTTAGAAGGAGCACGAGAAGGACCCCATAGATCTGAATGAATGTAATCGAGAGTACCTTTTGTCTTGTGAATTGCTGGTGAACTGAAGCTGACTCTTTTCTGCTTCCCAAAAATACAATGTTCACAGAATTCCAATGGCCCGGTACTTTGACCACAAAGAAGTCCCCTTTTGCTTAGTATGCCTAAGCCTTTTTCGCTCATGTGCCCCAAACGCATATGCCATAATTTGGTGATGTCTGTATCTGACAAAGATGATGTTGAAACAGCAGCAGCACCTGTAACAGTAGATCCCTGCAAAATATACAAAGTACCAGATCTGTGTGCCTTCATAACAACAAGAGCTCCTCGAGTGATTTTGAGAACTCCGTCTCCACCTGAATACCTGCACCCGATAGACTCAAGAGTGCCCAAAGAGATGAGATTTTTCTTCAAATCTGGAACATGTCTAACATCTGTGAGCGTCCTCACAATACCATCGTACATTTTAATCCGAATTGTGCCTTTGCCAACAACTTTACAAACAGCGTTGTTGCCCATTAAGACAACTCCACCTTCAGCTGATTCATATGTTGAAAACCAGTCCCTGTTGGGACACATATGATACGAACAACCCGAATCTAAAATCCACTCATTGTTAGACCTAAAATTATTTTCCGTTGCACAGAAAATGGTTCCATCATTCTCATCAGCTGCTATACTAGCTTCAGCGGATTCAGTATTTTTCTCAACAAATTTTCCTTTTTGCTTTTCTTTATTTTTCAATTTAAAGCAATCAGAGATAACATGACCCTTCTTTTTACAATAATTGCACACCACATTTTTATGTCTGGATTTGGATCTACTTCTATTTTCTGTGTTTCTCTTTTCAGATCTACCCCGAACAAACAAGCCATCGGCTTGACTCCCACTAGTTTCCCCAGTAATGTCCCTATCTATCTGCTCTTTAGATTTTAATGCAGATTTAATTTCCCGATACAAAATTGTTTCCTTTCCATAAATCATAGTATCGCGGAAATGCTTAAAAGACTGGGGAAGGGAACACAAAAGTAATAGGGCTTGATCTTCATCATCAATTTTCGAATCTATATTCCCCAAATCCATAATAATGGAATCAAATTTATCAAGATGGGAGAGTATAGATGTACCTTCAGACATCCGAAGCATGTACAAACTCTGCTTCAAATATAGCCGATTTTCGACTGTCTTCTTCATATACAAGGCTTTCAATTTATCCCACATAGCCTTGGCCGAAGTCTCCGTTGCTACCTCACGCAATACCTCATCGGAGAGATTTAAGATTATGCTGGATCTGGCCTTCTTATCCATATCGGCGAAATCCGCATCCTTTACATCTTCTGGTTTGTTCTCGATTCCGTGAATCGCTAGATCAACTCCGTCTTGAACAAGAATGGCCTCCATCTTGAGCTGCCACATTCCGAAGTTGACATTCCTGTCGAATTTCTCGACAACCGTCTTTGTTATCGTCATTGTTGCCACAAAATCTGTAACGTGAAGTTTGTCTCAAAAAACTGGCCAAACAAATATGCAAGTCTCGTGAGCGGGCCCCACAGGGTGAGCGGACCCCACGAGATAAGCGGGCCCCACGGGATGAACGGACCCCACAAGGTGAGCGGACCCCACGGATGAACGGACCCCACAGGATGAGTGGGCCCCACAGGATGGACGGACCCCACCAGATGAACGGGCCCCACCAGATGAACCTGTCTTGCAAAATATAACAACCAGCTCTGATACCAGTTTGTTAGGACCGGGCCAGGAATAGACAAACTCAAGTTAGCACAAAGTAGGCGGTATAACCGACCATATAATAGATAGGCGGTAGATACCAGCCATATAATAATTAGGCGGTAAAACCGACCATATAAAGACGGATAACAAAGCAATTAAAAGACACAGAAGATTTACGTGGTTCGGTCAAATTGACCTACGTCCACGGGCGAGGGAGGAGCAATATTTCTACTATGAAGAAGAAATACAAAAGCCGTAGGAAAGTGGTTCCTAGGCCAATAGGCACTTACAAAAGAGTTTAGAAAATATTTCTAAACTCAAATCAAGAGAGCCTAAAATATTTAACTGAATGGGCTAAATGACTCAAGAAGCTAATAGCCCAAATTACTCTCTTGAGTGGTGCAATTAACTTCAACATATGAGGCCTATATTTATAGGCGCAAAATGGAAGGCATCCTCAGCCTTCCTCCGATGTGGGACGAACCACAATTCTTTTGGTCAGCAATTGCGGCTTCAACAAGATTTAATTCAATATGATGGATGCTGAGATAGGTAAACATCTATAGTCAATAATACTATATATATATATATATATATATGTTGCAAATGAGATGCAAGCAACATTTCTCAAAAGGGATGACCACTTCAAACTATAATTTCCTTCTCATTTTATTATGCAAGAAGAAATTACAATACCTGAATACTCAGAACAAGAGAAACATTAATGACATCTTATATTGGTCAAGTAACACAAGTACAATTGGAATTTTCAAGAAAGTTATGCTGCTGATACTACAATAGGACTTCTAACAACATGACCAGCTCCATCACTCCATGCAAACCATCCAAATTCAAACTTTGTCTTCTTTATACTTGCAGCAACTTTTACTGTAATACTGAAGCTTTGTTTTTCCCCTATTTTGCTAAAGTAGAGTTTTGTTGGAAGGATTTCAACAGTATAGCCCGGGGGTGGTACAATGCTTACTGTGTAAGTACTATTACCAGTACCAACATTTGTGACAGTTCTACTCACAGTCATGGTGCTATTGAGTTTTGCAATTGCAAGTGAAGGGTAATTAAGATTACTGGGAGGAGGGACATGCTTTGGACATTTGAATGATGAATCGAGGAAAGCTGTGCCACTACTAGAAAGGAAGCGAAGGTAATCAGTGTAACTTGCATCATAAACAAGTCCAGGATCTACAGCTTTTGATGGTTGAAAATGGCCGGCCCCGTAGTGAAAAGGAGTTGCTATATTTTCCGCTGCATCTGTTATTGGTATCTGTACATTGTTGACCCTTCTTGCTGTGTAAAGAAAGTAAAAAAAAAATTTGTATAGATGAGGCGAAGAAGAAATAACATACTAACCTATGTGTCAATTAGAGATTATACTGAACAGGTGTAAAAACTAAAAAGTAATAGAAATGTACAACCTGTGGTCATTAGAGAAGATCTTATTGTAGCACTACTCCAATCAGGATGTATAGCTTTTAACAATGCAGCTACGGTAGACACATGTGGGCAAGACATAGAAGTTCCTGATGCAATGTTATACTTAACAACTCGATGATCTTGAAGAAGCTGAGTTGGAGGCGATGCCTCAGTCCACGCGGCCAATATGTTTAGTCCTGGAGCAGTAATATCTGGCTGGTAGAATGAAAGAATTCAACCAACTATTGTTAATAATATGAATATTTTGTGGAAAAGAAACTAATCAATTTAAATATTTGAATTTTAAAATCCATGAGAGAACTGTGCAAAACTAGATTGGAAAAAAATAAAATGAAATGGTTGACAAAAGTGTAAGTATTTTGGTTAAGAAGCATAACTATTCTTATTTTGCTGGATGAGTTAAACTTGTTGAGTTATAAGTTTTAAGGAATTGAGTAAAAGAGAACAGCTACAATTCTTTCTATTATGCATCTGGAAATGAAAAAAAAAAGATAACAGAATACTAAATTTGGATGAGAAAAACTTTTTTAGAGCACGGTATGTTAGCTTATTCCAAATGATAATATATCATTTTCTATGTAATAGACATGAAACTGTTAACGACACAAAGATTACTCATACCCTTCTCAAAATAGGGTGGAAGGAAGAAACACTAATATTTCTATGCAGAATAACACCTATATTGTTTTGAATCTTTTGAATTCCTTCCCCCCAAGTGCAAGAACATTGTTCCGTTACCAAATTATGGATCGCATTAATTTACTTCAACAATAATTACCTACAGAATTTTCATGTTAAACAGTAAAATTACCTTGAGAATATTTGGTTCAATTCCATTTGGACCTAGTGCTGTGAAAGGAGCCATAAATGGAGCTGGTCCAGTACCAATAATAGTTCTTCCTGGGAAAAGTGTTGCTGTTGGATTTTCATTATTCAATATATAACTCACTATTGTTGCTCTATCATTCTGAAGCACAGTTGTTCCAGGGAGTAGGAAAGGGCTTTCATCTACTCCTTTTCCGCCGTAAGGGTTGCCAAAAATGGCAGCCACTCCCCCTGCTCTTCTTACTTCCAATGCCTGAGAAATGAATCCTACCCAGCAGAAAACAACTTCGCCTTTAACAAGCTTTTTGGAAAGCGTACCAGGAAAGCAGCCCCTGTAAGGTTTGCTCATAAATGAGTAGAAATGGTGTATGTTATCCAAGGTGAAGTCTAAAAAAAAAAAGGAGTAAAGAAACTGAAGAAAGGGTGAAAATGCAAACCCGGTAGTCAGATTGGTGGTTTTGCCCGGGATTTCCACATCAACAGCATACACCAAAGGATATTTCTTGGTCTTCCTAAATGGCGTTACTGTACGCCCCTGTTGTGAAGATTAAAAAACAAGTTTTGATATCATATAAACAAAAATAATTTACCATGCATTATTGTTGGAAATGCCACTAAATTTTTTTTATTTGTGCATGTTGCAATTGATGGACAATGACTCTTCTGATTAAAGAAAAATTTTTTGGCAAAAATAATGAATGGCAAGTACTATATAGCAAATGATATAGTACACTTGTCACCATTTCTTTTACAGTTAGTGATCTTTTTGTTAACATATACAGTAAGTGTTCTCTGAGTGTGGCAAAATCATATTTTGAGGAAAGGTAAAGATCTAAGTGTTCATTTGCAATATTAAGATTGTTGGATTATCTTTTAGTACCTGAACAATCAGGCCATTTCCCAGAACAATTGTTGATTGAAATATTCGATCAATGCTACTAGCACCAACTGAGATGAGCCATGGAGCTACATTTGACACAGATGATGGAGTTGGCCCTGAATTACCAGCACTACATACCACGATGATATCTCTCTTCAGGGCATGCAATGATCCAATTGCAGTGCCATCTTCAGCATACGGAGAGCTAGTGTTGCTACCAATGGAGAGGCTAATAACATGAACACCATCCTTGATGGCATCGTCGAAGGCAGCAAGCGTATCACCGTCCGGGCATACTACTTCATCTAGAGGATCAGGTTGCCAACAGACTTTATAGATGGCTAGGCGAACAAGAGGAGCGCCACCAGAGGCAGTACCATTGGCGAATCCACCCAAGGAAGAAGCATTAGGAACTCTTCGTCCTCCGATAGTTGATGCTGTATGAGTTCCATGACCATTTTTGTCTCTAGGTGAACGGAATTCCATTTTTTCCTTAACAGGGCCATGTTCAGCCTCATAATGCTTTAGGTAGTATCGAGCCCCAATTATTTTCCTACAACATGTAATGAAATTTTTCACTTTTTTTTGCAAGATTATTTCATCTCTTCATCAGGCAATATTAGAACAATTCCACCCAATCCCCCACCCAACCATAAAAAATAAAGGAATAAAAGGAACCATCTATTAATTGGCAATGATCACATCTCAATTAAAAATTTGAAGTCATCAGAAAATCAAGCAAAAACTCATCTTGCAAAAGGAAAAAAAATGAAGTCCCTAGAAATTAACTGATGTGATTAGCCAATGCACTGAAGGTATTCATTTTTAATTAATATTCTTTCATGTTTGTCTCACTGAATTGTAGTGAGGAAACACAAATTGTGAAGAGTAAATTAATGCCCTATGGATCCTTTTGCTCAAAAAACAATGTTAAAGGAGCCTAGATATCTTCTTTTACTGATCATCATCATGAAAGTCGGCAATTTTTTCACAGCGGATTTTCTACTGATCATCATCATGAACAGTGATAATTGTGCATCTACTAATGGAGTTCCAATCGGCCAATGGCAGACCTGCCTCATAAGTATTGTTCTTCATTTTTCTTTAGCTATTTTGAACCTTCCTTTTTCCCAATTTATTGGTTTGGTTTTAGTTTGCGCTAGTGTTGCCGTTGCTGCTTCCTGGTGAGCATGTTGGTTTTACGCTTCGCTTTCCTTTGTTTTTCTCTAATTCTTCAAATATTTCGGAATTGCTGTCATACTGCTTTGTTTCTTATTTCTTGCTTGCTTTACTGTTTTCTCATGCACTGGTTCGACCATTTTAATTTTTTTCTGTCCCTTCTAAATTATTATCACCAAATCAGCTTCTCTTTTTTCTCTCCCATTTTTTTGTCAC